>NW_015091083.1:6914148-7213045 GCF_001431845.1 Calidris pugnax | reverse complement strand
GAGTTGTTTTTTTTTTTTTTTTCTATGGCACTGGCTTGCTTTTTTCCTATTTACAGTCAAAGGACCAAATTCAGCAGAGCAAATGAGGACAGCACAGAGCACACCCACTTGGGCCAGAAAAGCTCACTGTGTTCCGAATGAGGGAGCAGAAACTCACCCTTGCCTCTGCTGGAGGAGAGAATGACTTGTTATGGTACCTCCATGGGAATTCAGAGGCAGCTGCTGCAGTCCGATAGCAAGCTTAGCTTCTCTGGAGAAGGCACTGAGACCTTCTGGATCCCTGGGGAACAGGAAGAATGAGATCAACGAGTGCAATAACTGCTTTGCTGCAACCTGTGTGTGCTGATCCAGGAGATCTCCTCCAGCTCCACAACCCCTGCTATTTCTTGGGCTCCTGAAAGAAAACAGACAGCTGTAGAAAACCCCTTTCCTCACCGTCATCAGAATGAATTTGGCATTAATTTTGAAAGAAACCCAGCATTTAAAAGTTATATGTTTTGTGCTTTTCTAAACATTGGCTGTTGGTAACAGTTGAAGAGAGGGCATAGAAGAGGGCCAGACAGTCAATGGTAGCTCTTTCTTCCTTCAGGTTTCTTCAGGAAACCTGTAAAAGGAAAGTGTATCAGCAAAGTGGCATCAGACTGACAAAGGCACTGTGGCATTGCATGATATAACAAAACATCTGCTTCCAGGGCTGCTGGTAAAAGGCCTACTATGAATGCACAGGAAAGAAAACAAGTAGCACAGATGCTGCAACGCTCAAAAGCATTAGAAATATTTTTACTGGGTGGGAAATGGGTCAACAGAACTGAAAAGTTTTGTCATCACTCTTACACTTTCCTTGTAGGAATACTTTTTAAAGTCTACTGAGCCCAAAACCAATCTTTTGCAAAAATATCGGGCCCATTTACTCAGTCAGATGTTCAAAGGATTTTCTTCCCCTAAGTCTTATTAATATTTCCTCAGTCCTCAAATTACAGGAAATTGTCTGATACAAGCCCAGTGCATGCATGAGAATGAGAGAAATTCATCATGCAATAGAGAGGAGGTTACTGTTAGTAGTTTATAATGGAATTAATAACTATTTATCATTTCAAGTAACTATGTTTCACCTAATAAGATAAATTTAAAATTCAATACACCTTCCACAGAAAAATGATTACTCATGTTGATGAAACAAACAACAAAACAGTGGGAGAAGGGAGTTCCAGCCAAGTCAACAGCATAATCCTTTCACATGCTTGTGTTTTACTCTAAAATAAAGAACTACATAAATCCCCTTTGAAAGCTGAACCAAACAAATGGCATACGAGCCGCTTTTACATGGGGGGAGGGAAAGGTTAAGAGGAATTATTTTGAGTCAGTTGCTTGTACAGCTCTTTGTTTCTCAGTGGGATAACTGAAAAGGCATCTCCTCTTCCTGTGTGTGTGTCTGTATTCCTCAGGATATTTCATAGTACAGTCACGTGTGCGTCTTTATATGGTTTTGGGTTTTTTTAAAGTTTTGTAATAAGCAGATTTCTGTGAAATAGCCACAGGCATGATGCACCTATATCAAGGGTAAGCAAACATTACCCTCGGTATATTTCATTTTCAACTCCTTTAAATAGGATTGTGTGATGACATTTTAACTTTCAGATAAATCAGACACTTTTTTTTTAACTTCTCTTTTATTTGACAGTAAACACATAGCAGACATTACTTGATTTCAAAGTTCTGCAATGCGTGGCAGCTGCATGTTACAAGTCTTATTGAGTGCTAGTATCTAAAAATACATTTAAGAGACAATTGTTCTTATTCTTATAAAGAATGCATTCTCTTTTGTTTGATTTTAATACTGAATAGGGGAATTCTGGTGAAACTTTTGCTGTATTTGAGCCTTAAAAAAATGAGATCCACAAAGTTAACTATTGTGTTCCCAATCCCACGTGCTCTAAATTGTTTTGGCAGCTGTTGCAAGTTTCATTTTTATCTTCTAAAATGTTTGCCACATCTCCAAGAGTGCAGAGGGAACCTGCCTGTTTGTGTTCATTTCAAAGCAGATTAGAGCAGCAAAAAGACAGATACACATCCCTTGTTATCTTGCACAAAGGCTCCTTGCTTTCTCATGTTGATCTAGAGGTAAATATCCTTGACTGAAATATTCATCTTCCCCTTCCATATAAGACAATTACGTATGGTCTGTGTTGTAACAGATAGAAGTCTTTATAAGAATAGCCAAAGATCTTCTCTGAAGAGCAGAGCCTGAGCTCCAGCTGCCTGAAATTTGACATCTCAGGGAGGAATGTGAGGAAGATATGACCTGCTATTGGTACTTACTCCTCTCCTGGTGACATAACACACCATCTGCAGCCCTACAATCACCTTTACAGCAACCAAGTGCTACAAAAAGAGGACTCAGTTTAGGTGAGGAATAAGTAATGTGAACAAACCATTTCTGAGCAATAAAACTCCTGGTACCTTGCAAGTGTCCCTAGTGATAAAGAATAAGGAAGCAACTTCAGTTTTTACAGTACAGTTTTAACACAAAGGCTTTACAGACTTTTCCATAAGACATTAGAAGGTCTCTAATAAGCACTGTTGAACTTCTTTTTGAAATAATTTGTACACATTAGAAACAGTGCTATTGTAGTAGACATCTTGAAAGATCATCCTCTACAGAACAGTGGAGGGTATGAGTAACCTTGTATTTTCCTGCGGAGGCTATCTCAATTGCTACAATTTCAATTGCTACGATTTCAATTGCAATTGCCCATCAGGAGGTAGTGTGACTCAGAGGCATTCCTTACTGCCTGGTTCCTGCTTTCCTTCCTTGCACTTGAAGTGTTAGCAGTAAGTCAGGACAGTTTGGGTGCTAGCTTCATCATATTGACTTGGAAGGAAGGAAGAGGAAGGAATATGATGATCAGAGGGATGGAGCACCTCCCCTATGAGGACAGGCTGAGAGAGCTGGGGTTGTTCAGCCTGGAGAAGAGAAGGTTCCGGGGAGACCTCATAGCAGCCTTCTAATATCTGATGGGAGCCTATAGGAGAACTGGAGAGGCACTCTTTGTCAGGAAGTGTAGTGACAGGACAAGGGCTAACGGTTTTAAATTGGAAGACGGGAGATATAACTAGATACTAGAAAGAAATTCTTTACAGTGAGGGTGGTGAGGCACTGGAACAGGTTGCCCAGGGAAGTTGTGGATGTTCCATCCCTGGAAGTGTTCAAGGCCAGGCTGGATGGGGCTTTGAGCAATGTTCTCTAGTGGGAGGTGTCCCTGCCCATGTCAGGGGGGCTGGGACTAGATGATCTTTAAGGTCCCTTCCAACCCAAACCATTCCATGATTCTATGATATAAGAGCTAACTTGCTGCTGTTAGAGGTCTGAAATCCACCAATGCTTTGCATCTCCAGGAAGGAAAAGGAGATGCACAAATCCTGCTGCAAACACCAATGTGGAGTGGGAAGCCTGAAGGAACAGACTTATTTGATATTCCTACTTTGCATTAGTATATACTTCATGATATGACCAAGCCCTTTAGTCTTGATCATGTCTTCTGAGTTGAAGCTGTGAGCAGAACCTCAGTAGCTCCAGACACTGCAGTTCCCTTCCCTCAGGTTGAGAAAACTGTTTTTCCGTGTTCGTACTCCAGGCTTCAGGGAGAGTCTGCAATTTCACTGCCTGGAGCCAAAGTCCTACCGCACAGCTGAGAAGCTTTCAGCACCTTGTTACTCATTCCAAAGAAACAGGCTGGATTTGCTGATGGTTTCATCATGTCATGGTAAATATTTCATTATCGCTTTTCCTGTCCCTTTCTGCCTGATCACCTTCAGGCCTCATTTGACTACACCGAGGTACAAGTTTTTGCAGTGCCAGCTGCAATATAACCTCATTGCTACATGGGCTGTAATGAAATGCATCTCTTTTTGCCCAACATAGCCTGGTACCCCCATAGAAACCAAATTAGACCCCCACCTTCTGTCAGCTCCTGCAGCGCTGAACTTCTTTCTCCCACTCTGACTGGATTTTCTTCAGGTGTTTTCAGGTATCTAAAATTCAATTAAATGGCCAGGGAAATACAAAGACCTGGTGAAGAGGGGTGGGAGCTGTGGTTTCCAAGCAGGACTGGAAGGCATTTGTCGATCTTTACGAGAGCATAACTACACCTTTTTTACTGCAAGTTCAACACTTCAGTTGCCTCTACATTTAAGTCACGAAAAGTCACTACATCCATCATCAGACTAGTTGCTGAGTACACATAAGTGTGTTACTTGTTACTTGGAGTTAATCAGGTGTACAGGGGAGTCCTGCCCAGTGGCTGTAAGGAGAAAATATCATCTGGCCTTTTCTCTCAGTGAGATCTGAGCTACTCCTGCACCAGTTGTTTATATAATCCCTGCTCTTTCTAACTTCATCTCTATACTTAGCCACTACACCTCCAAATTACGGTTTCACTGCAGTAACGCATTTCACAACGCCAGAAAGAATTCCAGCCTTGATGTTAAAAAGCAGAAACTCTCTCTGACCAGACCTGCACACAGAGCAACAGATTTCTGGAAATGGCATTTTCAACATCCAGAGAGCTTTGCCATCCATCCAAAACCAAGGAAATGGGATAAGCATTGTAACAGGGATGTAAATGTTTTTCTGTCATTTCCTGTTTTTTCTGCCCTGATGTCATCTCACTCATCACTGGAGAGCAGCATGGGAGAGCAGAGTAGACAACACACAGGTAGACTTCCTTCCTTTCTGTTTTGACCATAAAGGTTGAAATTCAAATGAGTGCAGGCAAGCAGCTCCCACAGAGCTGTTTCAACACAAAGCCACGGAGAAGTGACAAGCACTTGGTGTGTTCACGCCTGGGGAGAGACACCAGGATGGAAAGCAGAAACTATGAATCCTCCCCAAGGACAGACTTTTCAGTGACCTTTCAAAAACAACATGCTGTTTTTCAGAAATGTTCTTATATCAACATTTTGTTCTCTTCAGTACTTCCAGACTGAAAACACAGTGGCCAAGCAGAGGAAAGCTGCAGAGCAACAGAGGCTGCTCTTTTAAATCCCCACAGGGCTGTTTGTCTTCAAACCAGCCTGAAGGAAGGGCCATGCATGTTATTGAACACTTAAGGGGTTTTTTCCTAAGAACACATCCATATTGATAATAGTAAGATGTATAGTTTCCCATAAACAGTTTGATTCTGTCAGAAATGTGCCGGCTTGCAAAGGTCCTCAATAACAACTTTGACGAAAACCGGCAGTTCTGACAGCCAGTCTGTCTCCCTCAGTTCTCCCACACACCTGTATACATCTATATATACATAATGAGCAGGAGGGAGAAAAAATAAAATATCACCTACAATTGCTTGTCCACATCCCATTGCCACTGGAAAAATAGCTTTTTCCTACACAGTCTTTTACATACTACCTCTTTCTCGGCAAGCTTACAGAGCAATACTGGGGAAAAATGAAATATTGAAGGGCTAATCCTTTATTTAAAGAGCCACCAGATATAAATGGTTGGCTCTGACAATTTATTACTGATTCTGGGGAGATTGGGAAAATAAATCTTTCATATCTCTTTGCAAGTGACAGATGAAAGGAGTAAAATACTCCTCAGCTCTGGAGAGCTGCAACTTCTCACTTTCTGAAAGAAAATAAAAAAAAAATAATCAGAAATACAGGTATTTCCTTGCTTAAAGATCACTGCTGATACTCTTCCAGGAGAATTTTTATCTATTCTTTCTGTGTAACACCCACAACAGAGCATTAGGTGAAAAGGTCAGTATAATTACAGGTTTGTAGTCTCAGGTCAAGAGACAGTCTTCTGAAGGCACATAACACCTCATATTTTTCTCTGCTTACCCAAGTTCTAAAAAAATTTTTTGGGCTTTGAGCTACGCTTTAGCCTGTTTTCCGGAACAGCTGGCTAAGTGGTGGCACCTTTTCTATATATATTTCAACCACTTTATCAGATATTTTCCCTCATTGCAGCCATTCTTCACCTCTCTCCCCTTTTGTCAAGCAAAACTACTAGTCGTGCTTAGAGAAACAAATAATAAAATACTGTACTTTGCATTTGGATGGCAATGTTCTGGTTGAACCCCTGAAAAGGCATGAAAGACCCCCAAAGGAGTAAATTACACTCCTGAAAGACAGTATGATGAACTGCCTCTGCTGTATCCAAGACCAGACCTGTAGCCATACTCTTCACACTAGAATCAGGCTAAGAGAAATAATTACCTGGTAGGGGGTATTTGGAGAAATTACTGCTGAGTGCCTGCTCTGTAAAGCTCTTCCACACTTCCTCGCTGCAGATGGGCATCTGAAGAACAGTTGAGAAAAGCCATAATTTCAGTGTCAATCAATTGCCCTGCTTGCATGGCTCTGAGTGGCTCAGCGTGCAACGGGCAAGGCAGAAGGTCCCCTCACAACAGCTACACAGCAGGTCTGAATACAAATAATATGTTGCTTCACATATGGACTCCTTTACTGTCATTTCTAAGGAATAGCTGATATAGAACTCTGTATTTTGTCAGAGACAAATAATTAACTGTGACACCATGAATGGCATTTTGCAAAAGTTATTTGGCTGTCACATTAATGGTTAAGATCATGTGGATACTTTCGTTTTCTCTGCCTACCTGCTTAAGTCCATAAAAGACAATGGTTCCTTAAAATCTATTATCCCTCTAGCAACGTGTTTTAATTTTAAGACGACTGTTGGTTTTTATACTATTGTTGGTATGCATCAGTTTGAACACAGCTAACTGTCATGATCCTGCCTTGCAACTTATGATGCCTCTTTATAGTAAAGTGAAATAACATCCTTGGTCTTTTTTTTATGCTGCTTCCTTTTTCTTAGTCTCCTCCAGCGTTCAAATGCACATTCATATCTTCTCAGATCTCAGTATCTTTCTTTGTCAATCATACTGATTTTCATCAGAATGGGTTCATAGATACCATTTTTCTGCACCTGCTCTCCTTGTGTTGTCCTAGAAAGAAAGTGCTTTGGATTTGAATGCTGAGAAAAAAAAAACAGTTCTGTTAAGCAGAGCCTATATGCTGGGTCCTGCATCCTTGAGAAAGGGAACCTGGAGCAGATTGGGATAATGATGGCAGTGAAATCCCACAGAAGATTGTTGACGTATTCCTCAAATCCCTTCTTCCTAAATGCATTCCTAAAGCCCCTTCCTATAAAAGGGTTTTATAAGAAATGGAGTAGGCTTTCTGACTTCTATGAGTACTAAGCTAATTTCGAGGCTAGGAAGACTAGCCAGCCTTCACAGGCACACTATTCTCAGCACCTCTCTTTTCACCATCCTCTTAGCAGCCTGAAAACCTCACTGGTAGGTTATATTTTAGGTAGAAATCAGTAGGTGTTTGTGAAAGTAAATGAGCAATAAGGTGCCCTGGTCCTCAGTAAAGATGTAAAAGAGAACTAAATCTCCTGTTGCAAAGGCATGACCCCATTCCCTCCCTGAAGCCAGAGGAGTGTTTTCCCTCAACAATTCTGCTATAGATGTGTTTATGAATTTTGCAGATGGAAGTCCTTCAGATGGAGGTGGTTACATTAGGCAGACTGACTGTACTGGATGAGTTATACCTCAGATAGTCCCTAGATGTCCTACTGAACAAAGCTGTCATCTAATTAAACTACATCCCTGTATCCAGGACAACACACAGTTGTTAGAATGGCCCCTGGAGAGCTGGCAGGTGTTGCAGCATGAGGACTCCACGGCTGCTCTGGTTTCCTCCTTCCCTCTCACATTTCTAAAGGCTGCGAGAGTCTGACATGGAGGTTTGCAGAATACACCTTCTTAATTAAATGGAGGATGTTCCTGTAGAGCAATGACAGATTATTTAATTCTTTCTAGTCATAGCTAAAAGGAGATACAACTGTCAAGAGAAAATATGAGACATCAAGCTGAAGTTTTTAGATCATAAGCATTTGTGCAGTCAATAGAGGCAACAGGTATAAAAATGGTTCTAGTCAAATTACACCTAAATTGAATTCTCACTGTAATTGGACTAAGGTGAAGTGTGTTGGACCGATAATCCTGAAGTAAGAAGGTGAAAGCTAGCAGCATCTTCTTTGTACACACATCTGCATTACAATTCCAGCAAAGATTTCTTGCTGTTCTGATCAAGCCCAAAAAATTAGTTGCCTTAAAAAGATTTACACTGTTGCTGTGCTGTGGGTCCATCACAAATTGCTTTATCGGGTCTGATAGATGCTTCTTTCAGTTCTCAGCATCAGTATCTGGAATCACTCTATTCACCATTGAATAATACTAGCAGGTTTTTAATTCCAAAATTAATTTCCAGGCAGCACTTGCTGGGATTTTAGTGCGGCTCACCAACAGTCAAACCCAAGGGCTCAAATTGTGATAGAAAAATGAATACAGAAAGTGTCATGAAAGCTACCAAAAGAAAATTAAATCTCAGGTGAGTACTGGCAGAAATATAGCCTTTGTCATTATAAAGAGGTACTGTGAAAGCTGGTTTTACCACGACAATTTTCCAGTATAACAAAAATAAAACTCACAGCAGAGGCCCTTTAATTCATCCAGCCAGTGATATACAACATGTTACACAGATAACAACCACAGGCAAAGGCCAGCACAAATTTCAAAATACATTTTGAAGCCCCTATTCTGTTCAAAACCAAGAAAAGAGTCAGATAATTCAGGTGGAAAGGCGGCTCTGAACTACTGAAATTACATGGAAGGAATTAATATTCTCTGGAGATAAGCAAAGGTATAGTTTATTAATTTTTACAAATATTAATTTTATCGAGATCTATTGTTTCATGGTTATTAAAATAAACAGAAATTGTCTCATTGGAAAGCGCTTACTGAAAATATAAAAAGGATGCAAAATGATCTTTGTTTTTCTGCACAAACCTGGGTGTGTTATGCATAGTTTGTGCCATCAACCTGCTCAGAGTAGGTAGCAGAGGTTAAATTTCTGGAAGACATTGGCAGCCTCCCCTAACCAATATTTTCAGTGGCAGTAAAGTGATGGAAAGACAACTGGAAAGGGAATTCAAGTACCAAGGAGACCTCATAGACCTGGGATATTCATTATGTTTTCTTCTTCAACATCATGTACTGTACCAAAATCAAATGTTTATTTTGAGGAAATGGACTTTGGTTTGCATTGCTTCCTCTTTAGATCTGTTTACAGAGGTGAACCTGTGGCTCATCTGTTTTCAAGGAGGAGTGAGAAAATTTAAATTTTGAGTGATTTGAGAGTGAACTCGACTTCCTGTTTCTACCTTTTGGCTTTAGATTCTTGAGAACTAGCGTGTAACAAACTTCAGTGCCGGCACACCAGGGATAAAATCTCAATATGAGCTTGCAACGGCAGCAGGAAAATAGCATAAATATCTAAGCACTTTTCTGTTCAATCCTGTGCATTTATGGCTAAGTTATGAAGAAGAGAACAAATACAGAATAAAGGTGGGGAGGGATGGAAAGGAGAGGATAATACCCATAGGCTGCACTAAAAGTCCCATGAATTGTTTTGAGTTACTGATAACCCTGATCTATAGAAACTTGAGTATACATAAATCACTACTGAATCCAATCTGATAACAGGGTCAGCTAGTCCTTAAACCCATGTTTATACATCTGGAAAGAAATGAAATCATCTTAGCAAGGACTTTGACTGTGAAAGCAGACACAGGAGGCATTCTGCCAACAAACAGTAAAATAATACTCAAGTCTGTAGGGCAGTCTATCATTTCTTAACTCAAGAGCAATTTCATTTCACAAGATGACTCCTGATGAATTAATCACTGGACTGATGGTGAAGGATGCATTGCAACCAATGTTAATAACTCATTGATGTTGATTGAAATTAGTATGATAATTTCAAAATAGTTTGTTGCACACACAAGAACAGTTCATCAAGAAGGGTAATTTTGCCAAGGTTCAAGAAAGTTAATAAAAATTACTGGCAGGAATATGAAAAGAAATTGAGATTTCTTAATGAACAAATTTTATTAGAGACTGTTACAAAGCTACAGCTCAGTGGGTGAATGAAGACAGCAATTACTACTGATGGGAAATGACAGAAAAGGAAATAGGAGAAATAGATGTCAGGGTAAATTAGAATTTATAAAATATAGAGAAATGATGATAAAATCTAAGTACATAAGGGAAAAATCAACATCTGCCAAGAAAAATAATGTTATGAATATTTATGGAACATAGCTTCCAAATTTTTATATACATGTGTAAGATACATGATTTGATAGCAATAAAACACACCCATTACTTGACAGACATCATAAAATTTTAAGTGGTACTGAAAAGGCAACACTATTTGAAAATGTTTATAATCTATAGTTGGGAAAAAGCAGATTATATACATATCCGGAGAGAACACTTTGTAGTACATTAGCAGATAAGGGGGCTGCTAAATATCCTACATCAGAGCTTAACTTTGTTTTTAAAGCAAGTAGTTTTGGAGAATTTGCATCCAAGAATCCTACTAATTCTCCATGGACCCATGCAAACCTCATGAAGTTCAACACAGCAGAAGAAACGTTTGAAAAATACAAATAATAGCAAGTAGAGAGCATTATGGGTGACCTTAACTACATTTAAGTTCTACCCATTAAAACAAAACAAAAAATGTTTCCTCCAAATGAAAAGTTTTCTGCCAAAGAAGGGAAAGACAGATCCTGTCTGCAGAAGGAGACCTGACAGCTGAACGCTGTGCCTGGAATGGATAACAAGGCACACAACACGTGGATGACATGGCTGAATACTCCATCTGTAGACATAAAAAACTCCAACAGTGCAAGGGTGGGGCATATAATTAATTTAGAAAGAAAAAAAAAATAGATGTTTTTCATTTCAATTTGTATAAATGGAGAAATGCAATTGCTTTGGTGTTATAGTGGATAGTCACAAAACTCATGGGAGCACGGCAAAAGTTCTTCAGTACTAGAGGCCACAGGGACCATATAACTCCCAAACCATCTTGGGGAGAATTAGCAGCACTGGGGAGCCTGAGCTATTTCAGAAAAAAGGATGTGGAGGGCTGGCAAGACATGTTTAGCCCTGACATGGTGTTCATGCTTGTTGGAGAGACCCACAAAAAAAGGGATTTAAACTAGAAAAAGACTTAATCATAGTAGTATACAGAAGGTATAGAAAGATAACTTGATTACACAGCATGAAGTTCTCCAACAGGGAAAAATGTTAAGTATTAAAAAGCTATCCCATCCCTCTTCCCCCAAACTTCCACAAAAAAGGACGGCGGTGAGGAGGGTAAGACAGAAACTTTTGGTGTGGAGTTTTTTTTCAGTCAAACAAGAAGTTCTGCTTAGTATGTAGATAACTGAGAGAGAGGTACTTGCCTGTGTTAAAAAGGAAACCAGGTAATATGGTTTAATGATGTGTTTGCTCCCTAAATTTGAGGACTATGAGTCTGCTTGCTGTTTTCTATTCCTCCCTGTTACAACCCACCCTAGAGAGGTAAGTCTTCCTCTCAGAATTCTTCTTCTCAGTGCTTTTTTTCAAAATCTTGAAGAATTTCCTAAGGAATATGTTCCTTGTTCTCAGTGAAAAATATTTCATACTGTGAATGCCACTTTAAAATCAAAAGTTGTAGGAAGTCAAGTTCATAAAATGTTTTACCTTCTTGTCAGTGTGTCAAGCAACAGGCATTGCTATAAACTAGGAAATAGCCATTGAAATGGACAAAGCTGAAGTTACAAATAGAAGGATTGGTTGGAGACAAGGAAGTAAGGT
Source organism: Calidris pugnax (assembly GCF_001431845.1). Classification (NCBI taxonomy): domain Eukaryota; kingdom Metazoa; phylum Chordata; class Aves; order Charadriiformes; family Scolopacidae; genus Calidris; species Calidris pugnax. The sequence continues at coordinate 7,201,298 of NW_015091083.1, read as the reverse complement.
AGAAAAAAAGCTCTTTCATCAAAATACTGTAAGTTTGAATATCTGATCTTATTGCATCCAGGACAAGAAATCACACTTTATGCATGAACTGATAATCTATGCCACCACAGCAGTGAGCATTACTTCTTTCTTCTACATTTTTAATGTTATTTTTTGAAAATTAGAGTCTCAAACTTCTAGGCTGCTCACCAGAAATGCATATTCCACATTGTCCAGGACCAACAGCTGGATTTTCAGTAATGGCAGTACATAAATATAAGTAGTCCCATTGTGAATAAACACGAAGGGCAGGTATTAGCGAATGCCTAAGAGCTGCTGAACATAGCACCAGTAATACATGCAAACTTTTGAGAGGCACTTTAATTTCTGAAGCTTGGATTCTATTATGCACTACTATTTTGACACTAAGACGTCAGTACAAAATATCAATGCTATTATTTGCACTGATGCCTTTGTTACAGAAATATTTCTGACTAATGAATCCTCCTTTATTCAGGCCTTACCTCTCTCACTCCCAGATGGAAGTACAGTGCAGATCTAACTCCTCTCTACTTGATTGTTTACCCCTGTTACTAGTCAAAGCACCCCATTATGCACGGTATCAAACTCATATGAGTCATCTGCTTGAAATGAGAGGCTTGATAGGCCTCAGTCTACCTCAGAATGCTGTAATCATATACTTTCTTTGCAAGCCTTCTCAGGAGCACACAAATTGCCATGTTTATTAGAGACCAGCAAACATGCTTGTATAAAACAAGAGTCAATGCCAGCCACCATTTGAACCACAAACCAAACTGCTCACAAGCCTTTATACTGATTATAAAAATAATCAAGACATTGTTCCTTCTAAACAAGAATATTTACATATCTGCAGTTCTTCTCTGGGAATAAACAGTATTTAAAAACTTCTCCCAAATCAGACAGCACTGGCAAGCTCCTAAACTAAGCTCGGGTAATTTATAAGCATCTCAAATCCAGTGAGACTTCTGATGTCTAAACAAATGGAAACAGATCTCTGTATTCTTTGCTGTGAATATTTTATCTGAAAGGATCCCACATGTTTGCACAGCAAAGCTGTCTTCCCTGTTACTTTTAACATTATTTCTTAGATAAATAAGGATGTGCTGCCATGTTGAAGAAGAAACACAGAAATTGTGCACAAATGCTGCACTTGTAAATGATGATCAAGAGCTCATGAGAACACACATACCTTGGAATTAATGAGAACTGGAATAGTATGAGATCAAGTATCTTATCTAGACACAGAGTGACCAAAAGAAATCCATCAATATGAACCCACGCTATACTCTCTTGAGGCAAGTCTGAACGGTCACCTTACTGATCCCAAACAGGAACAGCCATGGATCCACAGCACTTCCTCAGAAGCAGAGCCTATTTTACAAGAGACTTGATCATGTACAGTGCTGGAATTTTCACAGGCAAATACTATTGTTCCTGCAGCAAACTGAAACGTGATTGAAAAGTGGCAGATATGTGTCTGTCAGGTACCCAGGAAAAGCAATAGCAAGGCTCAGGCAGGCTTTCTGTACAGTTATTGCATGAACTGGAAAAAGAACTGTGCATTAACTATTTTTTTTTTTTCATAGCTCTAATAAACGTAGTTACATGAGGCTCTCTCTTTCTCACTCTGTATTGCAACATATCAGTCTTTTCTGTGTGGCTTCACAACCTTTTTCACCCCTTTGAATTGAAGGGGTGAATAACTTTTGAAAATAACTTTTACGCTTATTCTTTCATTACAGAAGGAGACAGCTTCCCAGGCACCACTATGCTCTTTAATGTAAAAGTCACATCCTGGAAACATCAGTCAATATCGGCCTTTTCAAGAGCACCCAAATCCACTGCTGTCAAACATGTGGGATGCTCACAGTCAGCTCTTCTGTCCTTATCACCCACTCGTTCCAGTCCAGTGACCTTTCCAGCACAATAAAAGCTGCCAACATACTGCAGACATGGTAAAAGTATGCAAATGCCAAGTGCTATTAAATGTGCCCATTGTCTGTTGAAAGACAAGTTATTGCTTTCTCTCCGTCACAAGAAATCTCTTAGATCCTTGTGCAAATAAAGACAACTTGAGGTTTTATTGATTTACATTCCTTAAATTCAAACAAGCCTTAGGAATGTTTAAACGTGGTATGACTGCTTTAGAAGCTTGCAGAAGGTATTTGAAGTGAGTACATGCTTTGGAGATCACATGGATGTCGTGGTCATTTCAAAATATTAAGGCAAGGGCTTCCAAAGGGAACTAGCTGTCCTACTCACTGCCACTTCTGACGACAGCTGGACACCTACTCCCCTTTAGGTCTCAAAATATCATAAAGTCCTAACAAAGAGGCAATCAAAGCCTTTTAATGTGAATTTATAGTTTATTGCCTTCTTACCATACAGCTGAAATGAAAGAGTTTTAGAAAGAGAGCAATGACAACCTTTCAATGCAGCCAAAACTTGGTGTCAGTTGTATCAGGGTACCGAACAACCTTTTAACAAGAGGAGACGTGCAACTAAACAATTGATGAATGCCCACTGGTTTCACGGGTCAGTTGAAAAGTAAGAATACTTTTAGCTCAGGGTTCTCTTTTGCTCCTTTTATGAATTAATTACGTAAATGAAAATGTAGAGAAATAGATATTTCTAGTGTAAACTTTTAATAATGTTCTACAAATATTGCCAAATGATTCTGAAGCCAATGTCAGTTTCCTCCTTAAGGAAGTTTCCAAAGTTTGAATAATGACAAACACCAAGAACAAACAGAATGATAAATTTAAAAATAAAATAAATATAAACCAGCCTCCTACAGAAAACTGTTAAGACTATTTTGAGAAGCTGTCTTGAACCCAAAGTTTAATGCATAAAATCCATCTTTAAGAATATCTAAACATTATATTCCTGTCAATGTCACACAGCAACAAAATGAAACAAATTATGGTTAAACTTCAATAATGTAGTCAGTGTAGAAACTGTACTTTCACTTACACATCAGGCTAACTAATTTACAACTACCACATTTGACATGCTAAGTATGTAGTCACAACTCAGTGCTGAGACTTATACAGAGTACAGTTTTTGCAATAATTTAACTCCTCAGATCTCCAACCAGACCCGTTCTGGGTGAAAAGAAGTGTATGAAGGACCACAGATGTCAATGAGAAAAGTTTTATTTTCTTTACACCTCCTTTCCTTTAGGCAGGGTTAATGCGTCTAAAGGATAATGTGACTTTTTCTGAATAAGTCAAAGTCCCCACAAGGAAACATTTAGAAAACGAAGACTAGAACCCTGAACAAGAGGACAGGAGATAGCTTCAGATGGATATTTTTTTGTAAAAATTTATTTACTTCATTTACTACTTTCATTGTGTCAACAGAAGAGAGTAGCAATGTTAAGCTATAAAACAAATCCACATTTTCTGCTTTTTGCAATCACCATTTGGTGATTTGGGAAAAGATACACCAAAGCCTGAACTCTCTAGTGAAACTACCTCTGCATCAACTAAAAATCAAGCTTTATATATTCCCTTTTAACCAGTGCTGCATATTTAATTTTTGTTTAACTTTCATAAAGAGCTATATAGGAGCAGAAATATCTTCTCATCTTACCTTTTCTGCCACATCAAGTGATTTCTTTTCTAAGCAATCTTTTCTTCTTTGGTTTCATAAGGTAACACAGCTGTACACACATATCTACAAATAATAACAACAACAATATCAAACTCGAGTAACCTTATTTCTTGGTCATTACACTTCAGAATTAGACCTCAAAAGTTGTAGCTTATGCTAATGATAATCATAATTACGCATTTTTTCTTGATTGTAAAAATAGTGTCATACTTTAATTATGGCTGTGTATTTTAATGAAATTGCAATTTTCTGATTTTTCCCAGTAATAAAAGATAAGCTAACAATGTCTTAACAAGACCCAACAGCATATTAGTTCAGTTAAGCATAATTGTAGCAAACTTAGACAAATGTTTTTATAGACAAATGTAATTAAATGATCTATGGTGCATTGGGTTTTAAAATAAAAAAGTACTTACCTGTATTTGTTTCAGAATGTATTTACTCCCATAAGCTTTATATTTAAACAAATTATTGAGCTATATGAAACTGTTTGTCTAATAAACAGATCGTAACTGTAAATCCTAATCATAACATTCTTAGGAAATAGAGAAGGTAATTAATATTAGAATTATATCAGTCTCTTGAAAAACTCCAGAGGACAAAAAGCAGCAGAAGAAATCTTTAATGTTATTCTGGTGCACACTGCCGGTTTTTCTTATTAAAATTTAAATTCATTCTCCTTTTTATAGTAAGCAAGTTTAAACATTGTACTTAGAAAAAAGCGTTAAAAAAGCTCCTACCAAAAGGACATTTAGCAATGGAAATGCAAATCTGAAATCTGAAATAAGTTGCTACCCCTCTCACAGAGCTTCATGACTGTAGGAAGAAAAATCAAGTCTTCAGTATGGGTGGAGCTGATCTTGTGGAGAGCATAGCACATGGAGCACATCAAGATGTGGAGCACATTTTGATCTGATGTAAACCCAAATATCGTCTCATATTAGGGATTTCTGTCAACGTTTCTTTGACAGTTTCTCATACTGTCTGCCATAGTCTGGTATTTAGCAGAAGGATTAACATCTGGCTCAGAAATGTCTTTTCTTTGTCCCCTGAATTCTATTCAAATTTGGCAGATATATAAAGTTAAAAATTGTTACTTCCTAAAGAGGATGAGGCATAAGGACATAATGAAAACAGTTTGCAGATAAATTTCCTTCCCAGAAATTTTTACTCGAAAGTACAAAACATCTGAAGTTCTGTGGCCAATTTTGTAGCTGAGTATGCAACACTTATAATATATACACTTTCATCCACACTTTAAAGTGAATTATCTTTGGCAGCATTCAAATTTTTCTGAATTCACTCTTAAAAATATTCTCAGTGATGGGAATATTTGGCAAAACAGTGAGTCTTGCAGAATATTTAATTGATAGAAAACTTATTTAAAATAGTGCATTGTAAAGTTAATTTTGAAAGTAATTTTCCTCTCTTCAGGGACAAAAAATAATTGTATTTTTTGTTCACTGAAAACAACAGTGATGAAGACGTACCCTAATTCTCCACTTTCTTTGGTGCCAAAGTGATAAGTTTCTGAACAAGAAGCCAGTAAATGTTGTCTAACTGCAAAACTGGGTGGCAGCAAAAAAATGTCTTGAACAAGGTTGCACATTAGTGTCTGAACTGGGAATAGAATTCAGATCAACTGCTCAGATGTTCTCACATCTTTGCTCATGACTTCATAACGGCATACTAATTAGTAGAATAGAAACCAAGAGCAGCATCTATTTCATGTGGTGAATACCGGATTCCAGTATGCTCTTCAAGCACTGTCGCAAAGAAGGTGCCATGCACATTGGCTAAACACTCTCAAAATCATCCAAACACTTATGCTTCCCAGCCCAATTGTGGCAGTTGAGCTCAATAACGGATATGAAAAATCAGTCCACTGAGAATTCTAAACTAGGCTTTAAATAGTGAATTAACAAAGTGTTATTAAGTACAGATGTGTCTTAAACTGTGATGGAGTCAATTAAGAAAATCTACAAGTGCCCTTCTTTTCACAGACTGTTTTGGGTACCACAAATGTTTCCATTTGCTTATTTTTTGAACTAGAAAGACTTGGACTGCAGAACAGCCAGATTCTAATCAGAGGGCTAGAGGAGAAGCTGCATACCCATATGTGTAAGTGATGTTTCCATGGATACAACTGACTTGATTTGCAGTTTGCAAATTTACCTTCAGTAAGTGGCAAAACACATTCCACCTTCCCAAAGATCTGAGTGTCAGGATATAGACATCACCTGCCCATGCAATGAATGTGAAGACATGGACTGGAGAGCAGAACCAGGGACAAATGCACCGAACTTGCACTGCTAATCTGACATACCTCTGCGGTGTGTACTTGGGGAATCTCCATCATGGTGGGTCATTTTGGTGGTGTAAGAGAATTCCTGTTGGCAGCAATAGTCAACCACACAAATAAAGACCGGGAAAAACTGGGTTGGCAAAGGAGTCCTGGAAAAAAAGTATCACATAGATGCTGTGGGCCATCAGCCGAACATGAGTCAACAATGCCATGCAGTTTGAATGAAAAGCAAATGTTGTATTAGGCTCTATTAATAGGAATAGCTCACCAGACATGTGATGCAATCCTCCTGTCCAAGCCCTGTCTGCAGTACTGACTTCTGTTCAGACTCCCACACAGAGATGTCTAGAGCCATTTCAGCTCTCCATGGCGGGAAGAAAAAGAAGAAATGGGCGTGTATTGCTGCAAGGTATATTCAAGTTTACCATTAATAGAAATTTTTAGCAGTAAGTATAGTGCAGGCATGTAATATGCTGTCAGGGGAAACTCTGAAATCTCCACAACTGTGAGCCATGAAGAGTAAGTGGGACAGGTCTATCAGGAATGTCAGAAGCATACATCATCGTGACCTGGGGCTGGGACAAGGCCAAAAAGGCCTCTAGAGATCCTTCAGCTTTTGATTCTAAGTATCATTAAAATAAATACCACTAAAACACTAGGAATCACTAAATACTATAGGCATTTTCATCAAACTTGCAGGCTATTGCACCACATCAAGTTCCAAAGTAAATTAAAACTAATAGTTTAAACAAGGAAACATTCTAAAGATGGCTCTCTTTCTAAATACTCTTAAAATTCATACTAAAACTACTTCAGTCTTGTTGACATAGAGATGCCAATTTTGGCAAAGCCCTCAGAATCCAGGGAATTCCTCAGGAAATTACTTTTTGACATGAAGAATATGGAGAGATGCATACTCAATGCTTCATTCTGCCCTCACTTCATTCTACATAGTCTATCTCATGTCAGCCAGTGAGTTCATTTGGATACTCAATGGTAAGGCTGAAAACCAAAGTCCTAGGAAGCCCCAATGAGGAAGGCTTTAACCATAGAGTCGGATTTACCTGTGAAGTTTCTGTGACCAGTCAGAGAGAAAAATCTTTACCCAATATTCAATATTTCCATTCACTACACAGTTTTTTCAGAGGAGAGGCAGCGATGCAATGAGTTACATCACAAGCCACAACAAGGAATATCAGTGGGAACAAGAACACATGAATTTCTGTTATAATTAAGAGCAGGACCTCAAGCAGACCATTAATTTTCTGAAATTATATTTACACTGTAGGAGGCAAAATGTGGACTTCGCTTAAATTAAAACTTATTACAAAACAGGGGTATGTTGCTAGGGCACTACCTGATGGGACTGGGTAGCAATGTGGGGCAGAATCTAGAGAGAAGCTTAAGACTCTGCACAATGCTACGGGTTCTCTACATTTTACCCACTCAGTGCATCAAATATGTGGAGCTCAAAGAAAATTTGCAGTAGGGTAGTGGAAGTTTACAAACTCCTAATCCCATAGCAGAGGAGCAGAAGTCAGGAACTAGTGGCAGGGTTTGTATTCTTTCCATTCTTCCCCAATAAAACTACATCTGAGTGGGTTTCATCTGGCGTATTCACTGTAAATCTAGTAAACTTCCTTGCATTAACTAAGATGTTAAGTTAGCTCTTTCCACCAAAAAGATTTAAAATCAAAGTAGCTGGTCTAGTGATAACAACAGCAAGTTTCTGTCAGTGCTATAAAGAGCTAATTTGCTGAGACAAGGTTTTAGTGGTTGATGTGGTAGGTAGTATTTACCAGGTCACTTGAACAAAAGCAATGGTTGCTCCTTATGCTGGCAGGAGCTATTGTACATGTTAGACTGAATGATAAATTTTCTTCTGAAGATTTAGAAATAATTTCTTCACTGTAATTGTCATACTGCACTGACAATATGAATGCTATTATCACAGTAATAACTGAAATTAAAAAGTGGAATAGTGTCATTTGAAGATGAATACAAAGAACGTAGAAAGACTTGGATGTTCGCTCACTTGAGCTATTCTTCCCTCTTTCATTCTCTGGAATATATTTCAGTTGAATAGATTCCAAATAGAGCAGTATTTCTTCATTTAAACATTTCCAAAAGGATTTTATATCTCTGATATAGCATTCAAGCAATTAACGTAGTCTGTTACAACTGATCTGTCTTGGACAGCAAACCGTAATTATTTAAGGGGAAAAATTCTCACTAACATAGGATGTAAAGACATTCTGAACTGAACATACAATTGGAAGTGGAAACACCTGGGAAATGGGCTTTAACTGCTCCAACACAAGTGCTCCAAACCAAAATGCTAGTATAGACTCTGAAATTATGAGAAATCATTATACTTCTCTCTACTCAGGGAGGGTGCTCAAGCCATTAGGAATGGGTACCTGGATTAGCAGACTATTGTCCCTCAATTGGAGCCTCTTAGAAGCAGTTCAGGTCACCTAAATATTTAAACATTTGAATATTTAAAGGTGTTTAATGGGAGTTGAGAGCATTTTTTCTAAATTCCACTTTAGTGCTGAGAGTAGACCAAGCTAATTCAGGCATTTGAATGTGCTGCTTGTGACTCGGACAGGCCAACTTAGTGTCTGCCTGCTGCACACAGGGACAGTCCCATCAGCCTCCTGTAGCTCCAGGCCCAGCCACAGGCTTCTGACTCCTCCCTGGGACTTGTCTAATCACATGCCAAGTTGGTTTATGGTGTTTAACCAGCAGAGAACCCACCCCTAAAAAAAAAAAAAAAAAAAGGAAAAAGTGATTACCTTTCTTCTGGTTTAACTTTCTTGACATATTTCTTCTGGGATCAGATGGTCACCAATCCAACAGAAAGGACAGCATTGAAAAAAAAGGAAAAAGTGATTACCTTTCTTCTGGTTTAACTTTCTTGACATATTTCTTCTGGGATCAGATGGTCACCAATCCAACAGAAAGGACAGTATTGAAAATCCCAACAGAAAGAGGTGGGCAAGGGCAAGACCACACATCTTCCTGGTAGCCAGCTCTGAAATGGCTTCAGTTGTACTGTAAGGCCATGCACAAAGGTAGATGAGATGATGCAATCACTTCTCATCATGTGAAAAAATGGAAGGGTAGGGAACCCCAGAAGCAGTCACAAATGCCATCACCAGAGAAGGATGATTAGGAAAATTTTGGTCAGCTTTCTCCCAGTGAAAGATAATTGTCCCGATAAAAGGCTTTTATTAATATAGATGGGAAGCAGGAGAGAGGAAAAAAAGGAAGTAAATTTAGAAAGGTGTTGTCTGCATCTCTGGCCTGCCTTTTGTGTCAGAAGTGATGGGCACAAGATGGTTATAACTGCACTTAAGATCAGAAATGACAAGGGGAAATAAAAAATTAATTTACAAATACATTTCACAGTTCACGCACAGTTAGGTGCAACTTATTTTTTAAAATTCCCTTCTCTATTCAGGATTCACTTTACTTGATGTAATACGTGTTGTTTTATACTTACGGGAGTTGACTTATGAATAATACAATTAGAGAGTTTGGGCTTTCAGTAAAGGTCTACACTTACTGGAATTTATTCAATTTAGGCAAGAGGTACTTTACGCTTTGCGTACTCTGCAGGGTAACTGGGATGTAGGCACAGCTCTGTTGAAATAGTGTTTGCCTCTCCTTACAGAAAGACTGAATTAGGCACACCTCATTTAAATTCATGTTAATGGCTGAGTATAATAGCACAAGAGGATAAGAGTCCTAGCCCAGGATTTCTATGGCTTGAGCAAATACAAGGCGTAGGCCAGTGTGATAAGCTCAGTTTCTTTCACATCACAGTTAGAACATACATAGGTTGAACATCAGGCATCCTCGCCCTCTGTGTGCTGCTCCTTGAAGACCATCAGGGTTTTCCTATACATCTAGGCTGAGACACTTGAAAGCAGAACAGGCAATTGCAATAGTTGTTTTGAAAGATCCAAAAATTTACTATTACATGTGATTGATACAATGTTCAGTTTTTAAACTTGCGTCAGATGCCTTGCTAGTGCAAATCAGCACGTCCACCAAAATCAAAGGATGAACAAGCAAATGCATTTTGCAAATGCTACTGACAAATCCATTGTCAGTCCCCACCAAAATCAAAGGATGAACAAGCAAATGTATTTTGCAAATGCTACTGACAAACTCATTGTCAGTCCATTAAAAGACTGAAATTATTAAGGTGATCTTCCTTAATGTTACTTAGCCTTTATACCATCAGTGCAAAAGTTAGCTCCCTTTTAACATTCACTGTTCTCCTTACTCTAGTTCCTGCTAGAACCCACCAGCTAGTTATCTGCTATCCTTGATTATAGAATAAAACCCACTGTTAGCTCCAAATCGAGATGTTGGGGCTAACCATGCGTTTTTGGGGTTATGTGAAAAAATTTTAAACTTGCAGTTGATTTGCAGTGAGCTCGGTGTTTGATTTATATTATCAAAGAAGTTTTCTTTGGGTCCCTGATCAAGAAGCTCACAGAGTCGAGATGTTGGGGCTAACCATGCGTTTTTGGGGTTATGTGAAAAAATTTTAAACTTGCAGTTGATCTGCAGTGAGCTCGGTGTTTGATTTAGATTATCAAATAAGTTTTCTTTGGGTCTCTGATCAAGAGGCTCACAGACTGTGAGTTGTCCAAGAAACAGAAGCAAAAGGGATGTGAGTTGTCCAAGAAACAGAAGCAAAAGGTGTTTTTTTTTTTCAGAAAATTCACAACAGTCTCTGAGTGAAAATAAAGCACAAGTGGGTATCTGTCTTTTCTGAGTCAGATTAGAAGTGGCAAGACACCAGGACTCTCGGACATCCCTAGATTTCTTTTAAAAATTAGTCTTCTCAGAATTTGAGGCCATTTTTATGAAAGGACAGTAATCTTATAGCCCCCTTTCTTTTCCAGTTGTCTTCCCAGCCCATTAGAGACTCTAGATTCCTAATAGAAACTTATGTGCCGAATACACATCTTCTGGCATGGCAAAACATAAGGAAAAGATTGCCACCATTGCACGTGTAAGTGAAGGGCAGAGTTCTGCTGTATCAGTCAGATGTCTGAGAGAGTTCATTTTACTCTGGAGTTAAAGGACTCCTGAGTCATTATGACAAATTATCACTAACACGAGATGCCAATGCAGAATTCTAAATCTCTCCTTGCAAAGAGAAGGCCACAGTAAACATCACCAATTTGCTAATACATAAGTTTGCCTGCTACCAGCTGCAACAATCCCAAAGAGAAAGTAGCTTCAAATAAAGGCTAAAATACTGTGCATGTGAGTGTGGGTGGTGTGGTTTTGAGGCTCTGGAAATGAAGGTCAGAATGGTTTCAAAGAAATGGTGAAGATCTCACAAAAAAGTCAGTTATGTTAGAGCCTCAGTCTCAAGCTGCTCATCAAGGCTAGAGGTCTTCAACGATGTTAGTCATTTCAGGCAATTTAGGAAAGAAAGAATAAATTTTCATTGAAAGTACTTTGTTTGAGGGTTTTTTCCAATTTTTACCATAGGCATCCAAATATATTAGTTTTTTTATTTCTGAAGATCAAACGCTCTTTCGAGCTAGAGACAAAATAGAGCAAGAAATTTTTATGAGGGGTGGCTAGTAGCTTCAGGAGCAGAATCACAGTCTGAACATCACATAAGGAAAGAGTTAAAAATAGGCAGTCTCCATTCTTTGACCTGCTCCTGCCCTTTGTGCACACATGAGCAGATGTGTTCATTTGTCAAGTGGTGGTTGTTGACAATACTGTTGCACTGGCGCGGGGGGATAACTTGCCCTAGAAAAGATGTCGGTTCAAAGCAGAGTTCATCGGTTAGCCTCAGTGAGCAGTTAGACACATCTCCTCATATGTCAGCAGACATTATATGCCTCTGGCCGGAGAGTGAATAGGGAAGAATGAGCTGGTCCCCAAATCAGCTCAGCAAAGGCTCCTGCCCTTGGCATCGCTCCCAGCTCTGCTCTCAGGGCTTCCTCAGCAGCAAGCTACAGACTGACCTTTGGAAACAAACCAAAAAGCCCAAGCTCTCGGGTCCCATCAGACTCCTCCCCACAATTTTCTCTGGTTAAAGAGAGGAAAAAACTGCATAATGTTGCAGAACATCACAACGGTTGAAAGTCATTACCTGTCAGATACGCTGCCTGAGCAAATCCATCGAACCTAAACATCCTTTTAGTTTTAACAGAGCAACAGAAGGAGACATTGTAACAGAGGAGAGCCTGCAGTGCTATATAGGCTATACATAACATCCTACCTTAAAATGAAACAAAACTGAATGAATAACTTTACATGTCTGTAAAACCCCTTCATCAAGCAAAATCTCACATACATGTCTGAATTCAGGTTTCAAGAACTCACTTAGAAAAAACCAAAATAAAACAAAATAGTCTGATTTTTTAATTGGTTTAAGGTTCCTAAGGTGTTTACGTTTTTTTAAACTGTTTTGCAACGCTTCCAGCAAGTCATCTGTCTAGTACCTCTGTGCTGCGAGCATGACCTCTCTTAATGCAGCCACGGTCTTTCTTGGCTTTTCACTATATTTACTGTAGTACTGCCTAATCACATTAAAAACTGGACACGTTATGCACTTGTGCACCTCTTATTTCTATGATTCTAGCACTAATGATTCCAGGCAATTCTTTTTCTGTAATATACCCATCAGGGATAGAGAAGGTCAGCATTTTGATTTTATGCTGGAGTCTATGGGACTCAGATATCCAACATCTAAAGAAATTTAAAGGAAACATATGGCAAACCTTTGCCATATTTGAAATGCCACCCAATAAATAATTTAATTAGAAGGTACCTTAGCTGAAAAGTCATTCCTTCAACTTTGGTGCCAGAATAAATATTTGTAGAAAATTCTACAAAGAAGTTGGTAATTAAATGTTCTGTACATACTGCAGGCTAAAAAATTTTCCTCTCCTTTTCTCCATTTAAAATCCTCCAAGATTTTAAGGGCTATACAAGGTAGAAGACTTAAAATATGGACTTCCATTTTCAATTAAAACAAGGAGAGAGACAGAGTGTGCAAGAAATTGTGAAACTCTCTGGTTGCTTTATGGGAAACACAGGAGCATCCTGATACAGAGAACTGCCTGAAGCCAACACTGTTTATCTCATGCCCGAAGGGCAGACAGAAGAGAATTCACAGCAGGCACAGAGAATGCAAATCTTTGGTGAAATGCACCTTACAGGTCCCTTGATACATCATTAAGATGATGGGGCAAATCTAGCCACACAGATAGATTACATCTTCTCCCTCAGGACTAAAAAAATAATATACCCATTGCAAGAATCAAAAATTCATGTTTTTTGTTTTTAAACGACCCATTTCTGATCATAAAAATGATTCAAAATTCACAATCACTTCCTAATCTTTAAATTTGGAGTGAAAAGGGGGGAAAGACTGTTATCTCTGACTAATTTTGCTGGTTTGTGGAACCAGTATGGATGTGGTCTAAGATGCCTCGAAAAATGATTTTTAAAAACCTATATGATCTCCCTGTGTCCCAAGCAAGTGCACTTGCTGTCTTGACGGTCAGAAAGTAGGCCAACAGTTTGCTCCTCCATTACTATTAAATACCCTTTCTGTCTCTTTTCTCTCCAACACTTTTATAGCAGTGAACCGAGTACTGCCTGAAAAAGAAGCACTAGGAAGGGGCAGATGAGGATCCAGACATACAAAATATAACGACAGGTACTAGTAAATGTCCCTGCAAAACTTTAAAGGATCGGGCCTCCAAATCTATTCCTTAACTGCCATCTGACCTTTGTTTTTTTATGATTAACATATCATTAAGTAAAGATTAGATCTGCCCAGCTTTCTTCATTGATCTGTGTCCCCGTTGTCCTAGACCTTCAGTCTTTTCTTTTTGAAAATCTGGATATCTTAGCTTCCATTAAAAACAAAACAAAAAAATAACGTCATACACTTGGTTCTCATGGTTGCAAGCAGAAAAAATATTGAAGCAAGACAAACTAAACAGATGCAACAGTGTGTCCCCCCATACACACAGAATGGGGAAAAAAAAAACCAGACAGCTGACCTGCTTTTTCCACTGGCCACTGGTTCCTTAGAGCTGAAAGCTGCTTCCAAAGGGGACTGGGGAGGCGACAGCCCAGCAAAGAGCAGTGTAAGTTGGGTGGCACGACAGACCTTGCTATTGCTAACCTCAGCAAAAATCTGAGCTATCCGTGGAGGCAACAAGCAAAGCCTTCTGCCCAAATAGCTAGGATTTTTCCCTGAATAAATCCATAGCAGTTTACTCAGTGCTACAGAACACAGATGCCAAAGAGAGGAGAAAAACAGCAGCGCTGAGCCCTAAATCAGCCCTTGCAAAGGGCTGGCCATGGTGAGTGGTGGGACAGTTGAACTTCTCTGAAGCCTGTTACTCTCTTCCTACTTCAGGTGCAGTGGTCAAGGAGCATTTCTAGCTTCAAACGCTCCTCACAGCAACAATCCATCCACAGTATCCATCTCAGGTATGTGAGAAAGCAACTGGTGCTCAGACCATTCTAATCAGTAACAACAGCACCCATTCATTACCCAGTACACCTAGCAGGGATCTTATAGCTTGCACCATAAAAATAGTAATGAAAGCTTTAACCTCTACATGAAAGGAACATACTCTAAGAAGACCTCTGTTAATGAAGTAGGATGGGTGCATGTTGTTAGGCTAATATTGACTGCAACTCCCACTCCCACACAGTCAGCCTCTGCATCAAAAAGGTGACCATGCATTGCCACTTCTTTCTGTTCTTGTATTCATGCAATTTATGTGACATTTTAAAAAATAGTCACTCTAATAATGCAACTACAAATAGGTACCTCTGAATGATGACAGGTACAATTCAACCAGCACTCAGCACTCGCTCCATGTCTGAAAGGTGAACTTTACCATACTGGGGCTGATCTCTGTTCCTCTGGTTAAGGGAGACAGAAAAGTGTGCTGGATTCACCCTGTTCAGGCTTGTAGATGAAGTTCCTGCTCTGAATTAGTCCCTCAGAGAACATCTCTCTCCAGGGTCTAGAGAAGTAACGTAGAAAGCTTTCTGAACAGCCATAAAACAGAAATCTGATTTTCTATTTATTAAAAAAAACCCAACCAACCAACCAAAAAAAGCCCCAACACAACTCCTTCACCAAAACTGGGACAAATAAAAAACTAAGGGAAGAATCTGTCTCCTGCCCCCAAAATTTTTGCTGGAGTCTAAAACTTTAATTATGAGGAAATAAATAAAATAAAGGCTGAGGAAACGGGAAAAAATAGGCTGAGGAAGTACACAAAACCTGTGTTGTCCCTTTTGTGCACTCTTTCTCCATGGTACTTCCACTCATAAATAAGCTAAAATTTTCCCAGGACAAATTAGGGCTTTTATTGGCAGAGCTACACAGCAGTACCCTTGGTAGAGCTTTCCATTTAAAATCTCTAATCTGCATGTTATCTGATTCTGAGCAACCTTCTTCTAAGTAGAATTTATGCACTCACTCTCCCTTTGAATGCCCCTTGGGACCACAGACTATGTATAGCACTAATTCACTTAAATTTCTCATTTATTTAAAAAAAAAAAAAAAAAGCTCATGAGTTCTTCCAAGTTGGTTTCTTTATAATGAATTTAATTGACTGCTTCAGAGCAGCATAGGAATACAGTGATCAAGAGTGGGAAGAACATCATGCTCATACATGACATATTAGAAAAAAATACTAAATTTTCTTGTTTGAATAAGCAATAAAATGACCAGAGTAGGGAAAAAAGCCCCCAAGAAATCATAATTGTACAATGTTCAAAATGGAAATCAATCAACTAATCAATCAACTGGAAAAGAAAGACTCGCATTCCCTGCATAACAGAAGCTTTTTTTCCATATTTTACTGCAATTTGCCTGCTTGGGTCACTTTCAGGCCATCTGGCTGGCAAACATGTTTTTAGATCTCTCTGTTAAAAAAGCCAGAGTTTTAAGGATATAGTTATTATTTTAAGAAAAGACATAAATAAATAAATAAATAAGCTTTTGAGAAATGCAGTCATGAATGTTGCAGCTGGAAGCCAGGGAGCTGAGCATGTTACATCTGGCCACAGTTTTGAGTGCCAAGCACTGGAAATCTGAACCTCTGCCATTTTGGAGCTCTGGCTGTCATGGAATAGAGCCTAGCCCCTTGTCTGGGAATAGTCTACACTGGATGACCTTCACAGCTCATCTTTCCTCCCCTCTTATCCATATCTGAAGCATCTGGCAGAAAAAAAGAAACATGGGAAAAAATGTTTGAAGGAGTAGGTAGGGTGTTAGTGACCAGTCAGCTTTGACAGCTGTATACAGATTTTATCATGTTAAGCATAGATAAAGGTATTGGATAAGAACCTTTTACATGCTGTATATCCAGTCACCCCTTTGACTTTCTATCACCTTTTCAAAAAAATCCATAATTTGTGCTGAGTACTGAAACCAACCTACTGCACACAATGCCTCCACCCCATAATTTTCAGCACTGAGCACTAAGATAATGGAACGTTTGATCAGGTCCCTCGTGCTTTTTTGAAAAAAGAAAGAAACTCCACAGTGCTTTTGAGAAACCAAGTTGACATGCAGTGATGTATTTCCATAAGGCACTAGAACTTGTCAAAACCCTGAATTCCTCAAATTCTGTTGTGGAATGGTGTCCCAGTTTGAGGTAAAACAGAACCAACTTTCTGTTCAGTGATTTTACATTTTAGCTAGGCCTCTTCTAATTCTCTGAAATTAACAGCATATTGTGGAGATAACTGCTCGTTCTCAGTGATAAGACCAATGTTTGCCACATGCCAAGGAATGGTAGGCAGAGAGGCTCTTGCTTATACTTACTGCTATAACAATCAAGGTCAGCTAATTTTGTTATTTACCCCATTGGAGGATAAGAAATGGAAAAATTGTAGAAGGTTCCCACCTGTGGGGAGGAGCAGACAGGACAGGTGACCCAAACCTGACTCACAGGGGTATTCTATCCCATCTGCCCCATACTCAGTATAAAAGCTGTGGGATCAAAGGGTCAGCCCTCTTTCTTCAATGGCTGGCGTCCAAAGAGGACTCTGTCTGTTCATCTGCCTTTGATCCTGATCCATATGTTCCTGACTCCAGACGTGGAATCTGGTTCCCATCCATTGCTGAATCCAGTCTGGGACTTCCCCAGGGCCTGCCAGTGACGTCATCCTGGGAGCTTGATACAGTTTTGTATATATTATATCTATTTCATTATTTACTTTTTAATTTTAATATTAATATTTCATTAAAGTAGTTAATTTTAAACTCTTAAATCTCTTTATCTCTTCCTCTCTTTGAAGAGGGGAGAGGGAGGGGCCATCTGTCATTCTGATTGGCCAATTCGGCCTAAACCACAACAAACAGATATTGCAGAAAGCATTTACTTAGACAAAAAAAATCAGCAATTAAAAATAAGGTCTCTCTAGATTTAGTGAGAGCCATCACAAAGACAGACTACAGGAAAAGAATTTGTCAGCTGAAGCTTCAATCTTGCAGACTAAGTTTAGGTCTTCTGAAGTTGGCTTGCACTCATCTCATGTAAATCTGAGTTCCTGCATATGCACCTTCCACAGCAGTTGGAAACCACACCATTTACCAACGCCAGTGCCAAACTATCATTAGCCAGAGTAAGCCAGCACTATTTGACTGTTTTATCAATTTCTTTCAGAATAAGACTCTGAATGAGAAATTTTGAATGTCTGTTGAAAGGATTCTTTACCTTGGTAAATGGGTGTGTGTGAACACGCATATATAAAACCGAAGATTGTGACTGAAAACATGGACTGAAATGCTTAAAATTCTTTAAAACTCATTTATAAAAGTTTCTCTGTGTTTGATCTAGCAAGGAACATGTCTCTCATGCTGATGCTAGAGCACGCTTTTTCCAAACACAACACGATCAAGTTCTTTTGGCACTGCTCGGGCTTCCAGCATGTCTGTTGCCTTCTAATTAGGATCAAGGCCAAAGCAGTTCCCTTAATAAGCTATCCTGTGGGACAAGGAATGGCCTTTCTACAGGTGAGAGAGAAAGGGCTTAAAGGAAGGCTCATGAAGAAAAAGAAACCCCGACTGGTCATGACCACATTTGGGTTAGTGATGACTTGAGCAAGCGCAGCATCCAGGAGGATCTCCAAGCACCATGAGCAATTCATTGTCCCTCTGAATAATGTACATCTTTGTCAATGATTTGACTCCATCATGCTGGCTATAACAGTCCTAAATCAGGACCAAAGTAATAAGACCTTCAGCTGTCAACTGTCACTTCATTTTCATGCTGCCTCATTCTCTCCTTTCACATAGCACAGTACCTGCCATTGTACCTGGAATGATTGTCCATGTCTCCTTACAGATGGGCTACAAAGTATGCTTATTTAGCACATTCACATCACTGCTTTTGACCTCATGCCATACGAACTGTCCTTTCACAGGTTTTGATTCTGTAGATCCCTGATTATCTTCAGGGGGGAAAAGAATTTAAATGCTTTTCTTTGGTTCAGAGCCAAATGCTTTTCATACAATCTAAAAAAACATCTTGCAGCTTCCTTCACAGCCCTGCCCCTTCCTCCTCCCCTCTTACATCTGCTGCTATAAAAACCAGCCTGTTCCATATTTCTAAAAATTGAAAAACTAGATTTCTGAATCACTTCACCTTTGGTTGCCACTCAGATTATTAATCTTTATATCATAAATAGAGGCTCAGTTGGCTCTAAGCAACTGTTATTTTAGTGTCTGACAGGCACAGGCTTCCTTCTCAGTCTAGGGACTTATTTACATTCCTGTATCCTGGCCCACTATCGGAGCTTTCCCCAGCTCTCATTCAGACAAAATTCCCACTGAGATTTTAAAGGCCCTCCTCCAATGAATCCTTAGGATCTCTCTCCTGTGTGGTACTCAGGATAATGGAACCTGAATCCAAGCTGTTTGTGCTACATGGCATTTTACTACAGCTCCAATCAAGCGAAAATTTACCCTGATTGTAATAAGAAAGAAAGAATGCTGCCTGTGTTCTCAAAACGCTGCCCTTCTTTGCAATTTTCTCATTTTCTCAGTCCAAAATAACCCAGATTTTCCTCCTAACATACTCCAAACCAGAGACTTTCCAGATGTCACTGGGACAAGAAGTTAATTTCACATGAGGGGTTGGACTTTCCTGCCCCTAATCAATGTCCTTCTTTGTCTAACCAGATGAAAATGACAGCAAAGGCCAGCAAATGAGTGACAGAGGGTGCCTAGCTCCTTCGCGCCCAAGGCCAGTGCCACTCCGATGGCACCGAGAGAAGGTGGCAGAACCAGCCTCGCAGAGGTGTGATCCGTGACCCCCAGAACCACACACCTCTTAGCTTGGTGAGTTGATCTGGCACACAGAGCAGCCACAGATGACACCTGGTAGCCACAAGAGCTCCTCTGAGAGAAACTGGTCTTCTGGTCAGATGCCACCAGAGTAGTGCGAATGAGCCATGGAAGGTGCAACAAAGGGACAGATTGCCCCAGTCCAGTGGCATCTGAGGAAAAGCTGTGAACAGACACCAGCACGTGAAAGCACCATATTCTCCTGAAGTGCTGGTCCCTGCACTTTGTGGCACTGGGTAACAGGTCCATCTCTGAGAGACAGAAGCCACCTTTTTCCACCATCAAGGGACTTGCTCTGGCAACCCCTTGCCAGAATGATTTTGCTGACTTAATTTCCACGCAGAGGGCCAACATATACAACAAAAAACTTCAACATACAGCTTCAGGGAAGAGCAAGCAAGATACCTTTTACTCCTCCACAACCAAAACCAAGTCAGAGTCCCTTACATCTTGGAGCACTAGCTTGAAAGTCCTTAACTATCCCACAGATATAAACATTTAAATGTTATTTTGCGCTAGGCACTGGAGCTAATTTTCCTATTCAGTGATTCTGTCATTTTGTAAAATGTGTACAATATGTAACACCATTTATTATAAAAAACAGAGAGCGCAAGAAGATTAAAATTCTGACAGAGGCGTATTAGCTTTGCTTGGCAAAAGAAAAAACTTCATATGTTTGTGAATCATTCCTGAGATAATCATACTCCTTTAAATACCATAAAGAAAACAATTTTCACATTTGTTCTGGAAAGCATCATGAATAGTAATACAAGGCAAATAAAATTTTTCCATTTTGGGGACCAATAAGCTCTTTTCCATCAAAAGATTTTTTAATGACAGCATATAGATTTTGAAAGGCTAAAGACACTAGTAATCTGAGACAGATTTGTGTGTGAACATTCGTACCATAAATCTGGTGGATATAACACTCAGTTTTAAAAATAAAGCCCAACTGGTAGCTTTGATTGAGTCAGTTTGTATTCACCCCTCCTATGTGACAAAGGTGTACAATTTTGGAGACATTTAAGCTCATAGCAGCATACTGCCAACGAATACTTCGAGGAACTCTAAAGGTTTAGAAACTTATTTTCAGGGAGGAAAGAACGAAGGTTAGAAGGAGCATCTTGATTTGTATTTAAAGTGTCTTTTTTAACAGTAAGTGGGAGTCTGAGTCACATATATGCAATGGATACTGTTTGAATAAAGACAGAACCTTTCAGTTTACGGCATTCTCCGTCAGCTACCTACGGCACTGCTGAAGCCTAACATCTTCAGCCCCAGCGCCTTTCCCACTTCTCCTTTCATGATCCCCCTCAATTACAGCTAATGCATAGGACTGTGGAAACCAATGCTTAATTCTCAACTTCTCATTGAAGTCTTATACAACTAGGAAATGTGTCTCTTAACTTGTGTCGCAGTTTTCTGACATCAACAACAAGTATATATTTACCAGCTTCACAAATGTACTGAGAGATAAAGTATTTTTTAAGGACAGACAGAAAGGGTTTCTCTATATTTAAAACTGTCTTTAACAGTTACATAACAGGGCAAAAGAATACAAAGGTAATTCATAGATCAGGAGTTATTCATATTACTCACCAGGGCAGATTTTTCAGAAAACTGCAGGGAAGGGTTGCAGGTAAATGGTCAGATACAGGTAGTAAAGGCCCTAGTCAAGATGCAAGAGCATCACAGTTATATATGACCAAAAAAAAGATTGATGCTTAAGACATGGTTTATACACTTAACACCTCTAAAAATGTCAGATTTGATCTGGGAAGAGTTGGAAACAAAGTTATGGATGCCTCCCTAGTGACACCAGAACATAGGTTTCTTCCTGTGTCAGACAGCTTTGATACAAAAATAAGTGATGTATCTTGCCAGTGGGAATCACTGCTCCTGTTGTTAGTGTATAAAAAGCAAAATGAAAGTTACAAGTACTAACACAAGTTAGTTTATTGAGGTAGTTGTCAGAAAAACCCCACCCAAACCAAACCAAAACCCTTGTTTGCTTCTTACCTTATATCATGCATAATTACTTCTGAGAAAAAAAAAATATGTAAGGGAAAAGATGTCATTCTGGCTAAGGAAAGATTTCCTAACATTCCTACTCTTGTGACTACACATAAAAGGAGAAAAGAAGGAACATGGCCAATCTTCTGGCAACTAGAATATCACAACAAAGAGCCAGAGTGTTGATATACACTGACAAAGCAAAATCCAAATCATGGACTAGAATTAATTATGCAGCCCAAAATGCAGAGGAAGAGACTGAAATAAAAACTACTCTCTCTCAATCTTTTTTTGTTGTTGCTGTTCTTTAAATCATAGAATCATGGAATGGTTTGGATTCAAAGGGATCTTAAAGGTCACCTAGTTCCAACTCCCCTGCCGTGGGCAGGGACACTTCCCACTAGACCAGATTTCTCAAAGCCCCATCCAGCCTGGTCTTGAACACTTCCATGGATGGGGCATCCACAGCTTCTCTGGGCAACCTGCTCCAGTGTCTCACCACCATTACAGTAATTAATTTCTTCCCAATAACTAATCTAAAACTACCCTCTTTAGTTTAAAAGCATCACCCTTTGTCCATATCCTGGGTAACCAGGTCTCTTGTTTCCTTCCAGAGAGGACCCACATTTTCCCTAGTCTTCCTTTTATGATTGCTGTATCTGTAGAAACCTTTCTTTCGGTCTTGATGTCCCTGGCCAAATTTAACTCTATCTGGACTTTAGCTTTCCTAACCTCATCCCTGGCTGCTTGGAAAATTGCTCTGTATTCCTCCCAGGCTACCTGTCTTTGCTTCCACCCCCTGTAGGCTTCCTTTTTGGGGTTAAGTTTGTCCAAGCACTCCTTGGCCAAAAAGGCTTCCTGGCATTTTTGCCCAACTTCCTCTTTTTTGGGGAGCATCACTCCTAAGCTTGGAGAAGGTGATCCTTGAATATTAACCAGCTTTCTTGGGCCCCTCTTCCCTCCAGGGCTTTATCCCATGGTACTCTACCAAGCAGATCTAACACTATAACAATATGATGTAGCACTATAACAATATAATCTAACACTTTGTCAAAAACACATTGAGCAAGTTTGAACCATTCTGAACTCATTCAGCATAGGGCATATTGATCAGCAGAGTCCAGAATAGAGAAACAAATCTCAGACACAAACAACTGAATTTAATCAATTGAAGTTGCCTAACAGTGAGCAAAAAAGAAAGCAGATAATTTTGACCACAATATAGTTTTGTGAAAGTCACGTGGGTTGTTTCTCAGGGCAGCGTTGGGAAGGAGACGAACTGATGCATAACCAGACATTTTTTTCTGCTGCGCTACCTGTAATGTTTACCTTGCTCACTGGGATTTTGCAAACCCAAATGGTAATGCTGGAGAAAACATTGGATAAAGAATCAGGATTTCCTTTAATTATAGGAGGTTCAAAATGATAAGAGAAAGCTTGGAAAAAAGCTGCAGGTTAAAAAAATCAGTTTAACATGACCCAGAAGTGTCAATGAGAAATCTGAGATACTGAGAAAGAAACAACTAATGTTCCAAAGGATAACTGTGGTTAAAGCCTTCAGTGATTATTAACTTCTGGAACTGTGATGTTGTACTGTTCTCAGGGAAAAATAAAAATCTTATCTGTAAGAGTCTAGATAAAAAAAAAAAAAAAAATTATTGCAAACCAAGTGGTTCAAGTGCCCTTTGGAAATGTTAAAGATTGAAGTTAGAAACACAGAGAACTGCTTCAGAGGAGTAATAAGCTGATGTCTTTATCTCAAATCAAATAATGAAAAACTATTCAAGGAGTTATGCTGCTAGAACAGGAGGTTGTGACAATATAATCCATTTAGCTTCACAGGACCCCAGCTTTGTTTTGATTTAAGCTCAAGGACTGGAATAAGCCTGTTTCAAAAATAGAAGCACTAGTATCAAGGCTTGATTAGAGAAAGTCTCTTATGTCCTCTTCTGTGCCTGTGAGAGGCTGTCAGGTATGCCTCACCTTTGCTCAGGCATGTGGAAAACTAGTTCCTTCTTGCTGGGAAGCTGAGCTCTCTTGTCCTGCAACTCCTGCTCATACCAGGAGGCAGTTGTGTATTTAAAGGAAGAGCCTGGCTCCTTCTGTGGATATTACTATAGAGGAGAGGGAGGCTTTTCTAAGAGGCAGCTTGTGACATGAGACCCAGAATTTACCTCTTTGGCTACGTATTGTGGATATAGTCCATTCCCACACATCTAGCAGGAAGCACAGTGGTGCTCATCCTGTAGTGGAGATTATAAGGTGGCCAATGAATAGGTGAGGTTAATTCAAGCACAGCTCAGGAACAACCACCATTATAATTACATTCACAGCACAGCTATATTACAAGACAGAATAACTAAACCGCACTGGTTGCTAAAAGGTCCTGATGCAACAAATAAACGTATTTGTACATGCTTACATGAACACCAAAACCACAAAATCCAGAAGAAAATCAATTTAAATCATAGAATTATCAATCAGAAATTGCCTGTACTGTCAGAATTATTTTCCCTGGTGATCATGTCATTAAAGCTTGTGTCATAAAACAGTTGTTTGATAGGACCTCTGCCACACTACATGTCTCATTTTCTGAGTATCCAGCTGGACACAATAGGGTTGGATTTAAAGGTGTATTTGAGTGCTTCCAGATGTAGCTGAAATCAGTGAACACTAAACCTAGAAGGTTATCTAATTGTAAACATTCTTCAAGTTCTGATTTCTCAGATGGGACATGGTAGAATAAAAAGGCACATTTTACTTTAAACTAGCTTTATCTTCTATTTTGACTCGTAAAATACCCAATATCTTTTTTCCAAGATTCTCTTCCCTACATCAGCCTCCACTAGCTCCATATATAACCTAGACTTCTTTAGCTATCCTTAGCTATGTCCATATCCTTAATTCTTTGTCTCTATGCAATCACTCCCTATTTGTTTCTTCATTTTCAGTTAATTTCTTCCCACTTCAATTAACTCCCATTTCACTTAATTTCATCATCCCACTTTCATCAGACTCCATGTCCCCATCTTTCCATTTTGCAGTGCAGCTTTTGTTATCTCTACTTTTGCATCAGGTATTCTCCCTCCTCCTCTTTCAGCAGATACAGCCACAGATAACACAGAAGATGAGAAAAAGACAGATGGCTATTCTGCTCCATGCTTTAACATCCATGCTTATTCTGGCCCAGAACAGCTATTACAGATCAAGTTCACATTATTTCTGTAGCCTGAGCCTGACTATGTTCAATCATGATGGAATATTTGGACATAGTAACCTATAAAACTGAAGTCTCTCTTGAGCTTGTGCAAACTTCAATTACTTTAAGACTTGTACCTTGGTTAAATTTCTGCAGTATTTCAGGCACTGAAAAACACACATTCTGACACAAAAAGCAATGCTACCAAATTTAAAATCACAGTTCAAGAGCTTAGATGCAATATCGATACTTTGCAAGTTTACCAGAATTGTTTTTTAATTAAAGTTTCTTCTTAGGAATGCTTGCTTTCCCAAAATTGACTCTAATAACTGGCATTTAACATTTAGCCAAACTTTAATCTTATTCTCTCATTACAAACAGTTGAAAGCTTGATTAACTTTCAGAAGAGCCAGTGAACCAACTCTGCCCCTTCCAGCCAGAGAATGCTAGTTTTTAAGCAGATTTTGTTTGGGCTACAGTATGTCAGATTAAAAGCTATACCACCATCATTTTTCTACTTTAAAATTACATATAAATAACCAGAATATTTCTTCAAAATAAATGCCTGTGTAACATCTTCTATTTTTCATAATTCCTCTGCCACAGCACTGCAATTACAGTCAAGTTAATTCAACTCAAAGATTCCAGACTATTAGGACTCAGGAAAGTACATAGTGCAATTTATTCTCTAATGATATTGCGTAAAGGCAAACCTATCACTTGCTGCTAGCATTGAAATACTTGGCCTTAAATGAATAAGGAAACATAAGTTAATTAAACACTAGAGTGTCAAAGTTTTAATGACCTCGTCTTACTGGGGAGCAATGAAAAACTGAAACCTTTAAATACCTGATTAGAACAACACTCATATAGCGGTGATATGGTTTTAATTTAGTAGTTGAAGAAATACTGTTGGAAACATAAGAATTAGAGCAATGGCTCTTTTACTTTGCTAGCCAGAAAATTATACATTGCACATACAGGTTTTATAACTGATTGTGTAGAAATTCACATTTGCAGAAGCTTCCAGATTCAGCCAGGTTACGGCACCAGCTGCCTCCTCCCAGTTCTGAGCCAAGGGGAAGCAGCAGTGGGTTAGGCAGCATGGAGCACTCCAGCTGCAAACAGCAAGACACAGACTCGCCATCCAGTCTGTAGGGAAGGCCAGCAGCTATTCTCCTCAGCCAGTTAAAATGGCTCCACATCCAAGGATCCCTGGCTGGAATAGTTAACTTTTCCCAATTACCTGCAAAACAGCTTCTTCTTGCAGGCTGACCCACATGCTGCATCTCCATTTTCCTCTCCATCAGCCCTCTTACCTCTTTACTGAGGATGGATTAAAGAGCAGGCCTTCTTCTCCTTCCAGCATCCGATTCACTGGTACAGCTCCCTCTTTGCCTTGATCAACAAACAAGACTCTTCATGCCAAACATGCACTCTTGAGGGCAAGTTGATAGCACTGTTTTCAGTCTGAGGCGCTTAATGTATTTGCTTATGGAAAACAGCATACTCATCTAACAATGCAGTTACCCTGGAAATATTCTAATTCAGTTTAAATTAGACACATCAGTTCTAGTATGAGGGCCAGCATCCCCAGAGGAAGTAAGAACAACTGTTCCCTTCCTTTGCACCTCAGGTGGGGTATGGGATACACAGTCCCCTTTGGTGATAAGGGCACATGAGCCCACATCTCCTAAGTATGAGCAGCAGTTTCAGTATCAGCAGTTATTTGAGGGTATGTCTGCAATCCTGCTTTTATGGTCTTTTTCCACTTCTAAAAAATGTTTGCTTGCTTTAGTAATCAGCAACAGAAACCAAAATCTTTTGTTCCCTTGGTTAAAGTCCAAATCACTAGGCTAGAGGCTCATTTTTATTTTCTTAAGAAAATCTCAGCACTACACTTTGCAACAGTAGAGCTGCAGATCCACCTCAGAACTGTTAACCATCAGCCTAGATACCTCAAAAGGTGGGCTTCATCCACAACCTAGAGGACACAAGAAGAACAGCATTAACAGGAAGGATCAAGGGCATCCAAATTCTAAATCTCTGCTAATATGACTGTTAGCACACTTCTCTTAGAGAAGCCTGGACACGTCAGGTAAGAAACAAGAATTGCCTTAAGCTCCTTCAAGCCTTAAATCCTAATTGCTAGGACAGTTAATAGGGAAAAGGATTGACAGAGCACTTCCTCTTTTAGCATTCCTATTAATCTATTCCTCCCTTTCCATTCCTATCTGCCTATAAACAAAATGTGTCAATAAAACATTAGTGTTAAATAAAATAATACTATTTTACTTTCCATTTTATAAGTCTTTTGACCTGACCTAAAAGGTCTCAGTGTTTTGAATTGGTAGTTATACCAACCTACCAGCAAGCTGAAGAGCTGCTAGTGTCTGATTGGAATAAACATGGGCAGCTGTAACTCTTCTGGCAAGTCTGGACCAGCAGCAGCAAAGGGCAGGCTCAGATTTAAAGGGCTGAAATACAACTTTGTCCCGAGCCTCTCAATCAATCTAAAAAAGTTAAGCCTGGTGTTTTATGAGCTAATTTTTACATTTGCTAGCACGAATCAATTGGCTTCACAATATCTTGTTAAATAAAGACAACAAAGCCCTAGCAGAGCAGGTAACTAGAGGAGTGCTGCTTAGTTCTGCAGTGTAATCAATGCTATTTTCCTGTCTTTACCTCTGCTGAGGCCAGCTGGTTGCTTTTAATCTTGGGCAATATCTGCTTCATGGCTGAGGGCTGTCAGGTCTTGCCTGTCAGCAAAGTTTAGCTGAGGCTGCCACTGATCTTGTGGTGAGCTGCCCTCATGCTGCTGGCTGCCTAGAACCCTCTCGAGTGTCTCTCCCTTCTGCAGCACCAGTTCCCCGGGAGATGATCCTCCTCCCTTGAGCTAACAGCTGCCTCTCACTGCTTTAGCTCTCAACCATGCACAGAGCACCGAAGACTAACAGCCCCCCAGCACAGAGATCTTAATATATGTTTCTTTGCAAATCTCCTGTGGTCCATGAGTCTCCTACCTTCTTCTTTCCTATTGCAGGGTGGAATGTTTGCATTTCAATAGCTCCTAATCTTTTGCTTAACCTTAAGTTTACCGTTCAACCCATGGACAGTGAGGCATTAAGTAGTTACTCTAGACTTTACATGGTATTAGAATAACAAATTTTTCTTCACTCGAGATGCTTTCATTCTTCTTTAAACGAGATGGCCTCCCAAAACTAATAAAACAACTACCTGTGAGATTCAGACCTACACATTGGTCCAATTCGTTTATATCCCCTTTCCCCACCATATTTTTTGAAGAAGAGGGTTGGAGTGAGGCAGGAAGCAGAAGAGTCTGCTTTTGCTGTATCCACAGATTTATCCATCAAAAGCTTTTCCCATGAACGTTAGAGCTTGAAGCTGTCTGTAGCTTCAGACATATCACTGTATAACATTCCCACGAAGTACTTTTTAAATGTTATTGGAAAAAGTAAGGAATCAAAACTCAGCCCTACAACACAAGTTTAGCTTCTTTGATGATTGCATTCCAGGGAACAGGAGACCAATGTCACAAACCTAAACAGCCTATGTCCAGTACAACTAAGGCCCAGTTAAGTCAAAGAAATGTCTTTAAGGAGAACATTAAATATAAGCCCTTCACAGTAGCAACACAAAGCTCAACGCAGACAGAGGCGTCATCTTCAGCAGATCGCTGTTATTTCTGTAAGGGTTTTTTTCCAGTGCCAGGATGGGTTCTAATAGAAAAATTCCTTCCTAAACCTTTCAGCTTCTAGTAGTCACTGTACCAAAGAGATACTACAAATGCCATTCTGTGTCAATCCATGCAAAGTAGAAATAGTTCCACCCCTGAGTGTGTACAGACTCAGTTTTTATGCTCAGGACAGAACACAGCTTCCTTGTTATCTCTTAGTCAACAACATATTGCCCACAATGCCCACAAGACAGAACTGCAAATATCTAAGCTTCAGCATTGAATTCAATATCTGAGCAGCCAGATCCACCCTTATTCTGTGTAAGGTATCACTTGTACCTTGTGATATTAGTGGTTATGTAAAAGCTCATGTTCCCACTTCCCCTTTTACTTTGTAAAAGGAAATCAAAAGTAGACAATTTCTAGACGGAAGCAGAGAGCGTGTTGGGTTGCTTTTGGGAAAATCTTGTAAAGAAGTAGCACAAACAGTCTCTGTCTAAATAATCTATTAAATTAGTTCTTCCCTTGTTATAATTTAATTTATACAATACAAACATTACATTTCAGTTTAGGTTACCCTGATGTTTAAAATTAAGACCACAGCAAACAAGACCCTTCTCTCAAATGCCTTCTGTACTCAGAAACAGGAAAACCCCGTAAAGTGTAGGGACAGAAGGTACAGAAAATTATCTTTTCCTTCCATCTCCGTAGTTATTTCCTATACTTTACTCCCGCTAGTCATCTTAAGAAGGAAGACATCCAGTAAGAAGACAAACAATCTTGTCATACACGCATATAACGTATGTACAAAACTGTTTTCGATACTTTTTGATTGGTCAAGCTCCAATCCAGGCAGGTAAGATTTTTAAATGCCACCCTAATTCTGACAAGTTCCAGTTCAGAAGCCGACTTCACTATACGGCACTATACTCTCATCTCCTGCTGTTGCTGTGTAGACATCACCACCATGTCAGATTCCCTATCCGCTTTTGTACAAGCAGCTCAGCGGGTATAAGAACTATCCATGTTTGAAGCTATGTGTCAGTCGTGTATTTTTCAGTATGTAGCCAGTCTTGCTCATCAGTGAATAATCATATTCCCAAATATATTGAAAATGTGTGCTGAATAAATACTGGGAGAAGGACAGTTTGTGTATTTGACAGTGATTTTAATCATGGCAGGTTCCTTTTTTTTAAAAAAAATATCCACAAAACAAAGGAGTTTTACCATGCATTTAGTATTTCATTGTCATACAAGAAGCCATATGTAAAACTCTCATTCTGCGCCTTTATTCCGTGGCGCATTTCAGAGAAAAATGGCAGTATCATGCAATTTATAGGACAGTCAATTTGTCTTACAGCAACTTGCTTGGAGATCTGACATTTATAATCGCGTTATCACTGAATACTATTTTGGAGCAATAGATTACAAGACACTCTATAAAGGTAAGCCAGGGATTTTGTGTCTTCTGTAAAACAGAATTAGTAATGATCCCATGGACAGAGAGCTGACAGACAAGAGTTAACAAACAATCAAAATATCCCACATTTTAGAAGGAAAAATTCTTTGAAATTCAAGTAGTAGACTTCAACCAATACCTGTGTATTTCTCCACGAATAGTTGACAGTCTATAAAATGCATGTGTATGATAATGCATTACTGACTGAGTCTACATCTCCAAATGGTGATTAAACTATTTATTATATTCAGTCAACATGTTTGAGAGTCACTGGAAGACGCCATCTGATTGACAGAGGTGCTTTGGGAAATGAAGCCTGAGCATGTTTTAGTAATTACGCAGTGAAGTTTTCTCTGCTGCAGTTTGTTCTGAGAATGCTTTTGCACTTTTTCTACACAATATATTATTAAGTTGGGCAACATACTGCCCAGGTACAAGGCTGAATCAAAGGCTAGCTGTTCAAAACAGTGTATTTTCCTCAAATCAGAGAATCATAGAATGGTTTAGGTTGGAAGAAACCTTAAAGACCATCTAGCTCTAACCCCACAGCCGTGGGCAAGGACACCTCCCATTAGACCAGGTTGCTCAAAGCCCCAACCAGCCTGGTCTTGGACACCTCCAAGGATGGGGCATCCACAGCTTCCCTGGGCAACCTGTTCCAGGAATGCTCTGGAATGTTTCTTTCTTTAATAAAGAAACTAAAAACCAGACTGCTCTGAAAATTGACTATTTCAGGTGATGGTTCAGCATTTTTAGCACCTGATATTCCTGTTTTCTAATTTGTAAAAGAGAATCTGTTTGAGTGTCTCATACCAACCGATTTGTGCAATCCAGTGGCGCATAAACTGGAATGTATATATATAAATATATATTTATATGTTTGGTTTTTGTTCCTCTCATGCTGAACATCTCTCAACATTCTCCTGGCTGTCTGCTCTTGGTGTATCATAACTCTCCACCTCATGTCCCATGGGGTCTTACAACTCCTCTTTTCTGTAGTTCCTGGGCATTCCACTGGCTGGTGTGGTTTTGTCTTTGTGAGGTAATTACACATATGTAAATGGACAGCTGAGGTGCCAAAGACTGACTAGTTCTCCCAAGCTCACACAGCAAGTAGTGAAAAGCACATACCCTTTCTAAAGGCCACTTTTAATTCACCCAGTTGCCCCCTTTCTTTCTCACCCTATCTTATCTCTTCCTTCTCCATTCCACCTTCTAAGTCTTGGAAGGGCATCTCAAGGCAGTTAAATCCCTTCAGTGCTTATCTTGTTGCCAAAAGCAACTCCACAACTGTGAGCTTGTATTAGTCCATTAATGAGTTTTAATTTTTCCCAGAATCAGGAAAGACTTTCTGCAGGAACAGCATTGGAAATAAAGTAAGTAACCACAAAGAAAAATGCTATTTTGAGATATGTCTTTGGTGGCAACAACAAAATGGGAGCTTTTGATGAGCTGTAATACTTTTATTCATAGACCAGTTTGGTTTCATGTCAGCAACAATGGAAGTGATATTATTTTCTGTTTTCCAATAACACCTTTATGGCATTATGTTATATGTTTCATTTTCAGATGATACTTGCAATCTTAAGACATAAATCAAGCCAAAGCGGGGAGAGGACTTGATTGAAAGATAATTTCCCTTGCAGTGAGTGAGTGACCTTTCTTAAGAGTTCAGAAGATGTGCTGGAAAACCATTCATTTATTTTATTAAATGGCAAATAAGTTCCTTCAACTTTGACTTGTTGCCAGCATCTCTGTTCCGCTCATTCAATTTCAATATACTGCATGAACTAACTAAATTGATTAGAACTGTTTTCTAAAAGTGGTCCAAAATCAAACCCCATACTTTGATGATGACAGGATCTGGATAGGAAAAAAAATAATTTCAAGATGCTTCATTCTTTATCTGAATCTTGTCAACTTTCCTCTGCAGCCTGGTTAGTTGGTCACTAGCAGTAAAAGAGATCGAAGCAATTAGGTCTTTCCAAAATAAATGAAACTGCTCTTCCACATATCAATATAGTAGATGTATGTAAACTCTAATGTTTCCCCTTCTTCACCAAATTCTTGAAGCCAATATGGTTGTACCCCTAGCGGGATTTTGATCTTTGAGGGAGAAAGGGAAAGTAGGAAATACCAAGGTATCTGAGTTAAGCAAGGGCAGCCTTAGATGGACAATAGGCAAAATTCCATTTTCCCCTTTCCCTTCCTTTAGCCTTTCTACTCATTATATCATGCACAAGTGCATTGGTCCTCTCTTTCTTCAATAAAAAATAAGTCACCAGTGCAATATCTCAGGCATGGATACCATGGCTAATGTTGTTCAACACATTGCACCCCTAAGTGCACCCCCAGCAATTCTGTAGATGATAACAAAACTGGGAGTTGTGTTGATACGCCAAATGGTTTTGCTGCCATTTAGGGAGACCTTGACAGGCTGGAGAAGTGAGCAGAGAGGAATTCAGTTCAAAAAAAAAAAAAAAAGAAATGCAAAGGAATTGCTGCATCTGTGGAGGAATAACCCATGTGCTGATGTGCTGGTACAGGCTGGGTGCCAGCAAGCTGGAAAAAAGATTTTATGAGAAGGACCTGAGGTTCCTGGTAGACAAGAAGTTGAACTTGAGCCAGCAATGTGCCTCTACGACAAGGAAGGTGAAGAGCATCCTCACCCGCTTTACAACAAGCATTGCCAACAGGTTGAGGGAAGTGATTCTTCAACTCTACTCAGCCCTGGTAAGACATACGTAGGCTGCTGCATTCAGTTCTGGTCCCCCCAATACAAGAGAAACTTACCAGAGTGAGTTCAGTGAAAGGCAATGAGGATGATGAAATGTTTGGGGCATCTGTCATATGAAAAGAGTCTGGGTCAGCTGTTCTTTTTTAGCCTGGAGAGCAGGCTCAGGGTGGGAATCTTATTCATGTGTATAAAAATCTGATGGAGGGGAGTTAAGAAGATGGAGCCAGACTCTTTGCAGCAGTACAGTGACAGGATGAGAGGCAATGGGCACAGGATGAAATAAAGGAAATTCCTTTTAAACATAAGGAAAAATATTCCTATTGTGAGTGGCTAAACACTAGAACAACTTGTCCCTGAAAAGATGTCAGGACAAGGCCTAAGCTGCTTGTACCATTTTAAGTATTTCAGGATTTTTAAATAAATTTGAGGCCTCCCTTTAGAATACCTCATTCACTGATGTCAATGACTCATCCTGCTGTGTCTAATGCACCCAGCTAAATTACAGTATTTTCTACTGGCTTGGTTGTATTTTAGCTTATAGCCACTGGTGCTATGAAATTAATTTTTTTTAGTTTGCGAGCTTTACACAGATTAAGTCTTTTCCGATAATATCATGCCAAGACCCACAAAATTTTGCTTTTCTTAAAATGAATAAAAGCTTATTTTTCACATTAAAAAACCTGTAAAAATAACCCCAAATTGTTGAATAGAGAAAACTTAGAGCAATGACCAATACATTCTTAAAAATAAGAAAAATCCAACTATTTTCAGGTTACTTATGTGAAATTACTCTAGGTATGGCGATACTGGAGGTTTTCAAGTTATGATTGAATGGGGTGCTAGATAATCTCATCTAGGCTCGCTTTCCCATGAAAGGTTGGACGAGAGGATCTTCTGAGACTCCTTCCAACCTGGGCTGTTTGATTCTATGATACCACTTCCCCCTTTGCTTTACAAAAGCAGAAGCTTCTCCAGCAAACATTGTTTCCATTTAAACTCCCAAAATATTATTTTTGAAGTGAAAATGAGAAACTGAAAAGAACTTGAAATGCAATGTTCACTGCTGCCAAAGGATTGCAACAAAGGCAGATTTCCAGCTGAAACCAGTTTAAATTAGCATAGTTGATGCCATGTTTTTGAGATGTCCAAAATTCTTGAATGACCAATGTATACACACAGAGCACCAAACTTGGTTCCCAGTCTTCATAAGTCTTTATGTAATAAAAGATATTATTTATGGGATTAACTTGGTTATGTAAGGATTTATAAGGTTACTACCACAGAGCACAGTGTAGTTCACAGCATAGGTTCTAGAGCTCCTTAACTCTCAAACTACATTGTGTATAAAATAATACATTTTTGAAGTCAAGAAAGCGTTCCTGAAAGTTTCATAAAAGATAGCTTGATAAACTTTTGGCACACTTTCTTTGGAAAAGTAATTATTCAGACTAAGGTTTGGGGGGGGGTTAGTTATCACCAACGATGACAAACTTATGAATCCCAGCCCTAGCCTGTTCCTAGGCATGGATTATATTTATATGTGGTGAGACAATATTCAAGCTTAGGTATCTAAAGTTAGAATTCCCAATCCATGCACTAAGGAATAAAAGAAGAGCATGCTGATTTTAGACTTTACTTGCCTAAAAGCAATGGGGAAAACAGATGAATGTAAAAATGCAGGTGGGGAGGTGGGGAAGAGTGGAATAGAAATCATGACAAATTAAATTAGTGCTATTTCTGGGAAATCAGCATCACAGAATTGACTATCACTGGTTTGGTAAAAGAAGCTGCTATCCAGAAGGACCTTCTGCATGGAACTCAGAAAAACACTGAGTTTAACCATTGTGTTGCATTGAAGTTTAGATAAACCAGCTAGGTAAAAATAAGATAAAACCAGCCCCAAACCACAATTTGATTGTGACTCTTGAGTAGACAAAGAGCTCCCTGGATTACTCAAGACCCACACATTATGAAAATAGGTGCAACAGCATAGTTCTATGACATAAACCAGCAGCAATACCAAGGCTGTTATCTTAGCTGAGTTTAGACAACCGAACACTGAAGAAGAAATAGAAATGTGACAGAATGGAGTTCCTGTGGCTTTTTGATAAACAAAAAAATTACTTCCTGGTAGACCAGAACAACATTATTATAAAGAAACATTCCTTGGCAATGAAACACAAGTGTCTATGCCATTCTAATCACATTACAGCCAGGCACAGCTTTTACTCAAGATAACTAGCCCTTTCCTAAAAAATTCCTGGGCGCATCTAAGAATTAATATGGAAAAAGAAATTTCCAAGGACAAAATTTGCAAATAGCTTTCTTATTTTGGAGGTTAAGAGAGTTCAACAGTATGGAAAAAAGTTATTCAGTGCCTGTTAGCTCCCAAGCTAGAGATGTTAATTTACTAGTATATAGGCACAGCCAGTCCGATTTGCAAACGTAGAGTCTGCAGACCCAGCCCCAGGAGCAGTTTTGCTCATCACTTTAGTGGGACTTGGACCCAAAAACTGATGAGCTGCAATGATCCAGAAAAAATTTCAAAACAACAATTTTCTTTGGTTATGTATGAGGGATATAAGTTAACTTTTGTTAAGACTAATGTGTAATACACCTTTACTATGTACTGGAGAAAAAACTCCACAAAACAAAATACTATGATTAGTTCAGTGAAATAGGTATTTCAAAATAGGGGTATTCATAGCAAAAATACGAATACGATACGAAGTGCATATTTACAACATGCTGAGAACAGTGATGATATTCAAGTAACTAATGAGAATCCATGCCACTTTATAAACTGAAAAGCACCTCTTTTACTCAGAGATCATTTCATCCATCACTGACTGTAGGCACCTCAGGAAAATCCATGGGAACTACTACATAGCACAGTACTACATAAGCAGTTCTAGCTAAGCATGAGACAAAAGTAATCTTCTTAAATTGAAATTAAAGGAAAATCCTTATGAAGGGAAAGTGACATTTCCCCAGTTGCCGTTTGACAGTAGTCTAGTCTAAATTTTTGGTCAGAGTAAAACAAGAACCTGTCTTCCTAACATCATATATTTCATGTATTAAATATACTACATTGCTCTGATAAATAGTTCTTTAGATTTTATAACTAGTGTGTTTCTGTCAAAATTTAATGAGGGCTTTTCACCTATATAACTACATATTCCATACTCTTGGCAAATTCCGATTCTGCTGGTTCTGCATCTACTTATCCTGCATTAGAGAGGTAACTGTAAATACATTATTACCGCAATCCAATCATAGCAAAATATATGTAGCTTTTTGGGAAAATACTTCATTTCCTTATTTTCAGCAATTGACTTGATAAAGTACGTCATATGTAGCCTTTACACTTTATTGTAATGTTATTAGCACAATTGGTTACTAGGCTATAGGGTCTAAATATCTTCAACTGAAGAAAATAGGATATAGGGAAGAAGGTATATCACTTTCCTCCTAAGCAGCCTAATTTGATGTGGCACAAAATGCCATGTGAGATACATAATTCCATTCACGAGGGATATATAATTTTGCCAGAAAATTTCCTGTTGGGGTTGTGTCTTTGAATAGCTCTTCATGGACCCACTAGAACTGACTCTGTCATGCAGAGGCTCGGGGAGCATAACTTAGGTCTGCCAGACTTCAGGCATTCAGTAAATTTTCTATTATTTCTCCTCTCTGAACATATATCGAAATATCAGTAGTGTTCATGTCTGGAAAAGATGGTGATAGAGTTAACCAGAAAACTACTGGCCAAATTTGATATGTGAGCAAAAGAGTGAGATGAAGGGACCTGGGATGGTCACTGTGGCCCAGGAGCTCTCTGATAAGCATCCCCTCCTTGGAGGATGAGAAAACCAAGCCCAAAGACATTGCTAAATTAAGAGGATTTACTGTCCCCTGAGAAAACTGTTGGTGCCTCAGGGCAGCAAACACAAGCAGGAAACAACTGTCATCTTGTTCTGTGTATTAATGGATCTCAAAAAAATACAGTGCTGGATGCTTGCATACTACCAGATTTAAATATCAGGGATTTGATTGAATTTTCAATGGCAGTAGCATTGAGCACTAATGAAAATTGTCGTTCTCTAATGTCATATAACTGTCTGAAATTCTTAAATTCACATTCAGATCAGCAAAGAAACCTCATCCAAATTGCCCTGAAAACATCAGGATTTCACTATGGTAAGTATGCTATATTGGAAGAAAATGTATTCATTCTCTTAATTCACTAGCTTCATGAATCTTCCTGCTTTCCTTCTTTAATATAAAGCTATATTGCACATACGTTAATCTCTCTAAGAAATTCCTCCTACCTGCTAGATTGCCTCTCTTAGCCTGTGGCCTACTATATCACTTCAGGCAAGTTTTGCAATTTTGGAGACAGGTCATTTACAAGTGCCATTTCTGTTTATTCTAGGATTTGGTACCGTGCCAGTCTGCCTGGCTACTGTGTGCTACAAGGACTAGTACATCTCATATAATATGCTTAGCCATTCTTGGGAGTCCTGAAATGGCTGCTCTGAACTTCATAGATGTGTTTCTATCCCTCAGCTTCCTTCTTTTCTCTTTTTTTCAAACTCAAGAATCACAAAACTTTCAGCAGAAATAAAAGGCCATGAAGGTGCATATCCTACATTTCATGCAAAATAGTATTTTACCCAACATTGTAACAATAATAATAGAAGATTCATTTTAATTTTTTTTCTAGTAGGAATGCAGGTAGAAGTTATTAGCCTTCAAAAACCTGGAGCAACATACTGTATCAAAGCACAAATCCAACTTCCCCCAGAAACTTTTTCGTCTCAGAGACGCTCTGATTCACAATTCTATTGAGCAAAATAAACACGAATACTCAAATACAAGCCTTAAAAGAAAGCATCCCATACAGCAAAAAATACAGATAATGCAATAATGACAGTCGGTGTTTTGTTGGTTCACTATCTATCACCACAATCCATCATCAGTATCTGAATACTTTTGCCAGACCAATTGTGAATTTCTGTTGTGTGTCTTTTAATGCAGCCTACCTCATTATAATCCCCTTGACAGCACAGAAGTAAGAGATGGTCTTATTAGCTGCCAGAAATAAAATATATTTTAGCAGAAGAAAGCCTCTTTAAACAAAATATTTCTTCAGGGAAATTCATTGAGGACGAGAGCAGTAGCAGAGTAATTCTTCAGGAGTTAAGACATGAAATATAGACTATTGTGTAAAGCACAGCTTTGCTAAAATCCATGTGGAAGACTGAAATACCACACTATGTGGCAGACTCCTGATAAGCCATCAGAGCTCTCCGACAGCGTTCTTATGTAACAATCCTAAATTGGGTATCTGTCACTTTAATCACAAGTTCAGGCTAAATTTCTGAAGCTTCTTTAACTTTTGGGAAGATCAAAAATATAAAATTAATCCAAATATTACCATTTGGATAATGAAATTTTGAGCCTCCTCATTGCCACACGCTTATTAAAA
This sequence comes from Calidris pugnax, assembly GCF_001431845.1. Lineage (NCBI taxonomy): Eukaryota > Metazoa > Chordata > Aves > Charadriiformes > Scolopacidae > Calidris > Calidris pugnax. The sequence goes on along the minus strand of NW_015091083.1, from coordinate 7,163,377 downwards.
GCTTATTAAAAGTATCTCTTGTATGTATGCACCTACAGGGGATCACATAGAACTTGCATTTTTGAGTTTAATCACTACTGCAGAAGATTATAATTTTTCCTCAGTAGAATCAAATATGTTCAAGAGTGACTGGGTTTAGTCTAGATCATCACTTTCCAATATACTAGGTCTATTCGGAACTGGATTGTGTCTTTTGAAGGGTCACAACCATGCTGTTTACACAGTGTCCTAAAACATCTTTAAACTGCAAATTGCAATGTGAACAAACCATAATTTCCAACTAATAAAAACTGTAGTTTTGTGAGTCAGACATGATAAGAAGTAATAGCAATTTAAAATAAACAATGGATTTTTGTTTGGAGGTTTCTCACCTCTGTATCTTTGCAGATGCAACATTTAGCAGGTATTCCTGCTAAAGCACAGCTTCCCTTTTTTATAAATGACATCCAAGAGTCATATGATTCCATGATTTTAAATTTAAATAAATTGTGGGGTTTTTAAACCACAGTACATTTTATAAGACTAAGAGATGAAAAATAAGGGCTGATTTATATGATAGGTGGTATAAACAGTTAAAAAATTTTTTCTCCATAAGAACTACCTTAAGAATAGTGATCCTGTGCCAGTAAGTATGGTGTTCTTTGTTGACAGAAGCCATCCATCAGATCCTGAAGGAGAGACACTACATTTCAGCAAAGAAAATATCCCACATTATTACCACCCTGCAACTGTCATGCTACCTGGTAGAATAGGTTGTCATGTCCCATTAGCAGTATGTTAGGGACACCTGCTCTGAAACAGAATTTTCAATTTTCAGAGCTGACGGATATGTTTGGGTTCTGGGCAAGGTTAGAGTTACATGGGGATCCTGGTGAGTTACAACCACTACAAATATCTGTTTGTTCTTCATATTCCCTTCTAAGGGAAAAGCAGGTTGTTCAAAGTAAGGCTCCAAAACAATAGCCATAGTATGTCCTGGGCTGAACATGCACCCTAAAGCAATCAGCATTTCCTCAGTCATTCAAGCAAGCAAACATTATTTTGGGACCAGTTGCTAATCAACATATGCAGAATATTATGTCTAATCACAAATAATCTTTCCAATCTGTAATACATTATAATACTCTGTATTATTTCATTTCTCTTCCTACTTTTGCTAAAAATTAGGAAAGACCAGTTAGAAAAATCATAAAAAGGCAGTTCTGGGAAGTAGCTTGCATTCTCTGTCTTTAGAAATATGACAGATCTTTATGGTTTAGAATGCCTTTTTTCTCACATCCGCTAGTATGATATAAGGCCATAAATGTCCCTTTCCTACCTCTAAGGGTTTGAAAAGAGACCCATTTTCAATTGAGTCAAATTTAACAATGCACAAAAAATATACTTAGCAAAAAAGCTGACTAACTAGAGCTTAACAGTCATACCCATTTCTACAAATCAATTTGGCATCTGGAGTCTGATTTTTCTATTTTGCCTTCCTTACATCTTCTTAAGCAATTTTAGGAGAAATAATCAGAGAAGCAGCATTGGCAACATATTGGAAAAATGCTGGTTACAGATGGCATAAAGAACACTATCTTGTTGAAAATCCATAAAGACTCAGAGCGACAGATAAAAAGAATGGGATACAAAAATAGTTCATAAATTCTAAAAGCATTCCTGTTTAGTAGCTCTATTTCCAGAGTTAAACAAATACACTTTAAATTTAAAGGTAGAGATTACTAACAGGTCATGTTCTTGGGTTCAGCAGCGCTGACCCAAGGTTAAGTATTTTTTCCTTCAAGCTATACTGGAGTCAATGACTTCAACAGGGTGGTATTATATCCCCTAATTTTAATAATGTTCTCAGCTTCACACTGTCAAATTCCTATGTGTTTCTTTTGGCAAAAGTAAAGTTTATGTTCCTCAAAAGTCATTGCATATGACATTTGCGTGAGACTTTTTTTTTTAAAAAAAAAAAACACCAAAAAGACAAGGTTTACTGGAACACGAAATCTCACCTACAAGTGTCCAGAATGACCATTTCCCAGCAAAAAGAGAGGTTACCTCACAAACACACTCATTAAAAACATTCATTTTCTGTGTGTGCTATGGTTTTGATAAAGATGTTTAGATGCTGCTACAAATGTGAAATGAATGAAGAATGTGGGAATCTGTGCGTAGGTGTGCACTAGCCAGGCTGCTGAAAGTTGAACGTGACTGAGGTGCAGATAGCAGGCTATGTGTGGAGAATGATAAACACGGTGGGAGACAAGATTAGTGCACACGTGGAAAGGAACTTGCTGTATATTGCTTGAATTTGCAGCACACCCCCTCTCTCAAGGTTATCTCCCCTCTCTTCTCCCCATATTTGATTACACTTGACAGAGTGATGAGTACTGCAGCCAGATGAGACACATTTATTTTGATGAACAATCCCAGAGGATTTAGAAAGTCAGAATAATCCCCCAGCCAAGGTACATCTTAGGTCTTCAGGATACAAGCTGGGCATTTTTATTTTTTGTTTAGAAATGCAGGTTCAGAGCAGCTGAGGTTATTTCTAGACTGAGGTCAAATTCAGCAAATAGCTTGAGCCAGATCTTCAATTTTTAAGGGATGACTTTATGTTTGTCCAAAAGTCCTGCTGCACCAATGTAAACTATTTGCCGGGCTAATCCTTCCTAAGACTTCTGCTCTGAACGAGTCACTCCAGTCACCAAGAGCATATGACTTTCCCCAAGGCGGTCCAAGTGATATGCACAGGCCCTAAAGGGCAAACACAAGTCCCTGGCTGGTGAGGCCCCTGAGCCTCGCCCCAGGGAGCCCCTGGCCCTGGCTGCACCCTGAGAATTAGTAAAGGAAAATCAATGCCCCCTTTTCTTCTCTCTCCCTGTTAAACACTGGGGGTTGTGAAGTTTTGCACAACTGCCATTGGACTGTCAGGGAGGGATTTTGATGGACACTGTCAAGCCCCTTCTGATATGTTGTGGCTCAGCAATAGAAAATACTCCCCATACACAAGGGCTGAGTAATCAATATTCCTTCTCCAAACTCCTTGCTTACATCACTCCATGAAGGGAGGATGAGTGAGATCAATTTAAGACACTAAATTCATGATAATATTTGGTCACTTTAATGAAAAAAACTATATTCAAACAGAAATAGCCATTCCATTTTACTGTGTTGATGACACTTTTCTCATAAGAGCACAAAGAAAGATTTTAAAAAGACCCATTTCCAAGTTCTGCACGATCATGGGAAGCAAATAAAGTGTCTGACCACCACAAAGTAGGCTCCCTTTGAAACCATAAGATACCATTCAGACACGCTATGAGTACTTTTACTTCAACCTTGCTATTAGCAATAACTTGGTCTGAAGAAGGTAAATGAAAAAAAGGATGCATAAAATACTTTGCAAATCAAAATATGTGCATATTTATATACCTTTATATATGTGTGTGTGTGCAAATTCCAAATGCTCAATAATTTATCACGCTCTGTAGTTGTTTATTTGAAAGAAAACTACTGTCTTTGTTAAAGACTAATGCTTTCTTTTGCATTGGGTAGTTTTCTAGCTTCTAACCTTTGATTATTTTATATCTAGGTTTGAGGTGATGAGAGTATTTATGACAACAGGGATTTAAAGCATGATGCTGAAAGAAGGTAACACTGAAAGTGGCACTAATAGGCACTAAACTTTCCAAAGCTTCTATTTTCTTTCAAGTATTGTGACTGCTTTTACATGTATTACCCAACATCACTGGGAAATGTACTCTTTCTTCATAAACACTTAGAGAACACTTGAAGTCACCCAACAGTATTTCAGTGGCAATCCCTGCTATTCATTCAAGTTGAGCTGGAATGTACTGGAGGAGTTAATATTTATTATGTTTTGTGCAATAAAAATTGCATGATGTCCATATAGTTACCAACCAATTAAGTTTTACAACCAATGACCAATGGAACAACGGTATCAATCTTGCCCTAGACTTTTGCTTTATCCTTTTGGAGCACCAACTTTAGAAATAGCTGTTTCATTGCATTCATTCTTTCACCCTTCTAAGACCTGCTCCTCTTATTTTGGATAAGGTTTAAAATATTCAGTTTTAATCCCTTAAAAGGGTAAGACCAAAGATTGCAGTCACATTACTGTCAAAAATCAAAGTTGAGCCTTGACTGCACTTTCTTTTCATACTGGTGCTGAGGTTATTGTTAGCGATTGTTTTCCTGAGAGAAGAGGGAGGTGGAGGAAAAAAAAAAAAAAAAAAAAAAGAGAAAGAATGAGTAGTTAGATAGCAGTGTTCTGGAAGATATACTTAGAATCAATCATATTACTGTTTTCTCAGCCAGGCTAGTGATCGTAAATTCTGTATCTTTCCCCAAGCTCAGTGGCTGTGCCAGCCATTCATTCTGAAATGCTTCATGTTTCCTGTACAGGAATTCACAATAGGATTATGGATTCAGGAGAGAGCTCTGCTGAAGGAGCGGCAGGGAGAGAAAGGAGGCTTTTTTGGTATAGCACTGCCGAGTGTGGAAAGGGGAAAGCAAGCCAAGATGAAGGAGAAATGGAAAAGCAGGTAAAGAAAAAGGGAGTTTATTTGTAGTTCATGACAGAAGTTCTGTTCAATGAGGAATTTCTCTGCCTTGCCTTACTTTCATTTGGAAACTGGGACTTCATTAGGCCAATTTGGAATTGACCACTAACACTTGGAAAAACATTCTTACACCAGCAAAAGCCAAAGGAAAAAGGGGTATATGCGCAGGCCTGGGCAATATTTTGTCCCTTGAACCTACAAACTGTAAGTATGCCAGTGGTTAAAGCAAAATCTGCAAATGAAGACATGTCCTCTCCTCTCATGTCAGCTCACTGGAAAAAAATATCATTTCTCATAAGAAATGCAGTGTTCTTCCCTTCCCCATACATGTCTTGGAGGTCCTGTCATATAAAAAATGTCCATTTGCACTTGGCTTGAACTTACCAGTGGAGCTTATTGTGGAGCTTGAGAGGAATAATTTGATAGTCAAAAGATTTTATCATGGAAAAACTAGTTACAGAGCTATGAAGTTGCCTTGCTTGTCTGGAAAAAAACCACAGAATAAAGAGCAACCAAATATTTTCCATGCTATCAGTGGTTAAAGCAAATGGGAACACAAGCAGGGATGCAGTTACAATTGACTATGGCTACTGGAGCCATTCTGCTACTAAAGTCACCAGGACTTGTGAGCTAGAAACCTCTGCTATATGTCTTGCAGCTGTGAGAAGTAATGAGTGCTGGATTTCAGCTGTTTCTGATGAGTTTTGAATTCATTCTCAGTCCAGAGGCATTTATCGTTGCCTTTTAAGAGACATGGTCTGTTTTTACTGGGGAAAGTTAAGGTGCTGCTGATAAGAGTTTGCCCATAGGATGCTGGGAGATTCTGCCTCCTTGAACACCCTCGTCTTGCACATTGTTCAAAATGTTCAAACTCAGTGGGAGCAATAAACCCAAACCTCCTGACAGCAACTGTAAGGGGAAGCTCCTGAGCATGCCCACTCTTTCTGGGATGCATGTAGAAACTCAACAGGAACAATGCAATAACAATGTACCCAGTTAATGCAACCCTTTCCACTGTCAATTTTTTTTTTTTTTTAATTTTTTCAAGTCAAGGCATGGAGGTGTGGCTGAACATTGGCATCTCCACACCTCAGGCTGGCAAGCTAATGATGCAGAGCATGGATGATAACACGGTTCGCCTCTGTCTTCACATTAGAGATAAAAGGTCCAGTCTTTTGGACAAACCAGCTCAGGATAAGCCAAAACCTGACTATTCAGAGTAACTTCCAATTGATAAATAGGTCAGAGACCTCTCCCTATCCACAAGCATCTTGGGCAAAAGTCAATTTAAAGTAGAATGTTTCAAAAGGCAGGGCTAAATTTAAAGAATGGTTTCTTCTCTGTAGTGCAATATTGCTGATATAATTGACTACTGGACCATGAAGTACATATTTGTGTTGGGCTTCATGCAGGCAGAATTCTAACGAAAGCATTTACATACTTTAAATGGTGGCATCACTAAAACTCCAAAAGTGTGTATGCTTTTATACAAAAAAATATACAGATACATATAGGTAATTTTATAACAATAATTAGATGCCTTCATAATTGTAGTGGTTTTTGTCCACTCAAAAATGTGATACTTGAAAAATTTTCTCCCAAAATATCAAAGGCAAAAAAAAAATACTTAGTTTTTCACATTTGTGTAATCCCTTTGGAGCAGTTCCTACACTCCTTTCTCAGGGCTGGAGCTCTAGGTGCAGTATACAACCACCAGAGCAAAGGAGAGTAGCAGGTACTGTATTTTAATTGCAATCAGAGCCTTGTCCCCTCTTAAGGGAATTCGGTGGGTGTTTTAATTGAAAGATTTTGGCTCTATCCAGTTTTCTACTTATATTCACAAACCATACTGACTAGGTGACTTTCAGTCTCAAATGTACATGACTAACTAGTAATTTCCTTCATTTGTGACATCCCATGACCCTCCCTGATGCTGTTAAAGTTTGTGACTACAAAGAAAAGCACTGGCAACTTGACAGGGAATGACCCTTTTAAGTTGGTCTGCAAGTGCTTGACTTTGCTCTGCAAGCTTATGTTCTCATAGCAACATGGACAGCATATCATTCTATGCTGGTTTCATTAAAAGAAAACAATCCTGTCTTTCAGTTAAAAAAAAAAAAAAGAAGAGCTGTAACTGTTGAAGCAGCATACACCTAATAAGCTACTTCTAAATCTGGCTCCATCATTTCAGTCTGTGGACTAGCAGAACAGAGCTTGCAGAATCCTTCTCAAGTAAGTATTGCTTTCTCTGAACAGCATGTTTGTTTTTTCATTTAAAATGTATAACAGGTAGTAAAGAAGTCTTCAGCATTGAATTAGTGGTGCTGCAATATGACAAATGAATGCCTGCTTTAAACATGAATTAACATTCTCTGTTGTTTCATTTGGCAGACATTACTGTCTTAAAAAGGAAATATTTAATACATTAAGGTACAAGACAGCAAATTATACGGATGAAGCCTCCCAAAGCTGGGGTGCTAGAAAGCTAATGGAATGATTTGTAATTGAGTGTCACGATAGAGTTTTTTTTAAAGTGAGTTATGTGCTTTTATTTGCATAATTCACATCATGGAACATGTCTATTAGATTTCATCAGAACTGGAATATGTATTCTGAATATGCATCAGCCATTAAGTATGAAATTAACAAAATCCTTTCTATCTTCAAGAAAGCAAAATGTCAGATAGTGATATTAACATTATTAATAAAGCTAATGTACAAACATTAAACCTACCTCAGGTTTATATTAAATGCTGAAGGAAAATATTTGTAAAGGATGACTTTGTATAGTTACACAAAGTATTAGTCAATCATTGTTAAACCCAACGGAGTATAGATGAAATAATTGTTTGTATGAGAAACAACATAAATGCATGCCTTTTGCCAAAACAAACAGCACATACTGTAGCATGCTTTCTGCAAGAGCGTTTAAACAGCTCTGATGAACATGTCTCTTTAATACAATGAAATGGGGTGGGACTATGGGAGTTGAAGGAAAAAAATAGCAATATTTTGCTTCATGTTTAAATTGCAGCTGTTGTAGCAGAAAGGAGTTAGGAACTGGCAAACCACAGAGCCACCTTTACATTTGGTGTGCAAACACACACATATTCACATGCAAACATTTTTTTTTCTCATTTAGTACTGGCTGCTTAGCTGCTTCCCCTGACATGCAACTCTGACTGCAAACACACAGGTTTGCAGCATTCAGCAAAACTGTATTGTAGCTACATCTGAGACATTACAGCTCTGGTACTAATATCCTGGAAAGTTTTAACACAAACATGTCCTATATCTTCAAATAATACTATTTGTCATAATTTTTTATGTAAGGAAAAATATGCTGCAAAAATATTTAATTTTTTAGTTAACTTCCACAGAAAACTAGATAAACACTTTCTTCCTGCTCAAGTTATCCATCCCCCATTACCCCATGACAACAGAAGTCAAGAAATGCCATTTATTTCTCCCTGTTATTTGCAAATTGTTCATAACAAATTCAAAAGCATACTGGCAAGCCAACTCATTTATATGCAGGCAAGCTTTTTTAAGCAAACTTTTCCAGGACATACTGAAGCATGGAACTGGAACAACCATTTCCTTATTTACTGTGTAATAGAAATAGAAAGTCCTTGGCAGATTATGCATATGGAGAGACAAAGAATGAAAGAGATAACGAAATTACTGTGTTGCAGTTATGGTGAACAATACTATATACTTCCTTTTGCAAGGAACATTAAGCTTCCTAGGGCCAGCTTTGAACAGTCTAATAAATTAGAAGCCAATATAGGAGAGGTTTAGCCTGACATCCCACAGCCCTTCCCAAAAATCTCAGGAAAACACAGGATAGTTATAAAAAGGCCAATAAGTAGTAAAACTTATGGTACAGTCTCCACAAGACTAAAGGAGACATCAGTGAGAAGTGACACCACTAGCAAGCTTTGATCATTTCCACAGCTATTACTATTCAGCAACAAGAGGAAGTGATCATCGGTACCTATTTCTGAGACAGACTAGGAGGTTGAGGAGAAGGAAGAGGGCTGCATTTCTGAGGCCTCCAAGGGGGAAATGGTGACTTCATGATCAAGGAGACAGCATTGCCTAGATGAAAAGGCCCATTCCTTCCTTATACTTTGTGATTTCCTAATCCTCCAAAGGAATGATTCTAATGAAATCCCACAAACCTAGTACAGGTCAATTGTCCTTATGAAAGTCAAAGCCCCTAGTGATTTGACCCACTACAAAGAACTGTGAATTTTTGTAATATGCTCTTGAATAACTCAGTCTAAGATTGAATTTATTAATATGAATAAGCTCACTGGACAGGGGGTGGGGCAGGGGAGGGGGGACGATAATGTCATAGGAACTTCTTATTCCTTTGTGGTTTATGCATTTGACAAAGACTTTCCCCCCAGTCTTAAACTTTCCTCTATGTTTAACATTTAATTAGTAGAATTACATATTCCTGCAGATATAAAAAAGATGACAAGAAAAATGCTGCTGTACTGAAAGATCTCTTCAATACTCCTGGAAGCAACACTGGGATGGACTTTGGGTAACCTTAATTTACCAGTAAGGTGGTATCTCATCAAAAAGGGACTTCAGAAACAGCAAGGCTTTGGAGACTCTGGTATCCAACATCAAACTAGGAATAGATTTAAGTAAAAAAAAAATAAATTGGTATGGAAAGTATGAATTTTAAAATAAAGCAGAATTCAGTGGGTGGGAAATATTTTCATTCCACCTGAAGAAAAAGTGCATTTTTATTCCAAGTCTGATTTTGCTTGAGAGACTAATTCCATTCTTCCACTCATTCTTCTCTCTACTGTCTTAAATTTTCTTATGCCTTTTTCTCCTCTGTTGCCAAATAACAGTAATAATAATAATAATAATAAAAGGATATAGAGGCTCAGAAACAGGAAAAGAGAAATGGGAGAGTAAAATGAAGAAAATGGTATACCTAATTTGGAAAGCCACATGACACTGCCATCTTATCTCAAAGAAAGACAGGTTTAAGAATGGACTCAAAGGATTTGACCCTTCCCTAAAAACACAGCAGTGGAAGAAACTAAGACTCCTCATCTGTGTATTCTCAGAAAGATCAATTATTTTGCTATCTTTTCACCAAGTGACTACTAAACGAACTGGAGGCACAGAATCAAACGTTAGTGTAAGGTAGATGACCTACAACTCTACCCATCCTACAGCATGGCTACAAAGGTACAGCGTGTGAAGAAGAGCTCCTGGAGCAGCTGGCTAAAGCAGAAGCTGAGCAGGAAAAAGCGGATGTTGGCAGAGGACAGAAAGCATTTTGAGGACTCATTCACAGTCAAGGTACACAGCCGTGGTTGGTCACTAAACACTAATCTGATAAAGAAGCAGTTATTCACAGATGCTATTATCTTCAATTAGCTAGGAAACTCCATCTCTCTTGGATGAGGACAACAGTCTCTCAGGCAGGTGATATCACAAGCTTGTAGCACTAAGAAGTTGTAACACAGAGAAAATGCAATAGTGTATACCCTCTGAAGCTCAACCCAACTAGACCACAAATCTGTTCCCTATATTGTAGATGAGCCTCCATGTCATTTTGCATTCCTCTCTTCAAAGCAGTCCATTGTCTGAACTGTGGATAAATAAAAGATCACTTAAAAACCTTGAAAAAAGATCACAGTTGGCAGCTTCATTTCTCTGGCTTTTCTCAGCAAGAGTAAAATTTCTCTTCATGGGAGAATGAAAGGGGAAAAAAGTCCCTTGGGAATTAAGGGTAACCAAATGTCATTATCTAATGCCGTAAGTGCCTGGTACATTTCTTTGAGCAGTTTTAAAAATATACACAGCAACATGTGTCCGCAGTGCAATTTTCTACTGCTAGGGAGCAGACAACACAACAGCCAACAGCTTACAACTGATGCTAATTTGGCTGCTTGCACGGTAATGGAAGGCACTCTGACAGCATGGTACTGAGTGCAGTAAGGATCTGTGTTGAATGGAAAGATTCTTTTATTCTGTTGTACTGCCATAAAAATAATTTTTAAATTGGTATACTAAAACATTTTGTGCTTACATTTTTCTCTTCCTTAATTTTTAATTCAGTTTTTAAAGCTATAAGCATAACTTGCATGTTAAACGGGTGGCTGGCTCTAGTTTTACTGCATTTGTCAGAGAACAGTGACTTTGTTTTCAGGGTGGTGCAGGATTTATGCTACATAACATCTCTCCTCTAATGCTCAACATTTCTTACAGGCTTAGCACAGCTCTGTCTAGTATATAACTATAAATTAAATGTATCAGACTTATGACTGCTGGCAAGAAAGATGTCACAGCAATCTGTTGCATTTTGTTTGGTCACTCTGTACTTGCAAGACAGATAAGTGTTTTCCTCATCATGGTGAAGAGGTAGAATAATGAGGCTTCAGAGGAATTTAGATCCTTTTGATTCAAGGTTGGACGTAGACAGTGTCCATCATGCAGATTCCTGCATAGAAGCATGAGTTTCTTAAATGCCTCTGGTCTGTACGATACCATGGTGCCTTTTCACGCCAATAAAACCTATCATTTGTTAAGAATCCATACAGATTTTATGGTGGCAACACTGGTACAATTTTCTGTTGTTATTACATGATACATAGCTACCAACAATTGATAGAGAAAGGGAAGATTTTTAACTCATTCCCATTAACAGTCACTCATTAAAATAAAGGAACTGAACTTTCATTCTACTGGTCCTGAAGACAGCTGGATCTTACAGAGTTAAAGCAAACGTCTGCTGGAATTTTCCTTAGGACTGCAAGCCTTTCAAGCAGAACCTAGTGAGGTAAAATGACTACAGGCAATGCTGGCTATGTCTCCTGTACACTGGAAATGATTTGTTCTAAAAAGAAAAAAAAAAAGATGGTGAAGGTAATATTTAGTGAAATAGAATTTTCGTTGTGTGGCACCTAGCATCCTAGAAAAAGACATTATTCCCATTAATTTGCAAATGTGAATTTGCACACATTCTGGAGAACAGCTAAATAAAGCAATGCTCAGGAGACTTTAAGCCAACAGTGTCTTGACAAAGAAACTGGGCTAGACAACCTCGTATTAAAAGCAACTTAGTATTTGGAAACCATTACAACAAAAAAAAATCAAAAAGAAACCATCTGCTAAAAGAAATCCATAAAGGAACATCTGTATTATTTAAACGGATAAACTTAATTGTAAAACAGAAAGGTACCATGAAGCATTCCAAAATGAACTGCACTAAGGAAAAGAGTAGTGGATAAAAGATATAAAATTTGCATTTAATGCCAGAGGAAAGACTATATCTGAAGAAGAATGGGCACTAGGAGAGTTGAGATATATCTGAGATTTGACTGTATGCTGAAGGAGTTACACATCTGTGGGGCAAGCTGAGAACATTAACTGCAATTCCTACTAACTCTGACGGATTTGGCTCTGGTGCTTAGGCAGTATTTCTGACAGTTGAAAAGCTGACTGAGAACCAGGAACAAAATTACTTATAGGAAATACGCTCCATTGTAATGGAAAAACTAACCCTTTGTTGAAACAAGAACAGCACAAAGAACAGTATAATTATTGCTCCAAAATCCTGGAGTCAACCCACTGAATACAAAAGGCTCTGGAACCACTCTCAACTGGAATTAAAATAGACCCCAATGTTGTTTAAAATCAGATTTGCACTTTTTTTGTTAATAACCTAAAGATTTCTTATGAATCTCAAAATTTGGAATACCTCTAGACTTGTTTATTTTTTTAATGCAGATAATCTGCTGAATCTATTATAGTTAACATATCAAAAGGCCTAATTTTAGATATACAAGAACTTTGCATGTTTCTTTTGTACTAGAACTATTGAATGTTGTCTGCTTTGACCCAAAAATGATCATATCTTCCAGAGCTCTACACAAAGAAACTTCCAGTTGTCATAACAACCTACTGCGGCTTTTTTGCTATATAGATATCTTGCATTTGCTTTTGATACTATTAGCAAAAATTTAAATCTCCTGAAGTTTAAAAACCAGAGAAATTATTTAAAAGGGAGGGGGAAATTGGTTGTATTTTTTTTAAATTCCTACAAAACTCTGCTTTTAATATTAAATCTTCAGACAGCGGTCTGTAAAGTCATTACATTGCATCATCATGTTTGGATGTAACTGTTATGCTCCGTTATATACAAAATATGCAGGTTTCTAATGATGCCTGCATAAAATGACACTCAGAATATAAATAAGCCTAAATTAACCTTTAGAAAAATCTTCATGTGTTTTCCTAAGCAACAAGTTTACTAGACAAGTCCCTGAATGCTTCAGTCTTGTCAAATGAAATACTGAATAATTATGAAAGTCCCATATAAGATACGATCTTAGCTATCACTCTGTTAGAAGCGTTTCAGATTCAGCAATCAATTTAGCAGGAAAGGATCAGTATTGCTTTGTCTGTATTCTTATACCAATACTGAAATAGAATAGAACAGCTTAACCATTGCACGACACAAAATTACAAACTGGATCCACCTGAGTCCCTAGAAATGGTTCACTTACGAATTATCACTATGTGAGTTTTTATAGTACCTGGAGATGTCACCTTGATCAGCGTGTCATTATGCAAGATCGTGTACCAATGCGTAGAAGAAGACAGTCCTTTCCTAATTTTTAAGGACAGTTAATGGTGGCTATAGAAGAAAGTGCAGGTGTTCACCAAAAGTCATCTAACAAGGTAATGGCAGAACTGATAACAAAGGACATCCTCTTTACAGTAAAGTCTGTCACTTAGGTCAGACGGTTTTCACCTGATTTGCACAGGTGTACTGTATTATTCCAAGAATTTTTCCTACCATTTCTAAAATAGAGCAAAATTAATGCATAAGTTTTTCTCTTAAGATTATTTTAATGTTTATATGACAATTTTAGAAGAACTTAGAAAGCAGACAAACATCTATCATGTAGAATCATGTTTTAGCAAGAAATAACAGAAGAACTTGAGCTCTCTGAAGGTATTTGTTACAAGAGTATAGCCCAGACTACTGCAGCAATGCATTGCTATTCACAGACATGCTTGCACTGGAATGATAAATTCTCTTTATCAGCAATGTCTTCAAAGAGATTTAAATATATAAGGCAAAATAATTTTAACACTTTAGAAAGTAAGTCACTTAACATACGGAAAATAAATCATGAACATCAAGTCATTATAAAAGAGTTCAAATTCTTAAACATCCAGAGTCTTAAATATATTTTGGTTTAATATTCGGCTTCTCTATTTGTACATGTGACTAGTGGAAATAATTTCTGTGGTTCAGGTAGTCTCTAAAGAATATTTTGGTGAATTTATTTAAGACAAACCACTGAATACTGCTTGTTACTATAAAGTTTGGTAACATCTATTTCAATCAAGATGTAGTGAGATTGATGTGATTCAGGTAAGAAGATTTATTTGTCATTTTTCAGCTGTGGCTTAATTGTTTTTTCTTAATAATTTGATATGTCTATGTCATATGTCTAAAGTCATTAGACAGAAATCATCTGAAGAAAGAGAAGCAGCAGTATAAGCAGTATAAAACCCCCTATAATTGTTATACACCTTACCTAGGTTACCTATAACCTATGACCTGATATTTTTCCTATTTTTTTAAAAAATTATATTCGTCTGCTATATAGATGACATATTTCAGAACAAATGGGCTCATTCCTGACAATAAAAGAGAACTATATGAGCCATTTTTGTTGGCTGTACCACAAACTTCTGTCAGATTCACATCTTAAAATTTGCACCATGCAATGAATAGCTGAATTTGTGCTTGTAGTTAACACAACTTTGTTCAGGCACAAATGAGCCCAACGCCCCATGAATAAAAAAGCCCTTCTCCAAATATGTACAAGCCGTTACAGATCTGGCTCAGCAATGAGGCTTGCTCTGTTTCTGAAACAGACGTATTAATAAAGTCCATTAAAATTGCAGAACTCGCACTTTGCCAAGCTCTAATGGATTCTGGAAGGCAAAAGACCTGAGATGCATTAGCACAGACCCTACCTCTTTGGGGAATCCTGTTTGCTTCAATGAGTAACCATAAGTTTACAGAAGTCTGCATTATGACATACTCAAAAAGCCCTACATTCTGCCTTTGCAAGAAAAGAGTAGTCTTTATTGTTCTCTGACTGCATTGAAAAGGTCACAAAAATCTTTGTGTTGACAATTGAAAGCATTTGCCAGACCTTTAAACTGTCACCATTCACATTCATGTGAGAGAGGAATAAATTCGTCTAAAACACGACAGTGTGAACAGGATTTATGCATTTTAAGACACATTATCTCTGTGATCAGGATAATGTTTGTAACATGCAATGGAATGGCACAGTCCCATAGAAAATATGAAAGCATTTCAGAAAGTAATTCCAGTAAAAGCAATTGATTTCTGATGTGTTAAAAGGATCTTCTTTCCCCTGTTATTTGCAAAATTAATGCACTTACTATGTTAATTTGAGAGATTTGTAACACTTCAGCAGCTTTTATGAACTATGATTTAAATGAGTCCTGGAATTACCAATGTGGAGTCAATAAATTCTGTGCAACAGGCAAAGTGACTTGTAATGAGGGGCCTAAATACATCTGCTTCAAAAGCTCATGGAACTAGATTTCAAGCCAAGCTGCCACTGATCTGTCAGCTACATATGATCCTTTTAAACGTGCTCTTCACTGACCTTTTTCCCCTTCCTTGCCTTCTTCTCCTACTCCTCAGTGTCCTCCAGAGATCCTCCTCAGGTCACCCTGCCTCAGTGTTTAAAGGGAGGTCACTCACAAGCTTCTGCTTGTGATTCACTTCTCTTTTCTTTCTTTATGTGATGCATTTCATCAGTCAGAAACGCATGTCAATGACAGTGGTGTAAGCACAGTCTGATTCACATCATACAAAAAGGGTTAAATGACTTGCTTTCACCCTTATACTAAAGTAAGGAGATGCAAAAAACCCTTTTTGAGTTTATCAGTCAATTCATTAGTTGGTCAGTTCCTGTGGCAGCACATCATCGGGACACTCCAAACCTTCACACTGATCATAAATTCAGACTCTAACCCTTAACCTCACTTAAACTAGTCTTTAGGTTCCCGCATATACAAAGAAAACAGAAATTCTGCACTTCAC
This sequence comes from Calidris pugnax, assembly GCF_001431845.1. NCBI lineage: Eukaryota > Metazoa > Chordata > Aves > Charadriiformes > Scolopacidae > Calidris > Calidris pugnax. Next base: position 7,147,660 of record NW_015091083.1, on the reverse strand, counting down.
AGTTCAGACTTGCCTGTCTATAAAGACAGTAAAGAATAAGAAGAGATTCACATGCAGAGTACTGAAATATGGCACCTTGCTTTGGATTCAAACCTTTAAAAATTATCTTAGAATGACAATTATGGCAAGAAAAAACAGGTAGAAAGTGAGAATCACATTCTTTTTTTGCCTTTCTGAGTCTGGAAGATCTGTCACTAAGCTTTCTAACAGAATAGCAAACACTAGTAGCATTAGGACAATACAGCTTGACCTTCTCTACTATTGGATTTTAAAAAGCCCTGAAACAGAACCACCCCAGACTTTACTTAGTGAGAATTGATCTACATCATGGTAGTTCGGTTTCTGGTTCAACAGACAGGAATATATCATATGCTGCTTTGGATCAATGAAAACCCAGGCTCATCCACTAAGCACTCAATACCCTGGAAAATTTGCATGTCCTATAGATTCTGTTCATTAGTATGGCTAATTAAAATGATGAGAATGTGCTATTGATCTAATTATGAAACATATACATAAATTGGGATGTATATGGGATAAAATGTGGTGGCTGCACTGTTACGCCTTTCAAAGTCATGCCTGTTGTCTTACAAGATAGCAAAGGATTTATGGGAATGCCACTTTCACTGATGCCAGCTGACATACAGACACAAAAATAAATGGAGTCACTGACAAAGGGCTCCATTTCCCCTGTTAAGCCAGAGGGTGCTGTGCCTGGAAGACCAGCCAAGCAAGAGGGGGTTGGCAGGGCGACTGAAGAAAGAGCATGCAGAGCATCCACTGCCGCATGTGCGCCAGGAGCAGGAGCTGATGCGGAGAGGAATCTCTCTGGAGATTTGACAATGAACAGTTACTCAAAACGTTGCAGCTCCAGCGAGGACAGCTTTGAGTTACAGGGTAGTGCAAGGTCAGAAGCTAAAAGCTTTGTTAAAAGCAAAAATAAGGATGAAGGCTATCGACCACATCGATCAAAGCACTGTCAGAAAGGGGGTGAAAAAACCCACGGACTGGAACACTCCTCTCTACATCCAGCAGAAGTGGGAAACGCAAGCCAAAAGCTCCAGAGGCAGAAGACGACTCACAAGAAGAGCAGTTCCTCTGCATCTGATTTGAGCTTGGTGAGTCAAGGATCATCAAGTTCGTTGTCTGTTGTGGAAGAAAAAATAGAAGCTAAACTCAAATTCTCTCAATTTATTAATGAAGTTACATTCAGAGTGCTTGATCCCATGAGCCTGAGGGCATACCGAGCTGCTAAACTGAAAAATGCCTTTACGTCCAGTGTAAGAAGCCTAGATGATTTGCATATTAAGAGAAAGTCTCCTGAAAGCTGGAAAGAGAACACTCTAGATGGGAAAACCCACGAAGAAGTAGACGTAGAGAGCCTGAAAAGTGACGACATTGTGGCTGGAGCACGAACACGCAAATTAGAGAAATCCTTGTCTCTGGATACAAGTCCCTCTCTCAGATCACTTGATAATGGTGCCTCATGCAGAACAAGATCTGGCTTGCCTGTAGAAATTATGATTTCTCAAACCAAAGAAATGCCAGCCACAAAATCTGCATCTCTGCCCAGAAGCACAAGCATGGTGAGCTCTCTCTCAAATCACTTCTTTATGTGGTATGTGACAAGTACTTGTGCATTAACATGACTATTTGAGAAGTGTTTTTGTCTTCCTGGGTGGGCTCTTACCATGTACACAAAGTTTTCTTCAGGGTGGAAAATGCATGGAGGGTTTATTTTTAGTAGCTGGAGCAACCAGCTCTAGAAGGTATGGGAGGAAGGAAAGACAGGCTACAACTCCCTGGTCCTTTTAGTTTGGTGTCTTAAAGGAAGACTTTGCAAGATCAAACAAGAAAGGTATTCCTGCACTGCAATGAAGCATATATGTAACCAGGTCAGCTCGATATGAGCAGTCAAAGCACCCCCAGAAAAGGGAGAAGAAGGTACTGTGACAGACTACTCAAGTAGTCAAACTTACTAGCTTAGAACTTGCTCGGGTACCTCTACATTAAACAGGAACGCTCAATTATTGTGTTTAAGTACTAGCAAGAGCTCTGACATTCTGAAAACATTGCTAAGGTGTGTGTGTCTGGAGTTAATACATCTAGATCGATAATTTCTTTCCTGATTTTTCTGAAAAAAAACCCAACCCTTAAGAACTGAAAAAGAAACAAAAGAAGGCTGAAGTTTTCTTCTATGGTCTGATCAAAAATATTTATGTTTTTAATTTTTTCTTATGAGATTCTTTGTTTGGTTGATGGAAGAGGTATTTATGCCTATGTGAGGAGAGCAAATGGAAATTGTAATTGCATGGTGTTGTTGGAAACTCTGAGCTGCCAAACCTTGAACTGATACATTACACTGTTACGTTTCCAGAGCAGTAGTTGTAATCCTGCTAAAACAATAAAGGTCCAGGAACTGTTGCTTAAGATTATACACATGCACACAGATGGTGCTAGAATGGGAGCTGCTACAGCTTCATTATTCTTTAAAAAGTCTATTCAGATTTAAAAACAAAGAAATAAAAGGTTGTCTGTTTTCACAGAGGACTGTAGCAAGTGGAAGAACATCCTGGTCTTAAGAATTTCACGAACTCTTCAGCAACCCATGCTTAGGATTTTATAGGATGTCCTTAGATGTTTTAGATGTTTTAATTATCACCTATCAAAGATGGCTGGAGGGAGAAGAAAAGAGGTGAAAGATAATGAAACACAGAGAGCATTTCCTCACTGTGTCATGTCACAGCCCCACAATAGGAGCTGTCCTGCAATGGGGTCAGGAAGCTCCAGCCTGAGCCCATGGCAGGATATGTTTTTTTCACATTTCAATTAGCCATCTGTCAGACCATCTTTTCCAGTGGACTTGCTCAACTGTACATATTGGAACATCCAACCAATCGAGTACTAACTGACTAAACACTCCCAAGTGTTCTGTAATTCCACTCAGTTAATGTAGCCATCAGTCTACTCCAATTTAAGCATCAGCCTGCTCTAAATCTAGTCATTTAAATTAAACACAGTAGATACTAACCATTTTGCCTCAACAAACAATGCTTCAGATTGCAGAGCTCAACATGAAGAAAGAAAGGAGTGGCAGGGCAAAAAGGAAAAGCAAAACACGTTCAGCCACATCTACAGATTCATGTCTCCTACATGCAAAAACTTTGACTTCAATGCAATTTATTTAATGCAAGTCCTCACCTGAAGCCTGTCTAGTGAGAAGCAAAAGGATAACTGCACAGACAGTCTTGGGTGCCATTACTGTAAAGTTATTTAAAAAGTATTTGGTTATGTAATGTTTGTCTGAATACACATAAAGAACATTGCTTAAATTGTTTCATGTTTTACTTGCCAAGTTATTATTCATATGTAGAAGATAATCTTTGAGAGAAAGAAATGGATCCAGTTACGTTGACTTAAATATAAAACCAGGATAGCAGAGGTATAACAACACACATTCTGAAGAGCATGAAGGAACATGCTTGAAATTTTGAGGTTAAGAAAGCTGCACCTAATAAAAAAATGTGACTTAGAAGAGGAAACCTATGACATTGCCTCCTGTCTGTTATGTTTTCTTAAGAAAACCCCTGAGGTGTCCACAACGGTGTCTGTGCTATATTTGATGTGTCTATAGTCGATTCAGACCCACTAAAGGGATTTTCAACTTTCAGATTTCTGAGAACTGGTCAAAATGTTCAGGGACATTTCTGCAGCAAGTATTTATCGGTTTGAAAACAGCTGCCACTGAAATGAAATTTCACAAAGAAACCACCTTCACTGTAGATCGATGCAGAAGAATTTCCAGACAGCTAGTAGGATCAAAAAGGATGATCTATTTAGTGACTGAAGTTAAAGGGAAATCTGATAGGTAGGAAGCAATTATCAAATAAGGACATGACATTTCTATTGTCTAAATATTTTAGTAACCTGGCCATCAGGATGGAAATACTTCTCATTTCCGCATATTGACCTAAATTTGGAGTCACTGGATAATTAAGCAGGAAATCAAAATGATTTAACTAGATGAAAGCAAGCCTCTGAATCCACACCAATGTAGAGGAATGTGCACAACTTGAGACTAGATCATACTTCCAAGCTGAAATGAAATGACCAGTTCAGTAGGCTGAAAAATGCAGGAAAAGTCTGAAAACAGTTGTACATAATGGAAAGTTTCTCAGAACCAGGAACACATGCCAAGTCAGAGTCCGTCAAAGTACAGATCAACACAGAGAAAAATGTGGATGGATCCAAATAATACGTATTTTCCTCAGATGCAGGGTATCTTTCAAAGAAATCCAGGCATGTGAGCAGACTGATCGCATTTTATCTTAAATATATTTGTTCCAAGTAACAAATTCCTTCAGGAAAGCTTTGGATACCACTGCTATTGTTCCAGGAAGAAACTATGAGTGAAAATCTAGTTCTTAAATAATCAAACATGAGACTGAATTCAGACCTGAGTTAGTGTGCAGCATCTTAGGACTTGAATCAACCTGAATATTACATCTCAGTTAAGTTTAGTCATACATGAATGAGGATCAAATTTCCAACTAGATCTCATCCTTATATATCTACTTTTGCCTGCACAAGGCACCAGAAAACACTAATATTAGACATTGATTTTTCTCGATCACAGGAAAGCAGTCTTGTTTCTTTCTTACAAGAGCTGTATCTTTGTATATTATGAAAAACTATCAGTGGTACATTCTGTGTACAAGAGGTCTTAGAAGCACTTAATTATTGACCTTATCATTGCAACTGTATGCATACATATCCTAAGGAATTATGCACTTGTATCTCATTACACAAAATAAACAAGGTCAAGCCTGATCAATACAAATGACTTACTAAATTGCAATATCCCTATTGAGTTGCTAGAAATACAATGTTCCAATATGGTGCAGAGGATGTCTTAAAAAATCAAGCTTGGGTTGGGATAATGGCACTCCTACAAAAAATTTTGGAAGTTAAGACTCCAGATGCTATAATATATGCGGGCATCTGGCAGGTGGTGTAAGGGCAGAAACATGGCCTTGCTCCATAGGAACTAACGATGCATATGGAGCCGTGTCTGAGAATAATCAAGCTGCAGAGTGATGTGTCTGTGTGGCAACACATTAGATGTGCTCTTCACATCAGTTTGGTACCACCTTCAGGGTTTCTTCTGTATTTGACATACTATGGCTCCCAAGCTAACTGCATCCCTGCTTGTCTGACATCTTAATCTGTCTTTCATCTCTCAAATGAATTGCACTGGTCTCCGTCACCCAGCTCAGGTTGATGCTACAGCCACCTGGCAACACCTGGAGAGACACTGAAGCAGTCATGCTGCTTCCTGTGTGATTTAGACTAAAGGGCCAAACTTTGGCTCCATATAAGAAACTCAATTCCCTCCTGTAGCCTTAGAAAAACTATCCGAAAATGAAGTATTCATCCTCTGATTTCAATCAACATATGCCCTGAAGTATTTAATATCTATAGCCCTCAAGACGGAAGGGGACAAATGCCTGCTACAAAGGCTTGCATCCTTATAAAATGCAGATGAGTGAAGCACACACTAGAATAACACTCCTTTTCATTCCTCTCACAATAAATTAGTATTACAACAATTATTGTAAAGAAGAAATATGAAAGATGTAGACATTTATACAGGAGTTCAAGAGGATTCATACCCTGATGATGTATATATCTAATCCAAGTAGGCTATTTAATTCTTAAGGAACCCTATAGGCAGCTGACTGACAACACAATCAAGGAAAGTGATACTAATTCCTGCTCTTTCTGCTATCTGTTATGCATGAGGATTCCTGCTGTTCACTACGGGTTCTCTTGTAAGAAGAATGCTTTAGCATAGGGATGGCTCTGACGGTGCAGAGGCATCTCTAAAAATTGTAGCATCACACACCTAACTTCCCAGGCATCAAGGAACCCGGGGTCGAATAAGACTGCCCTGCAAAGGCTGTGGTAGAATGCCGTAACAGTAGAAAATGCAGCTAATCTTCCATTTCTAAAGAAACTCAGTTTCTAGGGCACTCGAGTTCTAACAGTCTCACTGAAACAGCACACAAGATGGTGATTTTTGTTGCTCTAGGCCAAAGCTCTTTTCTACAAGGCTTTCAGTCCTCTTACAACCCTTCCAGCCTGCTACCATGCTGTAAGAACAGGCAATTGCTTTGTTCTTGGATGAATGCCAAATCTTTCATTTCAATTTACAGTACAGTGATGTTTACAAGTAAGATTTGGGTTCAAATACATTATAATGCAAAGCATCTATTATTTCACTGACTCATCCATGCAATATGCTCAAAGATAAATAGTAAGAAGTAGCACCAGAAGCACAGAGATATGAAGTGATTTGACCAGGTCAGTGATCAAGCAAGCAGCAGAACACAGGCCTGAAAAGATTTCCAGTGTCTTGTTTTTCTGGTCTGTTCCTGCTCCTTCAGGCAGGCAGAACAACATAGAACTACTCCCAATAGCAGAAATAATGAAACTCTGACCCACAGCTATGATAACTCGAGGTTCCTAGAGGAAGGTAAGAAAGAGAACTGTATCAGATGCTTCAGTTATTTAGCACATGACATGCACATGACAGATCATATCATTAAGACCTCCTATGGCAATGGAAAATGCTACATGGCCACATTTCCTGGTACCCTGACTTCTCTCTTGCCATGTTATCCTGCATGACTGCTTAGAATTTTGCTCCCCTCTGCCTTGCAAATTGGAGGTGACCATCAGGCTGGCAGTAGTCTGAAAATGTTTTGTCAAAATGGATATTAAAATATATGGCTTAGTTCCTTTACCAAAAACCTGATTGAGAGAAAATATCAATCACTTCTTTTCACCATTCAGAGACATTAGACAAATACTGCAATTTTCAGACTTCCTAGTTTTAAACTCATTATCACACAAAGTGACCTTAGCCACTGAGCTGCTAGCAATATTAACCATAACAACTTCACTGTTATTTTTTCTTCTTCTGCAGATCCCTGAAAACAGTCTCTGTGTCTGGTAATACTGTATAAAAATCACAGTTCAAAACAATTGAAATTGGGTGTGGAAAGCCAAGTAGCACATCTTTAGTTAATTGGGGCTGCAGTTCATTGGTACTTCGAAGGATTCCTACTGCATCATTATAAACTCTCTCCTTCTGAACCAACACTGACTATTTTTCTAATTCTATACACACTATTACAAAATTGTCACTCTGGGTGCAGTAGTAATGAGTAGTACTGAAAAGGTATGCAGATGCGTACACTTGGAGCTTCCAGGGTAGGTAAATTAGCTTTGCAACACCTCTTAGGTGTTAGGCAGCTAAATACTCTAAGCTATGAAGTCTAATGTATAAAAGAAATGCTAGTGCTTTTTGACCCTTACTCCATCTGAAATCAAAGACAAACCTCTTTTTCTACTCATCAAGCTGTCCTAAATATCTCCTCAATCTCTGAGAGGACTTAGCCATGTTAGGTTTGGAGCACGTAGTTGTACCAGGAGCACCCAAGCTGGGGCAAGATGGAGCTCAGCAAAGACTAACAGTTCAAGTATTTACCCAGCTTCATCACTTAAATATAGAATGCTGAATCCTCTCCTTCACTTTGTTTGTGACATTTATGGTACAGTCACAAGATATGGGAAGCCAAGAAGGTCATGTGCAATTTCATCTATAGTTAACACCTCTTGTCCCAATAATGTGGCATTGACTCCTTTTCCCACTGCTAAGAGGAGTGCAGCAGCCACGTACTGTAGGAGAGATCAGCATAATGTTTTTAGAGCAGCAGATGTGACATCGTTTTACAAGCAACAGTATGAGCAGATGGTGTTTAGAGAGTTCTCCTTGCCTGCTCTAAAACACCTCCGTTGGGTCACTAATGGATCCTTCGTCTAGTCGAACACAGTGCATAAAGCTACAACGTTCCCAAGATGACGCATATGGTCATTTACAGCTTCTCAGCTCATCAAATACAAATTAGATCAAAATCTTCTTTCAGGAGCATAGACATCTATAAGCCAGTACTCAAAAGAGTCAGCTATTTATTCAAGACAGGATAAAATAAAGACAGTCTGAGCTGTTCGACAATAAAAAGAACATGTCTTCAATGAAATAAAGTATCTCAGCATAAAGCCTGCAATATTTGAAGTTAGGGTTTATATTTGGTTTGACCACCATCCTTGCCTCCCCCATCCCCATTTTTAGAGAAGAAGGGGAGCAGCAAGTGAGTTGGGAGGGATATGTTTGGATAAAGGAGCAGACATTATTATAATGGTGAATTTCTGCACAGGACTCAGGGCTACATCCAGAACAGAAAACCATTTTCCAGCCAAATCTACTATTTGCCTTCAGAGGGGCAGCTACTCAGCCAGAGAAAAATGCTGAGTGCATGAAGTTCACTTTGATTTTGATATCTCTTGGCCCTGGCCACAGGAAAGCAACATTGGTAATAAAAAATGTTTAGTGTTTCTTTTGCAGTGATTTTTGTTAACATGACTTTTCCCCTTCCTTTGAGTTTGAAAATCACTTCTCAATTGCACTCTCTATCTTTAGGTGCCTTTAGAAAGAAATGGTACTTTCAAAGTAATGGAAGCTAAAACAGGCTTATAGCAATTACCATCAGCAGAGATGCCTGAAAACTGCCGAGGCAGACAAGGGAGAGCAAAAGAGCAAGAGATAGAAAAGACCAATAGATCTTTCTTCTCTGGCCCAGGTTTGGTCTAAAAGCCTTTCTGTGTAATTTATGACAGCAGATTTTAAAGATGTTTCAACCTATTTTTCATTTCTTCAGCCAGCAGCGTGTGTTTGTCATGTTTATGAAATATTTTTTTTTGCCCTGCCACAGTACACAGCAAAGCCTTGGTATATCACAGAAGCAGAAGACCTCAGTATGCAGTGTATCTCTCCCACAGACATACACAATAATTAACACCATTTTGTCTGGTCAACATAGTGAAAATCTCTGAATTCTGACAAGATTCAAGTGCAAGGCACTGCCCAAAGCCAGAGGTTGCTCTGATGTATTTTTCATTTGTTAGTGACTGATATTTTTGCCCCACTCATTCTAAGGTTTTTGGCTCTATTAAAATTCTGCCCACTGATGTACTGCATGCAATGAATAGAAACACTGACATAATCTTGCTTCTGTCCCCACCGTGCTCTAACATCTAACCTGAGTGAAATGAAAGTTCACTTCTTACTATGAAACTATCACAGCATGCATTTCGGGAACAGAAAAGGAGGAGTCAGTATTACATTACCCTGCAAAAGCTGCCCTTGGAATACTCTGGTTTCTCCGTAGGTCTTGGTGCTTCATATCTTTTAGTCTCACATCAAAAACTATAGCATTAAAACTTTGAGACCGACAAATTTCAAGAGCAGAAACTTTTATGAGTTACAGGATGGAGTGTTTTATACTAAATGTCGGCCTCAGGTACCTGCCCCAACACCATGAATCATGTCTCAGAATATCAGGAACTGCTTACTTTGAACTCAGGTCTGATAAGGACAAGCAAAACCCCATTTTGGAAGCTGTTTTATATTTATAAAATACATATTTTTTCATAAAGCTCTAAAAAACGGCACTTTCACAGACTAGCTCAGAATTTTTTTCAATGACTTCCTCTTTGCAAAGGGGCTTAAATTTGACCTTCTCAGATGAAATTCTTCAGTGCCAGGTGTTTTAGATGACAGGAAAACACATCTTGTGGATAAGAAAGAAGCAGCAGATGCCATAAATCTTGGCTTTAAAACAGTCTCTCATGATATTCTCATAAGAAAGCCAGGAAAATACGGGGAAAAGTATTAAAAGGTAGATGCAACACTGACTGGAAAATCTTTTTGAGAGGATAGTTCATAATATTAAGTTGTGAGTGGGGTCTCAGGGGGACAAATACTATTTGCTATTAGCAGGCAGATGCATTTGCTTTGAGATACCATTGCTGTCTATCTACAGACAGTAAATAAAACATGCAATTCTGCTCATTTGTCTGATTGGAAAGTACAGGAGCGCATTTATACCCCTGTGTAATACTCTTGAGAGGATCCTTTTGAAATTACTAAAATGCTGACTCTCCAACAACAAGCAGACACTTATCAAATTTAAAGGAAGCTTCCCCCTTTCTAAATATCAGCCTGTGTGGAAAAGTCTTCAAGTCTTTCTTTTCTAAATTGTAAAAAAATTGTTTAGTATCTAGACTGGACAGAAGTTGGTTAAACATCTCATTCTTTCCCACATCCCTGAAATCAGAATTGTATCTACAACTAAATATACTTCCTTTGTCACTACCAAAGGGATAATCCAGAACATGTTGGGAGCTTAATGTTGAAAAAAGTCAAGTAAGCTGGATAGAACAGCATTGAAGTACCTATTTATTGCTGAACAGTTATCTCATAGGCTGTAGTCTCCAAAGTCTTCTATTACAACCCTGTTGGCCACCAGCTCTCAATTTCTGACAGTAAATTTAATACCTGTAAAGATAAACTAAAATTATTCAAAGGCACATCTGTATCTATTGAGTTTATGAGCTGTTTGCATTAATATTTGATGTTAGTTGGGCAAGAATGATCAGTCATATAGTAGTGTCTGCCTCCTGCTCTCTGCTTGGATAGCAGCAGCATTTTAAACAAAAGAAAATGAGGAATAAATACTGGGCCTGTTCGTACATACAGCAACATTTGTTCTCTTGAAAAGAAAGTGGTGTTTCCCCCAAAGAACAGCTATTTCCTAGACAACTATAGTAACATAAACCTGCTGTGTGAACACGGTTAAAATGAGCAGCTATTGAGGTTTCAAAAACTGGTTCACAACCACTTATTTCTCCAGCAGCCAGCCAGACCCTTGCACGGCTTGCTCTGCTGCGCTGTGCTGCGAGCTCACAGAAAGTACCAGACACGTCCTATTTCTGGAGACTTAGAGCTGAATCATAGTCTTGCAACAAGAAAACCAGGGCTGCCTGTAAGCCAGACGGAGGAAACAAAGCGGCAACAGCCGCTGGTGAACAGTCAAGGGCTGGAGGGCATCAATAGGCCCTAATGGCGCTGACTCCATGAGGTGTAACCTACCCTGCCCACAGACCAGGACGCCATTTCAGCCCCTCCCCAGGGCCATCAGTTCCTGTCCCAGTGATGCTGCATCAGGGCCGGCCTCAGCTTCCCACAGCCCTGCCCTGCCTGGCCGTGGGCCCATAAAGCTTTACTCACAGCAGGCCCACATCCCAGCCCAGCCATATCCCCAGGGCCGGGGCTTCCCCCATTGCCCCCCGGCTGCCCTGCTCCTGGCTGGGGCAGTGGGACAGGCCCTGGCTGCCAGGCCCTGACAGAACCCAGGGGAGCCCCTCAGCCACTGGGCCCCATGATGGGGCTCACAAACACAGGGCAGATGGAAGCACTCGCCTCCTGCCGCTCCAGCAGAGCCGACCCCTGAAAAGCAGTGGAAGATACAATATTGCCCAGCACAGGAGAGATTATCGCAAAGAGGAAACAGAATCCCCACACTGCAAAGCAGACAAGGTCACAGTTACTCAATCACCATAATGAATTTACATGGAGTAACAAATTGGTAGCAAAAAAATGCTAAAATTTTCTTCGTGGGTGCCCATGTTAAACAGTAAAATGCAGAAGAACCCCTTCATTTGCCTTGGATATGCCCATCTTCTCCACTTTTCAGTATTCTGAGAGTTTTTCTTGCTTCTTTTTTTGGTGGAGTAAACCAAAGTGGATGCTAAACCAGTCAGCAAAGTTGCATGAGGGAAGCGTACAGTCCGTTACAATCAATGCAGTTAATTAAAGATACAATTAAAGCTGAAACAGTAATGAGAATTGGAACACAATAAATAATTAAAACAAAATTAGTTTGGCTCTTTTGTTGAGCCGGTCTGTCCCCAGTTAAACGTAAATGGCTTTTTACTTCACTGATAGCTATAGAAGCAGAGTTTATGCAGCTCAGAGGTCTCCTTCCAGTGTTAGGGTGTGTGTAATCCCACTTCCCCACCTTCCCCTTGCTCTCCCCACCTTCCCCAGCCACTCTGCCCTTCAGTCCCAGTGCTGTAAAACCAGGAGCTGGACTCAGGAATTGCAAATACATAGCAGTAAAGAAGCATAAGGTGGTAGAAAATAATAATAAAAAACCCCACCCTGTTAATTATTCCAACAAAATATGAAACATTCCTGTGCAGCAGGGGGGGAAGCTGTTGGCAAATTATTATTTATCTGTATATTTATGTTGGAAATAGGCAAGGGCAGAAAGAAGTGAGACTGTTCACCTCACAAGCTACTGATAGCTTTTTTGTACCTTGCTCACAACCATTTTGGAGTGTAGGAGCTAACATCGCAGGAAGAAACCTGGGAAGGAAAGAGGCTTTGTTCTTCAAGCACCAGGCCTTCAGAACAAATGCTGGGTACTAACATAGCTAACTGCTTCATTTCCAAGCTCAGGTCTGCAGGAATCATTTTTATAGGTTATTGTGTCTCTGTCTGATATTACCACAGCAGTGTTACAGCTCTATAAATTGTGTATTGACAGCCACGGTTGGTTTCCTGCTTTTCTTGTATTCATTCACATCTTAAGTGTTCCTTCCTTCCTTGAAGGAAATAAATCTCTCCCCTGTGTTGGGAAATGTTAGTGCCAAAAAGCAGAGCATTGAGAAGAAAGTTTCAGCTTTCACTTTCTCATTGCATAACCTCTCCAGTTCTTTGAGAAGGAAGAAACAAATGAACCCTTCTGGCTGAGTCACTATTTAATAACACAATAATTAGCTGAACATCATGACAACTAGGGATTAAGTATTTTCCATTCTTATTGGACTTCGATCACCAGACGAAAAACAACAGGTAGCTGTTCTAGTAACTCAGTTATTTTTGTACCACAGGTCGATAGCTTGATTCTTGCATTTCTCAAAACTATGAAGCCTAATAGCTATAATAAATATTAGCATGTGTCCTCTAAGCTATAATGGAATTTTATGAAGGTGTATGTGCACTGCTCTAATTCATCAGGAAGAACTAGCTAACAAATGTCTTTTAAATCCTTACTTTCAGTTGAACATCTGTTAACACCACAAATGCTCCAGTGCTGTTTGTAGTTTGTGCACCGCAGCTAAGATACCCAGATAAGCATTGTTGCAAAATGTAGGTAAAATTTGACATAGATCTATAGGGTTTACCACTATGTATGACGCTCTTCTATTAAATGGACAATAATGGAAGCTCCTGAGACAGGCGAAAGCTTTCCTGAGGTGGACAAACCAAGGGAGAGCATAATACTGGCTTTTCTTACAGTTACCCCCACTGGTTTATTGTGTAGCTTTGGGTAAAGGCTCATCTTTGCACTGCCTTATTTTCCCCAGCTGTAAAATAAGAATAACTCTTAAAGTAATCAGTTTCATGTAGTATTTTAAAATCCTCTCATAAAATGGATGTGTTACAAAAATACATCTTAGCAAGTTAAAGGAATTCAGTCATAGAATGATCAAATAATTCCCTTATCTGCATAGTTTGAGGAGACTTTATGCTAATGTATACTGGAAAATTTTCCTATGCCCTTGTGACGCTTACCAAATATAAAACTAAAGTACTTGATCTGTGCTGCTTAGGAGCATTTCTGTTGACAAATATATCTGCAATGCTGTCTTCATTGGTCTTTTAAAGGCAACTAAATCTATGAATATATTAACCCCCATGTGTACCATCTAAATTTCTCTCACCAACTAAAGTATTCCTTTGTGCTTATATAATTCCAGTTGGGTTGTATGTAACCAAAAAAATTAAATCAAATCCACCTATAACGTCAGTGCACTGTAAACCCCTGAAAATGTTGAGCTACATGGAATGACTGCATGATATGGCAGATTTAACTGCCTTGTCTAAGGCTTGTCCTGAGTCTTCCAGCAGTTGGTACCACTTTTGCCAGCCACATCCCAGGACTCACAGCCTCTCTGAGCTGTGAGGCTGATGCAGTTCAGACTTAGTTCAGTTACAGACTTTCTATATTTGCACTTTCCTTTTATAGCTCAAAGTTAAAAATATCTTACGTTTCTGTGTCAAGTACAGCACTCAAAGCCCTCTAATGCAGTTTTACAGTTAAATTACTGTGTCTGGATTAACTGGAAACTATTAACTTCAGTAAAAGTGCAGCAGAACTTCCTACTGTCAGAAATAAATCTACCTTTTGATTATCTTGCTTTCCATTGTCATCTGTTACTTTCACAGATGATAGATGCACCATTAAAATATTTTCCAGTTGTATTCAGTATTTCCAAAAATATCTGATCTAGCAGACCTTTGCACAGCTCTGCTTTTCTTTATACTTTCTGTAATTTTTATTTACGGCTGCTACAATGGGGTGTTACATGATCACTTTAGGCCTACAATGCTTCACATAAATTCTCTTTATTCAGTAATGCATTTCTACTTAATAGATGACATTGAAACTTAGGTGACAGCAATGTTAGTGTTTTATATTAACACTTTACCTCTCAAAATATCAAAAGCAGAAAACAAAAAAAAGTACTCAGAGAAAAAAATAAACAAGTGGTAAAAGAGATAAAGCTTTTCATGAACTTCTGGCATAAAAGCCTGAAATTATCTAATACTGGGTTTTATTTATTTGTGGAAAAAATATGGTTTGAGGATCATGACAAATACCATAAGTAGAAAAGACTAATGATACTTGTGCTGTTATTATTAATGTAAAATACATTATGTCCACTGTGGAACTGCTCCTTTCTGAGACATGTTGTCAAAGGTAAATCAGTAGGGTTTGGGATTGCAGCCTTGCAAACACTCCCCGTGGGGCATTGTGCTTTCTGATGTGTAGGCAATGAAACAGATACAGGCAGACAAGTACTTGTGTGTGCTTGGAGTCACCAGTCTTCCCTATTCTTTGGGTTGTATACTAAACCTAGATGAGATGCATGTGACAGGTACTGCTTAGAGGTAAAAGGGGAGTAGCTTTGGGACTGATTCCCAGGAGGTAAATGATGGCAGTTTCCCTGGGATGTCATCACACATGAGCTGGTCAGCCTGGTAGGCTTGCAGCATCCTCCACAAGATTGTCTCTCCTATAGAGACTGATTCAGATCACCCCAAACCCCTGCTGCCAGACACCCTCCTGCCTATCTCATCATCACGGGCACTGCACTTGAGCTGCTCAGTCTTGAAATGCCCTAAAAACTGTCCAGTTAAGCTCTTGTTGTGGACATGGAGAAAGTTTATAAAGGAACCAGGGCACATGCTGTGGAGGCCACATTTATCTAAGCCTTTAATTTCTTAATGGAAAAAGATGATGTAGATTTTCCATTCTGGAGCCATGGGAGAAAACCTGGCATTGCTAACAACCTTTGTAGACAACATGATTTGCATAATTTCACCAAGAATTAGATGCTCTAATTTCTGATGATAACGAATGTTAAGAATTCCCTTTGGTTAAAAATAGCTTGCTCCTATGACTTTGGTTATTAATAGTTTACCCAGCACTGATTTGAAACATTCTGATAAATGTTCAGAACTTCACAGGCTTATATTTGATCATTTATTTACTAAACTACTTAGTATAAAGGTAAGAATGTCTTCAAAGCAACAGCTAATTTAAAACTCCATCTACGTAAGGTATTAATTTGAATTGACCTGTAATATTTTGGTATAGCTGGCTTAAAATATGTTCCAAAATATCTTGCTGCATTTTTTTTTTTTAAACAAGTCATTCTTCCATACCTTTTGGCTCTTTTGGAAAAAGGTCTCTTTCTTTCATAAACAGGCCTTTTTTTACTTTGTTTCTACTTTAAAAATACCTTTTTATTTTAACTTGGCATAACCTTCTCAAGAATTTTGAATAAGAATGTCAGTAGTTCTTCCTTAATGGTGTTTTGCCTTCAGGCTGTTTATCTGATAACACATTTCCATTATTTATTTTTACATTTACTCCCCCAACCTGCTCTTCCTTCTGAATTAGCCACATATTTAAGTAGAAGTATTTATGTCTTCTTTTGCCTGATGTTAATTTCAGGCAAATTCCCATGCTTCTCTGCCCACATACAAGTCCCAAATAATCCCGATTCTATGCCACATGAGTCGTCAGATTGCACACTCTCTCCTACCATTGTCCATTGCTTTTTATGGGAAGAAAATCCAGCTGCCCATTCTAGAAGGAATAGTGCTTCAGTCAGATCCCCAATCTAAACAGACAAGATCCATGACCAAAGAGCACCCCAAAAAAGGAGTGCATAGTTATCACAGAGGCTGAGTCTCCATTTATTCTGCTAAGTAATTGAAACAACTGATTTCTCAGTCTGAGTCCACAGCAGGTTGGAAAGAAGGAATTAAACTATCCCTATAGCCAATGTCAGCTTCACACTCTGGCCAACATTCCCCAAAGGACTGATGAGTTTAAAAGACCAGCTGTAACAGTCTTTTAAAGATATTTGATTTAATACGACACGATGCTTTGCTTAAAAAAAAATGTACGGAGCTGTACAATAGCAATAAAACAGTTTTTCAGGGAATAAAAACTGACTAACAGCTCTCTAAAAGATTGTTTCAAAACAAATCACCTTACAAGAATCTCACAAATCAGGCCTAACAATATTAAGCCTTTTCATTAGTGATTGCAAGGAAAACTTTTTAAATTATGATTAATTTATGGATAATGCAAACATTCATAGTACAGTAAATAATGGTGAGATCAGAGTAAACAAAGTGATCTCACTTAATTTTTTGAAAGAATATTAATATAGTCATTGATAAAACTATACATCTAGGCGTAAGAAGGAAAGTTCATACTTTTAGACTAGAAGACTGTAAAAGAGACTCTGTTGAAGGTCAAGGAGCTCCGAGTATATAGCTGAAAGAAGATAACAGAACCTTGGATTTAAAACTAGAGGGATAGGAATGTTGGAGAGGTATCTTTGTTTCTGCACACAGAGTAGACAAGATCAATGTTAGAAAGACGGACAAAAAAAAAAAAAAAAAATCAAGGTTGGGATAGGAGAGAGCGCCAACAGTTTTGCCGCATCAGAAGAAATTCACAAATGGATTCAAAGAGGGTATGGTCCATGGTCATTCCAGGCACAGGGGCAAGGTTGACTGATGTGTAATTCTTTAACACTTCCTTCTGAAAAATTTCTTAAAGTTAGTGTTCTCCAAGTCATTCCAGAAGATCACATATGATACATTTGCTTGGTCCTGGGGAGCTCTGTAGAGAAGGTGACGTCTATTAGCTGAATCAAGAAGTCAGAAAGGAGTGAGAGAGAAGTAAAGTTTTGTTGTCATTCAAAATGAGCTGAGAAAAAGAAATTGGAAGACTAAGTGATCCAAAAGGTTAATAAAAGGTAAAGGTTAATAATAGTTAACACAGTGACTAGCGAGTCATACTTTAGCGATATTGTAGAAAAAGCAGATAAAGAGTGAAGGAAAAAAACCTTAAAGACAGCACAAACTTATTTAGGAAAATCAAGAGATGGTACATTTCAAGGAGAACTAACAGAACTGGATGAAGGCATAGCACAAGGGAAGGCAAAATTCAGTACTGACAAATCCACGTGTGCTTGGTGGCAAGAAGTCTAAATTTATTGTGTGGGGAAAGACAGAAGCAGAACAAAATACCCTCATGGAAAACCCAGTAGGAAGATTTGCTGAACGCTGCTTTAATCAAATAAGTAGGTAGGAAAAAAAACATAAATTTGTGACTATATAACTCCAGTCTAGAGTACTGAAAAAATTTCTGACCTTCATCTTGCCTACACCAGGCTGAAACAGAGTTTTCAGGAAAGAGGAGATAAAGAGGAAGAGAAAGCAAAAAGAATAGAAGCAATTTAGGAGGAACATATACAAAACCACGGATAGAAAAATGATTGCCAGGTGTTCCAGTTTCTACCTTCATAATACAAGAATGAAAGACTCAAATGACACAGAAAGGCAATAAATTCAAAACTGATCAAAAAGTGATTTTTAAACAGAGTAAGTTGCATATGGAGCTCATTGTCACAAAACAATCTGAAGGTCTAAAAGATCAATAGGAATCAGAGTAAAGTTAGACATTTATCTGAAGGTATATAAATCCTCAGGCAGCAAGGTAGAATCCCGACCTGACAGGAGTTAGAAATCTAGTTCCTACTTATGGGTTATTCCATAATCACTCACTATCTCACTTTATACATTTTCTTGTGAAACATTAGATATAAGACCTCTAGTTTAGATGCTATGATACCAGGAGCCATAAATTCTAAAATGCACGTCTGGAGACCAATGATGTGGAAGATTATGAGAGAGGGGAGTGTTTAGGACATCACCAAGCTGAAGACAACCATATGCAGTGGTAGCCAAATCTGGAAGGATACACAATATCCATGCAACACATTTTTGCAGGTCTATTGCAGTTGTGAAAACGTAAGGATATAGACAGCCAAAGTTTGCAGGGCAATAAAAGTTCTGTTGGGCCAAGTGATACAGCTGAGGGAAGAAAACAACAACAAGAAAGCCTCTTCATGTGTTTAAATGTTTCTTTCTTCCAAATAAAGTTTCAGGAACATCATTGCTTTTCTGTTTGCCTCTCAGAATGTACCAACTGGTGTAATAAAATGTATTAATTCTCCCTATAAAACTTGACTGGCTCATTTCATATGTGTCAGTTATTACTCTAAAGAGAAAAAAAGCACCTTTGCTATTTGAAAGAGTGACCTGACAGCATGAAATATTTCTTTCTGAGGGTTCATTCGGCTCCACAGTCATAGCCAGGCTGCTAGGCTGACCTCACTGCAGCCTAAAGAGGAGGTGACCCTGACAGCCCTTTCTAGAGATGGCTGAAGTACAGGCAAAACAGGCAAATCCTTGCTATACCCTTTGGTTTAAGGGAGAGAAGAGTGATGTCATCCTCCCCCTGATAAGTACTAATATCAAGCTGGAAGTTAAAGTGAATTTTCTACCCCAGAGGAATATGGCTGTTGGGTGAAACTCTGGAAACAGTAGAATCAAAGAGCAAAAATCACAGACAGATCAATAGAGCCAGAATTTCAGTCTATAAATTTAGAACCTTTCCCTGTTGAAAAAGGACATCAGAGGATGAGTTTTCTCCAGCTGGCTCCGGCACTTTCCTACAGTGTATGTGAAAAAAAGGCTCCTGGCATGTTGGCTATAATTATACATACATATTAATACTATATACTAAAAATTTCTATTTTTACTGCTGAGCGTTTAAGTTTCCATTCAGTTTCCATTCCTACGTTTTCTAGACATGTCATAGAATCATAGAATACTAGGTTAGAAGGGACCTCAACTCATAGAATACTAGGTTAGAAGGGACCTCAAGTATCATCTGGGCCAACCTTTCTTGGCAAAAGCATGGTCTAGACAAGATGGCCCAGCACACTGTTCAGCTAATTGTCCTTCTTAAGCCTATCCATATTTTAGTTAGTTATCTCAATCCTTTTCATTTTATACTTAATTTTAATTTTTTGGTTCAATGGATTCTTTATTCTGTCACACTGGTGACAATGCTTCTTTCCCTGGATCTCATTCCTCAATGTTTCATGGTTACTCTGTTCAAAAAAGAAATGTACAACTCTATGAGATGATAATATTCTACCTTGAGGTTCAGATTCTAACCCTGACTCTTCCTTTTTTGGACATCTGGACATTTTAAGAAAATACACTTACATTCTTTGTTGCTTATATGCTTTACTGTTTAATGGTCTGCCTGTCCCCAGTTTATCAGGCTGATTAATTTCTCAAGCAGATTTTCAGCACTAAAATCCCATCTACTTTGATACAAAGCATTTGGCAAATGCATAGCCTCCCTTTGTTTATTTCTGCACAAGAGCAATTATTTCACTGCTTGATATTCACAACTGTATTGTCACACCAAAGATCACTAACAATATAAATGTGCTTAAGTTTAGTTTATACCTAATTTAATGCCCCGTTTCCTTGCCATAGACAAGCATAAGTGTTTTACAGATATGAGACTGCCTGTTATTCTTTTACTGAGTCCAGCACCTTTTGTCTAAAAATTTCACAGTCCTTGGTTCTTTTCTTCTCTTTGCATATTTGTGATATTAGGAAGCACTGTTTACAGCCTTTGTTTTATAGGTATCAATACTGAAACACTAAGACACAAATCCATCTCCTGAATAGTCTCATTGTCACAGAAAGAATGAGTTGAAAAGCAAGATTTGGGAAGCTAGACGAAATGGAGCCTTGAACCACAGCAACATTTTCCCTCTTTGATAAAAAAATTCATTTTAAATGGAAAACAAAACCTTTAGTAGATACTAAATATATTTCAGTGTATGGAGCTTAACAAGTTGAGTCTTTATCAGTTGTATTTTCCTTGCCTTTTTCATCAAATCAGTACAGTAATAATACAGCTCTCCTAACGGAAATTGGATTAGGATTGCAATTGTCATTGCATGAATTGTAATATTTGTAGTGCAGGTACACTGTAAACTATAGGATAGATAGGGGTTTAAACCCAAAACATCCACATGTGAATACAGTTAGCTATTTTTCTGACAGTAGGGTTCAAGAGACTAACTGAATGTCACAAAGGAAATGACCAGTAGATCATAGAATCATAGCATAGTTTGTGATGGAAGGGACCTTGAAAGGTCATCTAGTCCAACCCCCCCTGCAAAGACCAGGGACATCTTCAACTAGATCAGGTTGCTCAGAGCCCCATCCAACCTGACATTGAATGTTTCCAGGGATGGGGCATCAACCACCTCCTCTCTGAGCAACCTCTTCCAGTATTTCACCACCCTCAGTGTAAATAATGTCTTCCTTATACCTAGTCTAAATTTTCCCTCTTTTAGACATTACCCCTTGCCCTATTGCAACAGGCCATGCTAAAAAGTCTGTCCTCATCTTTCCTGTAGGCCCCCTTTAAGTACTGAAAGGCCACAATAAGGTCTCTCCACAGCCTTTTCTTCTCCAGGCTGAACAACCCCAACTCTCTAGCAACCTGGTCTAGTTGGGGGTGTCCCTGCTGACTGCAGGGACATTGGACTAGATGACCTTTGGAGGTCCCTTCTGGGCTGGACGATTCTATGATTCTATGATTCTCTCAGCCTGTCCTGGTAGGAGAGGTGCTCCAGAAGAAAGAAATGAACCCAGGTTGTTAACATCCCTTTACTGTTTGAAACAATATCTCCCTTTTTAGCTGACATCTTAAAATAAAGTCACTATGTCTTCATTTAACCTTGACTGAAAAGCCAGCATGTGGTGACACTATTTATAGAGCATTGCTCATTAATATATTAGGGTCCCACTCAGACATTCCTTGTTTCTCCAAACCTGTGCAATATCCTTGAGTCTCTGCAAGTGACTGTCCTTCTTTGTCTTTCTGATGCCCGAACCTGCCATTCTCCTAGGAGTGATGGACATAACACAGTTCTAAAGATGCCCAGCCCCTTTGAAATAATAACATCTGAAAAAAAAACACTCTCAAAACAGCAGTTCTGATGGCAGTAGAGGAAATTCCCTTTGACTCTCACTCTCTCTCCATTTGTTATCTCCCTAGAAGCTCTTTTGGAGTATTTAATAAGGACACTCTGGCAGAAGTCCCTTTGATGTGGCCTGCTCTATCTCTTTCATTGCCACTTGGCAAGGGAGAATCTTTCCTGGCCTGTATTATAAACATTTCTTCTACCAGCACTCAGAGTCCGCTGACTTGCTGTTGACCTCTGGTGAAAGAGAGCAGTTCTGTAACATTCTCCAGCTTGGGAAAGGCCAGAACCTCTCTGTTCCCCACCTATCTTTGCCAGGTATTCATCAGAAAACCATTAGCCTAGGAAAGCACTGGGGAAAGCATTATTAAGGTAATAATACTTCTCTCCAAATTTCATCAGTACAGCATGACATGTTTGGAGGTGTAGGCTGTCATTATTTGATACCTCCCCATTCTTCTCCTCTCTGTAGCCTTTTGGTAGGCTCTCCTTATGTTTCAGTCCCTTTTTCTTGTCTCAGTGGCAACCACCTGGCATGTGAACAGAAGACAGACCGACCTGCATCAATAGCACTGCTTCACATATGGTCTGTGGCTCAGAAATCATTTGGGGTCACAGAGGACAGTCTGTATCCCTGATCTGGGTACAAGTTTTACTGTTGTGCTAAATAATGATGCGAGCATTAAGAAAGAAATAATCTTGCTGAATAGAGAAAAAAGATATTTACTTACAGTCATGAAATTCCATCATAATTTTTTGCTAGTTAAGCCACGGGATAAAAATAGAGAACCATTTTAGGCCTGTTTATATTCTTGATTTTTCACTGATAAATCCAGTTTGTAAAAAGCTTTCCTTTTAGACCATTGCAGTAATCAGCTGACTGGCTGTGTCCACTGACAGCACATGCCAGAGAACTCACAGAAAGAAATTTCCTTGCCTCTGCAGTAACTTCTAAAAAGATGCTGAATGTCAGAGCTCCATACAAGCCCACAATCAGATGTCTGGAATATTGCTTAGCACTTTCAGAAATCTGGAAGATCTAGAAGTAGCTGTTTATAATTATTCCAAAACGACCACAGTCCTCAATTACAGAGGACTTCATCACCTGGAGGATCCCCCTCCACTTTACTGTAGCTTTGCTTACTGATTACATGCATAGAAATTAGTGGCAGCTCTTTTCAATATGCTACAAATAGAAGTGCTTTAAATAGAAGGAAAGTTCCCTTCCTTGCACTCGAGAGCTTGGGCAGGGCTGCTCTGGAGAAGACAGACACGACACTGCCTTTCATATGCCTCACTTCTATCATCTCTTTTTTCACTCTGAAAGAAACCAATCGGATATTCTGACACGAAATGGTCAGTAGTCTTTTGCTTTCATGTAGTTTGTTCTATTTGAACTCTTTTGTCTCTTCAGTAAGCCAAAGTTCAGGGGGAAAAATCCTTTTTAAATAAACATTTGCGAACTCTCCTCCTTATTCTTCAGAAATCTGAAATTTCAGTCCCTTCCACCAAGTTCTCTGTAGCACTACAGTCCCTCCTGCTTCATTCATTAAAAATAGCAATGAAGCAGCCTGAATGCATCCTTTGGGATTTTACATTAAATGCACAGTCTTGCATCCTGGGCTGGCTTACATCAGTGTAGCCCTTTTGATGTCTCGTGGCCCACCACTGCAGCTGTCCCTTGTAGTAGGTATTCAAATTGATTAACACACTTGCTCCTTTTTTCTTTCCCTCCTGCTCTCAGGGCCGCACCCTGAAAGATTTGCTGCACTTTGGAGGGGTGAGGCACTCTGGGGATGCTCTGAGGACAACATAATTGCTGAATCAAAGTCTCCCATGAGGATGTGAGCTTTGAACTTTGCTTTCAAGATTTAAATTCTCTATTTCTCAGCACATGTTTAACAGATTGTCAGAGAATACTCTTCTAATAAGATGCATGTAGATAACCAGGGGAAGAGAGAGAAGCAGTACCTTTAAAATATTGTCTCCTAAAATTTAGGCAGTAAATCTTTAGTCCAGCAAGTAATTAAACACATAAATAGTCACATGAAGTTCACTGGGACTACTCACGTAGACAGTTATGTGTATAAGCTTTTGCACTATTGGGATTTAGTAATGAGAATCTAATTAAACAAAACAAAAATGGTTAGCAACCCAAACTGGGTTGAGTCACTGTCAGAACTGTGCTACAGTTACAGACTAGTGCATTGTTATTCTGGACTGAAGATAGAAATCAAAATTCCTTATTTCATTAGGTGTGGGCCCCAGTGTTTTATTTTGCAATATCTAGTGGCATTAACATATTTTAGGGACTATCAAAGAGAAGATTCTTAGAGGATCTGTGGTTGCTAGGAGACTGGTAGTTCAGTCCTGCAAATCTTCCACACTGCAAAGAGCAAACTGGCAATAGTCAGGTTTCCCTGCCAGACAGCACTCAAACAACTGAAGTTAATGGCTTATTGTTTAAAAATTGTGATTTAACCTTAAATTTGTAGAACAGGAAAATTTACGAGTTGTTGGATTTCTCTAAGTAGGTTATTTACTTTGCATCTATAATATGCCACCCTTACATCCTTCTTTAATCAATAATACCTTGGGTGTCTGATATCGAGAAACTTAGTTTCAGTGCACTGGCAGGTTTCAGTGTAGAAAGTTTTGAGCTCATTTAAGACAGTTCAGAGAGAGAATTTTGTCATCCCCAGGCCTGCCATCTCCATTCCCGTAGACTCACACAGTCTGCACCCTGAGAAACCTCAAACCAGCACCTTCACCACCTGCAGCTCCCTCCACTTTTGGAGTCTCCCAGCTTACAGGAACAAATGCATTTGTCACCCCAGCACCTAAACATCTCAGGATACATCCACCCAGTGACAGGGATGCCATTGTGGAGTTTTAGGAGTGTGCCTGATTTTAACTTCATTAAAGAAAATATCCGATATCTTCTAAAACAGAGTGGTTTTGTTACAGTGTCTGAGAGGGCACAGTACGAGTCTTGGAAATTACTGAGGGTTATAATTTGGTGATCTTTGAAATTCTGTATTCGTTTTGACCCAAGAGCTACACTAAGCACAAGAGCACACTATTTTCAGTGAAATAACACTTGTGATCAGAACTGCGTAAGGGCTTTGCTTTGCTAGATCATTGCCTTTAGTACTGTTTAAGTAGATATACATTACAAAGATATTCACCTATGAAGAATTATGTCTATTTTCTCATTCATAGCTTTTCAGCTGCTCGTGTAATGTCACAGTATTAAACCTTGGTCTGTAGCCCACTGAAGTCAGCCTTTTAAAGGATTTTGAGCCCGACTCTCTTTAACTGCAAATGCCCTCGTTTCTTATCATGCAGCAGGATAGGATAATGGTCTGATCTGATCCTTCATTAACACCACCATCTAACACCACCGCCAAACTCTTTTCTCCTTTATGTGATGGGAAAAACATATAAAAGAAAGTGTCCATGGAGACATACAGGGCAGGGGAGAGGGAAAAAGGGCAAAATCCTAGCTGAAGCCAAAGTATGGGGCACTGCCATTCCTTTCAGGAAAACTACAACTTCCCTCAGAGTCTTGACAACCTTCTTATTTTGTAATGATTCAAACCTGTTTTGTAATTATATATAAGCACTTTATAATTTCAATCTAAAACCTGACAGTTCCATGCAATTCTATGTCCTGAATGTGGTATTTGTCCCCCACTACTGCCAGATTATATAGTAATAGTAACCACAAACATGGCTGAATCATTGACAAATTCAACCTTAGCTATCTTCTCTTGCTTGCCTTGACAACTAGACTATTGAATTCCAACAGGATGAAAATCTAAAAATAGCACTGCGTAAAGAAAGACTGCAAGCAAAGCCACTAGATAATACGGGCTCAATGCTCCTGTGAAATATGACACGTGCAAAAGCCAGATGTAATTTTAACAATACAGCTTCCTTTTCGACAAAGGAATCTCCAGAGTCTGATTTAATGTCTCCACAGTAAAGCCTAACAATTCCACGTTTTGTGTAGGAGTAAGAACAGACTTCTTTAAACTTGCAGAAAAGAACCCCTGAGAAGAATGCTAATGCACAATGTGGTGAATATAAAAAGAAGAGACCTCTTATGACCTTTTAGCAATTAAGACACCATCCAAGTCAAGCATAGAAGTCACCTTATACTTAAAATTATTACAATTACACAACTGGACTCAGCAATGTTTACAGAGACCAGTAACACTGTGGCTTTGCAGAAACCAAAATCACTGCAGCTTAGGAAATATTTTACCTTATTTACTAGACAATAGTGGAGTGAGAATCTGGCTGACACTTATGCAGGAGCACAGATAGGAGCAAGCAAAAG
This sequence comes from Calidris pugnax, assembly GCF_001431845.1. NCBI lineage: Eukaryota > Metazoa > Chordata > Aves > Charadriiformes > Scolopacidae > Calidris > Calidris pugnax. Next base: position 7,121,889 of record NW_015091083.1, on the reverse strand, counting down.
GAGCTTTTCTTACTTTCTTACCCTGCCTACAAAAGAGGTGAAGAAAGAGGTAGATTAAGTAGTTCACAAATTAGCTGAAGTCTTGGCATTATAAGGTTCAAGTCTTTTCTACCTTTTAACATCACTGTCTGACCTTGGGACTCCCTTAAGGAAACCAAGCTCTCTGTAAAATAGGTACCTCTCTAAAACCTATCTTATCTCACAGATTAATTTGATGGTAATTAATATTCACCATCTTGAGCTTCTCAGTGAGTCATCCATATAAATGTATCTACATGTTATATAGATATAGGCGTGGCCAGCAGGTCGAGGGACGTGATTCTCCCCCTCTATTCCATGGTGAGGTCCCACCTGGAGTACTCTGTCCAGCTCTGGGATCCCCAGCAAAGGTGGTCATGGACCTATTGGAGCAGGTGCAAAGGAGGACCATAGAGATGATCAGAGGGCTGGAGCATCTCTTCTCTGAAGACAGGCTGAGAGAGTTGGGGTCGCTCAGCCTGGAGAAGAGAAGGCTGCTGGGGGACCTTATAGCAGCCTTCCAGTACTTAAAGGGGACTCAAGGTCCCCAGGAAAGATGGGGAGGGACTCTTTAGTAGGGAGTGTAGTGAAAGGATGACGGTTAATGGTTTTAAACTGAAAGAGAGTAGACTTAGATTAGATATCAGGAAGAAATTCTTTACTGTGAGGGTGGTGAGACACTGGAACAGGTTGCCCAGAGAAGCTGTGGATGCCTTATCCCTGGAAATGTTCAAGGTCAGGCTGGATGAGGCTTTGAGCAACCTGGCCTGGTAGGAGGTGTCCCTGCCCAGGGCAGGGGGGTTGGAACTAGAGGATTTTTAAAGTCCCTTCCAACTCTAACCTTTCTATGATTCTATGTCATACATTATGAATGTATAATGAATGGTCCCTCATCATCTCTTGACCTCCAGGTAGATAGAAGAAGACACTTTACAACTTTAACAGTAGAGGACTGAAGCATACAACTTTTTAAGCCGGTTTTACAAACGCGTATTTTGCATGTACCCTACCACTGAGAGCTCAAATGTACAGAGTAGGCTTTGCGCATGAGGGAAGCGTACAGTCCGTTACAATCAATGCAGTTAATTAAAGATACAATTAAAGCTGAAACAGTAATGAGAATTGGAACACAATAAATAATTAAAACAAAATTAGTTTGGCTCTTTTGTTGAGCCGGTCTGTCCCCAGTTAAACGTAAATGGCTTTTTACTTCACTGATAGCTATAGAAGCAGAGTTTATGCAGCTCAGAGGTCTCCTTCCAGGGTTAGGGTGTGTGTAATCCCACTTCCCCACCTTCCCCTTGCTCTCCCCACCTTCCCCAGCCACTCTGCCCTTCAGTCCCAGTGCTGTAAAACCAGGAGCTGGACTCAGGAATTGCAAATACATAGCAGTAAAGAAGCATAAGGTGGTAGAAAATAATAATAAAAAAACCCACCCTGTTAATTATTCCAACAAAATATGAAACATTCCTGTGCAGCAGGGGGGGAAGCTGTTGGCAAATTATTATTTATCTGTATATTTATGTTGGAAATAGGCAAGGGCAGAAAGAAGTGAGACTGTTCACCTCACAAGCTACTGATAGCTTTTTTGTACCTTGCTCACAACCATTTTGGAGTGTAGGAGCTAACATCGCAGGAAGAAACCTGGGAAGGAAAGAGGCTTTGTTCTTCAAGCACCAGGCCTTCAGAAGAAATGCTGGGTACTAACATAGCTAACTGCTTCATTTCCAAGCTCAGGTCTGCAGGAATCATTTTTATAGGTTATTGTGTCTCTGTCTGATATTACCACAGCAGTGTTACAGCTCTATAAATTGTGTATTGACAGCCACGGTTGGTTTCCTGCTTTTCTTGTATTCATTCACATCTTAAGTGTTCCTTCCTTCCTTGAAGGAAATAAATCTCTCCCCTGTGTTGGGAAATGTTAGTGCCAAAAAGCAGAGCATTGAGAAGAAAGTTTCAGCTTTCACTTTCTCATTGCATAACCTCTCCAGTTCTTTGAGAAGGAAGAAACAAATGAACCCTTCTGGCTGAGTCACTATTTAATAACACAATAATTAGCTGAACATCATGACAACTAGGGATTAAGTATTTTCCATTCTTATTGGACTTCGATCACCAGACGAAAAACAACAGGTAGCTGTTCTAGTAACTCAGTTATTTTTGTACCACAGGTCGATAGCTTGATTCTTGCATTTCTCAAAACTATGAAGCCTAAAAGCTATAATAAATATTAGCATGTGTCCTCTAAGCTATAATGGAATTTTATGAAGGTGTATGTGCACTGCTCTAATTCATCAGGAAGAACTAGCTAACAAATGTCTTTTAAATCCTTACTTTCAGTTGAACATCTGTTAACACCACAAATGCTCCAGTGCTGTTTGTAGTTTGTGCACCGCAGCTAAGATACCCAGATAAGCATTGTTGCAAAATGTAGGTAAAATTTGACATAGATCTATAGGGTTTACCACTATGTATGACGCTCTTCTATTAAATGGACAATAATGGAAGCTCCTGAGACAGGCGAAAGCTTTCCTGAGGTGGACAAACCAAGGGAGAGCATAATACTGGCTTTTCTTACAGTTACCCCCACTGGTTTATTGTGTAGCTTTGGGTAAAGGCTCATCTTTGCACTGCCTTATTTTCCCCAGCTGTAAAATAAGAATAACTCTTAAAGTAATCAGTTTCATGTAGTATTTTAAAATCCTCTCATAAAATGGATGTGTTACAAAAATACATCTTAGCAAGTTAAAGGAATTCAGTCATAGAATGATCAAATAATTCCCTTATCTGCATAGTTTGAGGAGACTTTATGCTAATGTATACTGGAAAATTTTCCTATGCCCTTGTGACGCTTACCAAATATAAAACTAAAGTACTTGATCTGTGCTGCTTAGGAGCATTTCTGTTGACAAATATATCTGCAATGCTGTCTTCATTGGTCTTTTAAAGGCAACTAAATCTATGAATATATTAACCCCCATGTGTACCATCTAAATTTCTCTCACCAACTAAAGTATTCCTTTGTGCTTATATAATTCCAGTTGGGTTGTATGTAACCAAAAAAATTAAATCAAATCCACCTATAACGTCAGTGCACTGTAAACCCCTGAAAATGTTGAGCTACATGGAATGACTGCATGATATGGCAGATTTAACTGCCTTGTCTAAGGCTTGTCCTGAGTCTTCCAGCAGTTGGTACCACTTTTGCCAGCCACATCCCAGGACTCACAGCCTCTCTGAGCTGTGAGGCTGATGCAGTTCAGACTTAGTTCAGTTACAGACTTTCTATATTTGCACTTTCCTTTTATAGCTCAAAGTTAAAAATATCTTACGTTTCTGTGTCAAGTACAGCACTCAAAGCCCTCTAATGCAGTTTTACAGTTAAATTACTGTGTCTGGATTAACTGGAAACTATTAACTTCAGTAAAAGTGCAGCAGAACTTCCTACTGTCAGAAATAAATCTACCTTTTGATTATCTTGCTTTCCATTGTCATCTGTTACTTTCACAGATGATAGATGCACCATTAAAATATTTTCCAGTTGTATTCAGTATTTCCAAAAATATCTGATCTAGCAGACCTTTGCACAGCTCTGCTTTTCTTTATACTTTCTGTAATTTTTATTTACGGCTGCTACAATGGGGTGTTACATGATCACTTTAGGCCTACAATGCTTCACATAAATTCTCTTTATTCAGTAATGCATTTCTACTTAATAGATGACATTGAAACTTAGGTGACAGCAATGTTAGTGTTTTATATTAACACTTTACCTCTCAAAATATCAAAAGCAGAAAACAAAAAAAAGTACTCAGAGAAAAAAATAAACAAGTGGTAAAAGAGATATAGCTTTTCATGAACTTCTGGCATAAAAGCCTGAAATTATCTAATACTGGGTTTTATTTATTTGTGGAAAAAATATGGTTTGAGGGTCATGACAAATACCATAAGTAGAAAAGACTAATGATACTTGTGCTGTTATTATTAATGTAAAATACATTATGTCCACTGTGGAACTGCTCCTTTCTGAGACATGTTGTCAAAGGTAAATCAGTAGGGTTTGGGATTGCAGCCTTGCAAACACTCCCCGTGGGGCATTGTGCTTTCTGATGTGTAGGCAATGAAACAGATACAGGCAGACAAGTACTTGTGTGTGCTTGGAGTCACCAGTCTTCCCTATTCTTTGGGTTGTATACTAAAACTAGATGAGATGCATGTGACAGGTACTGCTTAGAGGTAAAAGGGGAGTAGCTTTGGGACTGATTCCCAGGAGGTAAATGATGGCAGTTTCCCTGGGATGTCATCACACATGAGCTGGTCAGCCTGGTAGGCTTGCAGCATCCTCCACAAGATTGTCTCTCCTATAGAGACTGATTCAGATCACCCCAAACCCCTGCTGCCAGACACCCTCCTGCCTATCTCATCATCACGGGCACTGCACTTGAGCTGCTCAGTCTTGAAATGCCCTAAAAACTGTCCAGTTAAGCTCTTGTTGTGGACATGGAGAAAGTTTATAAAGGAACCAGGGCACATGCTGTGGAGGCCACATTTATCTAAGCCTTTAATTTCTTAATGGAAAAAGATGATGTAGATTTTCCATTCTGGAGCCATGGGAGAAAACCTGGCATTGCTAACAACCTTTGTAGACAACATGATTTGCATAATTTCACCAAGAATTAGATGCTCTAATTTCTGATGATAACGAATGTTAAGAATTCCCTTTGGTTAAAAATAGCTTGCTCCTATGACTTTGGTTATTAATAGTTTACCCAGCACTGATTTGAAACATTCTGATAAATGTTCAGAACTTCACAGGCTTATATTTGATCATTTATTTACTAAACTACTTAGTATAAAGGTAAGAATGTCTTCAAAGCAACAGCTAATTTAAAACTCCATCTACGTAAGGTATTAATTTGAATTGACCTGTAATATTTTGGTATAGCTGGCTTAAAATATGTTCCAAAATATCTTGCTGCATTTTTTTTTTTTAAACAAGTCATTCTTCCATACCTTTTGGCTCTTTTGGAAAAAGGTCTCTTTCTTTCATAAACAGGCCTTTTTTTACTTTGTTTCTACTTTAAAAATACCTTTTTATTTTAACTTGGCATAACCTTCTCAAGAATTTTGAATAAGAATGTCAGTAGTTCTTCCTTAATGGTGTTTTGCCTTCAGGCTGTTTATCTGATAACACATTTCCATTATTTATTTTTACATTTACTCCCCCAACCTGCTCTTCCTTCTGAATTAGCCACATATTTAAGTAGAAGTATTTATGTCTTCTTTTGCCTGATGTTAATTTCAGGCAAATTCCCATGCTTCTCTGCCCACATACAAGTCCCAAATAATCCCGATTCTATGCCACATGAGTCGTCAGATTGCACACTCTCTCCTACCATTGTCCATTGCTTTTTATGGGAAGAAAATCCAGCTGCCCATTCTAGAAGGAATAGTGCTTCAGTCAGATCCCCAATCTAAACAGACAAGATCCATGACCAAAGAGCACCCCAAAAAAGGAGTGCATAGTTATCACAGAGGCTGAGTCTCCATTTATTCTGCTAAGTAATTGAAACAACTGATTTCTCAGTCTGAGTCCACAGCAGGTTGGAAAGAAGGAATTAAACTATCCCTATAGCCAGTGTCAGCTTCACACTCTGGCCAACATTCCCCAAAGGACTGATGAGTTTAAAAGACCAGCTGTAACAGTCTTTTAAAGATATTTGATTTAATACGACACGATGCTTTGCTTAAAAAAAAATGTACGGAGCTGTACAATAGCAATAAAACAGTTTTTCAGGGAATAAAAACTGACTAACAGCTCTCTAAAAGATTGTTTCAAAACAAATCACCTTACAAGAATCTCACAAATCAGGCCTAACAATATTAAGCCTTTTCATTAGTGATTGCAAGGAAAACTTTTTAAATTATGATTAATTTATGGATAATGCAAACATTCATAGTAAAGTAAATAATGGTGAGATCAGAGTAAACAAAGTGATCTCACTTAATTTTTTGAAAGAATATTAATATAGTCATTGATAAAACTATACATCTAGGCGTAAGAAGGAAAGTTCATACTTTTAGACTAGAAGACTGTAAAAGAGACTCTGTTGAAGGTCAAGGAGCTCCGAGTATATAGCTGAAAGAAGATAACAGAACCTTGGATTTAAAACTAGAGGGATAGGAATGTTGGAGAGGTATCTTTGTTTCTGCACACAGAGTAGACAAGATCAATGTTAGAAAGACGGACAAAAAAAAAAAAAAAAAATCAAGGTTGGGATAGGAGAGAGCGCCAACAGTTTTGCTGCATCAGAAGAAATTCACAAATGGATTCAAAGAGGGTATGGTCCATGGTCATTCCAGGCACAGGGGCAAGGTTGACTGATGTGTAATTCTTTAACACTTCCTTCTGAAAAATTTCTTAAAGTTAGTGTTCTCCAAGTCATTCCAGAAGATCACATATGATACATTTGCTTGGTCCTGGGGAGCTCTGTAGAGAAGGTGACGTCTATTAGCTGAATCAAGAAGTCAGAAAGGAGTGAGAGAGAAGTAAAGTTTTGTTGTCATTCAAAATGAGCTGAGAAAAAGAAATTGGAAGACTAAGTGATCCAAAAGGTTAATAAAAGGTAAAGGTTAATAATAGTTAACACAGTGACTAGCGAGTCATACTTTAGCGATATTGTAGAAAAAGCAGATAAAGAGTGAAGGAAAAAAACCTTAAAGACAGCACAAACTTATTTAGGAAAATCAAGAGATGGTACATTTCAAGGAGAACTAACAGAACTGGATGAAGGCATAGCACAAGGGAAGGCAAAATTCAGTACTGACAAATCCACGTGTGCTTGGTGGCAAGAAGTCTAAATTTATTGTGTGGGGAAAGACAGAAGCAGAACAAAATACCCTCATGGAAAACCCAGTAGGAAGATTTGCTGAACGCTGCTTTAATCAAATAAGTAGGTAGGAAAAAAAACATAAATTTGTGACTATATAACTCCAGTCTAGAGTACTGAAAAAATTTCTGACCTTCATCTTGCCTACACCAGGCTGAAACAGAGTTTTCAGGAAAGAGGAGATAAAGAGGAAGAGAAAGCAAAAAGAATAGAAGCAATTTAGGAGGAACATATACAAAACCACGGATAGAAAAATGATTGCCAGGTGTTCCAGTTTCTACCTTCATAATACAAGAATGAAAGACTCAAATGACACAGAAAGGCAATAAATTCAAAACTGATCAAAAAGTGATTTTTAAACAGAGTAAGTTGCATATGGAGCTCATTGTCACAAAACAATCTGAAGGTCTAAAAGATCAATAGGAATCAGAGTAAAGTTAGACATTTATCTGAAGGTATATAAATCCTCAGGCAGCAAGGTAGAATCCCGACCTGACAGGAGTTAGAAATCTAGTTCCTACTTATGGGTTATTCCATAATCACTCACTATCTCACTTTATACATTTTCTTGTGAAACATTAGATATAAGACCTCTAGTTTAGATGCTATGATACCAGGAGCCATAAATTCTAAAATGCACGTCTGGAGACCAATGATGTGGAAGATTATGAGAGAGGGGAGTGTTTAGGACATCACCAAGCTGAAGACAACCGTATGCAGTGGTAGCCAAATCTGGAAGGATACACAATATCCATGCAACACATTTTTGCAGGTCTATTGCAGTTGTGAAAACGTAAGGATATAGACAGCCAAAGTTTGCAGGGCAATAAAAGTTCTGTTGGGCCAAGTGATACAGCTGAGGGAAGAAAACAACAACAAGAAAGCCTCTTCATGTGTTTAAATGTTTCTTTCTTCCAAATAAAGTTTCAGGAACATCATTGCTTTTCTGTTTGCCTCTCAGAATGTACCAACTGGTGTAATAAAATGTATTAATTCTCCCTATAAAACTTGACTGGCTCATTTCATATGTGTCAGTTATTACTCTAAAGAGAAAAAAAGCACCTTTGCTATTTGAAAGAGTGACCTGACAGCATGAAATATTTCTTTCTGAGGGTTCATTCGGCTCCACAGTCATAGCCAGGCTGCTAGGCTGACCTCACTGCAGCCTAAAGAGGAGGTGACCCTGACAGCCCTTTCTAGAGATGGCTGAAGTACAGGCAAAACAGGCAAATCCTTGCTATACCCTTTGGTTTAAGGGAGAGAAGAGTGATGTCATCCTCCCCCTGATAAGTACTAATATCAAGCTGGAAGTTAAAGTGAATTTTCTACCCCAGAGGAATATGGCTGTTGGGTGAAACTCTGGAAACAGTAGAATCAAAGAGCAAAAATCACAGACAGATCAATAGAGCCAGAATTTCAGTCTATAAATTTAGAACCTTTCCCTGTTGAAAAAGGACATCAGAGGATGAGTTTTCTCCAGCTGGCTCCGGCACTTTCCTACAGTGTATGTGAAAAAAAGGCTCCTGGCATGTTGGCTATAATTATACATACATATTAATACTATATACTAAAAATTTCTATTTTTACTGCTGAGCGTTTAAGTTTCCATTCAGTTTCCATTCCTACGTTTTCTAGACATGTCATAGAATCATAGAATACTAGGTTAGAAGGGACCTCAACTATCATCTGGGCCAACCTTTCTTGGCAAAAGCATGGTCTAGACAAGATGGCCCAGCACACTGTTCAGCTAATTGTCCTTCTTAAGCCTATCCATATTTTAGTTAGTTATCTCAATCCTTTTCATTTTATACTTAATTTTAATTTTTTGGTTCAATGGATTCTTTATTCTGTCACACTGGTGACAATGCTTCTTTCCCTGGATCTCATTCCTCAATGTTTCATGGTTACTCTGTTCAAAAAAGAAATGTACAACTCTATGAGATGATAATATTCTACCTTGAGGTTCAGATTCTAACCCTGACTCTTCCTTTTTTGGACATCTGGACATTTTAAGAAAATACACTTACATTCTTTGTTGCTTATATGCTTTACTGTTTAATGGTCTGCCTGTCCCCAGTTTATCAGGCTGATTAATTTCTCAAGCAGATTTTCAGCACTAAAATCCCATCTACTTTGATACAAAGCATTTGGCAAATGCATAGCCTCCCTTTGTTTATTTCTGCACAAGAGCAATTATTTCACTGCTTGATATTCACAACTGTATTGTCACACCAAAGATCACTAACAATATAAATGTGCTTAAGTTTAGTTTATACCTAATTTAATGCCCCGTTTCCTTGCCATAGACAAGCATAAGTGTTTTACAGATATGAGACTGCCTGTTATTCTTTTACTGAGTCCAGCACCTTTTGTCTAAAAATTTCACAGTCCTTGGTTCTTTTCTTCTCTTTGCATATTTGTGATATTAGGAAGCACTGTTTACAGCCTTTGTTTTATAGGTATCAATACTGAAACACTAAGACACAAATCCATCTCCTGAATAGTCTCATTGTCACAGAAAGAATGAGTTGAAAAGCAAGATTCGGGAAGCTAGACGAAATGGAGCCTTGAACCACAGCAACATTTTCCCTCTTTGATAAAAAAATTCATTTTAAATGGAAAACAAAACCTTTAGTAGATACTAAATATATTTCAGTGTATGGAGCTTAACAAGTTGAGTCTTTATCAGTTGTATTTTCCTTGCCTTTTTCATCAAATCAGTACAGTAATAATACAGCTCTCCTAACGGAAATTGGATTAGGATTGCAATTGTCATTGCATGAATTGTAATATTCGTAGTGCAGGTACACTGTAAACTATAGGATAGATAGGGGTTTAAACCCAAAACATCCACATGTGAATACAGTTAGCTATTTTTCTGACAGTAGGGTTCAAGAGACTAACTGAATGTCACAAAGGAAATGACCAGTAGATCATAGAATCATAGCATAGTTTGTGATGGAAGGGACCTTGAAAGGTCATCTAGTCCAACCCCCCCTGCAAAGACCAGGGACATCTTCAACTAGATCAGGTTGCTCAGAGCCCCATCCAACCTGACATTGAATGTTTCCAGGGATGGGGCATCAACCACCTCCTCTCTGAGCAACCTCTTCCAGTATTTCACCACCCTCAGTGTAAATAATGTCTTCCTTATACCTAGTCTAAATTTTCCCTCTTTTAGACATTACCCCTTGCCCTATTGCAACAGGCCATGCTAAAAAGTCTGTCCTCATCTTTCCTGTAGGCCCCCTTTAAGTACTGAAAGGCCACAATAAGGTCTCTCCACAGCCTTTTCTTCTCCAGGCTGAACAACCCCAACTCTCTAGCAACCTGGTCTAGTTGGGGGTGTCCCTGCTGACTGCAGGGACATTGGACTAGATGACCTTTGGAGGTCCCTTCTGGGCTGGACGATTCTATGATTCTATGATTCTCTCAGCCTGTCCTGGTAGGAGAGGTGCTCCAGAAGAAAGAAATGAACCCAGGTTGTTAACATCCCTTTACTGTTTGAAACAATATCTCCCTTTTTAGCTGACATCTTAAAATAAAGTCACTATGTCTTCATTTAACCTTGACTGAAAAGCCAGCATGTGGTGACACTATTTATAGAGCATTGCTCATTAATATATTAGGGTCCCACTCAGACATTCCTTGTTTCTCCAAACCTGTGCAATATCCTTGAGTCTCTGCAAGTGACTGTCCTTCTTTGTCTTTCTGATGCCCGAACCTGCCATTCTCCTAGGAGTGATGGACATAACACAGTTCTAAAGATGCCCAGCCCCTTTGAAATAATAACATCTGAAAAAAAAACACTCTCAAAACAGCAGTTCTGATGGCAGTAGAGGAAATTCCCTTTGACTCTCACTCTCTCTCCATTTGTTATCTCCCTAGAAGCTCTTTTGGAGTATTTAATAAGGACACTCTGGCAGAAGTCCCTTTGATGTGGCCTGCTCTATCTCTTTCATTGCCACTTGGCAAGGGAGAATCTTTCCTGGCCTGTATTATAAACATTTCTTCTACCAGCACTCAGAGTCCGCTGACTTGCTGTTGACCTCTGGTGAAAGAGAGCAGTTCTGTAACATTCTCCAGCTTGGGAAAGGCCAGAACCTCTCTGTTCCCCACCTATCTTTGCCAGGTATTCATCAGAAAACCATTAGCCTAGGAAAGCACTGGGGAAAGCATTATTAAGGTAATAATACTTCTCTCCAAATTTCATCAGTACAGCATGACATGTTTGGAGGTGTAGGCTGTCATTATTTGATACCTCCCCATTCTTCTCCTCTCTGTAGCCTTTTGGTAGGCTCTCCTTATGTTTCAGTCCCTTTTTCTTGTCTCAGTGGCAACCACCTGGCATGTGAACAGAAGACAGACCGACCTGCATCAATAGCACTGCTTCACATATGGTCTGTGGCTCAGAAATCATTTGGGGTCACAGAGGACAGTCTGTATCCCTGATCTGGGTACAAGTTTTACTGTTGTGCTAAATAATGATGCGAGCATTAAGAAAGAAATAATCTTGCTGAATAGAGAAAAAAGATATTTACTTACAGTCATGAAATTCCATCATAATTTTTTGCTAGTTAAGCCACGGGATAAAAATAGAGAACCATTTTAGGCCTGTTTATATTCTTGATTTTTCACTGATAAATCCAGTTTGTAAAAAGCTTTCCTTTTAGACCATTGCAGTAATCAGCTGACTGGCTGTGTCCACTGACAGCACATGCCAGAGAACTCACAGAAAGAAATTTCCTTGCCTCTGCAGTAACTTCTAAAAAGATGCTGAATGTCAGAGCTCCATACAAGCCCACAATCAGATGTCTGGAATATTGCTTAGCACTTTCAGAAATCTGGAAGATCTAGAAGTAGCTGTTTATAATTATTCCAAAACGACCACAGTCCTCAATTACAGAGGACTTCATCACCTGGAGGATCCCCCTCCACTTTACTGTAGCTTTGCTTACTGATTACATGCATAGAAATTAGTGGCAGCTCTTTTCAATATGCTACAAATAGAAGTGCTTTAAATAGAAGGAAAGTTCCCTTCCTTGCACTCGAGAGCTCGGGCAGGGCTGCTCTGGAGAAGACAGACACGACACTGCCTTTCATATGCCTCACTTCTATCATCTCTTTTTTCACTCTGAAAGAAACCAATCGGATATTCTGACACGAAATGGTCAGTAGTCTTTTGCTTTCATGTAGTTTGTTCTATTTGAACTCTTTTGTCTCTTCAGTAAGCCAAAGTTCAGGGGGAAAAATCCTTTTTAAATAAACATTTGCGAACTCTCCTCCTTATTCTTCAGAAATCTGAAATTTCAGTCCCTTCCACCAAGTTCTCTGTAGCACTACAGTCCCTCCTGCTTCATTCATTAAAAATAGCAATGAAGCAGCCTGAATGCATCCTTTGGGATTTTACATTAAATGCACAGTCTTGCATCCTGGGCTGGCTTACATCAGTGTAGCCCTTTTGATGTCTCGTGGCCCACCACTGCAGCTGTCCCTTGTAGTAGGTATTCAAATTGATTAACACACTTGCTCCTTTTTTCTTTCCCTCCTGCTCTCAGGGCCGCACCCTGAAAGATTTGCTGCACTTTGGAGGGGTGAGGCACTCTGGGGATGCTCTGAGGACAACATAATTGCTGAATCAAAGTCTCCCATGAGGATGTGAGCTTTGAACTTTGCTTTCAAGATTTAAATTCTCTATTTCTCAGCACATGTTTAACAGATTGTCAGAGAATACTCTTCTAATAAGATGCATGTAGATAACCAGGGGAAGAGAGAGAAGCAGTACCTTTAAAATATTGTCTCCTAAAATTTAGGCAGTAAATCTTTAGTCCAGCAAGTAATTAAACACATAAATAGTCACATGAAGTTCACTGGGACTACTCACGTAGACAGTTATGTGTATAAGCTTTTGCACTATTGGGATTTAGTAATGAGAATCTAATTAAACAAAACAAAAATGGTTAGCAACCCAAACTGGGTTGAGTCACTGTCAGAACTGTGCTACAGTTACAGACTAGTGCATTGTTATTCTGGACTGAAGATAGAAATCAAAATTCCTTATTTCATTAGGTGTGGGCCCCAGTGTTTTATTTTGCAATATCTAGTGGCATTAACATATTTTAGGGACTATCAAAGAGAAGATTCTTAGAGGATCTGTGGTTGCTAGGAGACTGGTAGTTCAGTCCTGCAAATCTTCCACACTGCAAAGAGCAAACTGGCAATAGTCAGGTTTCCCTGCCAGACAGCACTCAAACAACTGAAGTTAATGGCTTATTGTTTAAAAATTGTGATTTAACCTTAAATTTGTAGAACAGGAAAATTTACGAGTTGTTGGATTTCTCTAAGTAGGTTATTTACTTTGCATCTATAATATGCCACCCTTACATCCTTCTTTAATCAATAATACCTTGGGTGTCTGATATCGAGAAACTTAGTTTCAGTGCACTGGCAGGTTTCAGTGTAGAAAGTTTTGAGCTCATTTAAGACAGTTCAGAGAGAGAATTTTGTCATCCCCAGGCCTGCCATCTCCATTCCCGTAGACTCACACAGTCTGCACCCTGAGAAACCTCAAACCAGCACCTTCACCACCTGCAGCTCCCTCCACTTTTGGAGTCTCCCAGCTTACAGGAACAAATGCATTTGTCACCCCAGCACCTAAACATCTCAGGATACATCCACCCAGTGACAGGGATGCCATTGTGGAGTTTTAGGAGTGTGCCTGATTTTAACTTCATTAAAGAAAATATCCGATATCTTCTAAAACAGAGTGGTTTTGTTACAGTGTCTGAGAGGGCACAGTACGAGTCTTGGAAATTACTGAGGGTTATAATTTGGTGATCTTTGAAATTCTGTATTCGTTTTGACCCAAGAGCTACACTAAGCACAAGAGCACACTATTTTCAGTGAAATAACACTTGTGATCAGAACTGCGTAAGGGCTTTGCTTTGCTAGATCATTGCCTTTAGTACTGTTTAAGTAGATATACATTACAAAGATATTCACCTATGAAGAATTATGTCTATTTTCTCATTCATAGCTTTTCAGCTGCTCGTGTAATGTCACAGTATTAAACCTTGGTCTGTAGCCCACTGAAGTCAGCCTTTTAAAGGATTTTGAGCCCGACTCTCTTTAACTGCAAATGCCCTCGTTTCTTATCATGCAGCAGGATAGGATAATGGTCTGATCTTCACCTATGAAGAATTATGTCTATTTTCTCATTCATAGCTTTTCAGTTGCTCTTGTAATGACACAGTATTAAGCCTTGGTCTGTAGCCCACTGGAGTCAGCCTTTTAATGGATTTTGAGCCTGACTCTTTAACTGCAAATGCCCTCGCTTCTTATCATGCACCAGGATAGGATAATGCTCTCATAGAGCAAACTGGCAATAGTCAGGTTTCCCTGCCAGACAGCACTCAAACAACTGAAGTTAATGGCTTATTGTTTAAAAATTGTGATTTAACCTTAAATTTGTAGAACAGGAAAATTTACGAGTTGTTGGATTTCTCTAAGTAGGTTATTTACTTTGCATCTATAATATGCCACCCTTACATCCTTCTTTAATCAATAATACCTTGGGTGTCTGATATTGAGAAACTTAGTTTCAGTGCACTGGCAGGTTTCAGCCAGCGTAGAAAGTTTTGAGCTCATTTAAGACAGTTCAGAGTTTTGTCATCCCCGGGCCTGCCATCTCCATTCCTGTACACGCACACAGTCTGCACCCTGAGAAACCTCAAACCAGCACCTTCACCACCTGCAGCTCCCTCCATCTTTGGAGTCTCCCAACTTACAGCTACAGGAACAAATGCATTTGTCACCCCAGCACCTAAACATCTCAGGATACATCCACCCAGTGACATGGATGCCATTGTGGAGTTTTAGGAGTGTGCCTGATTTTAACTTCATTAAAGAAAATATCCGATATCTTCTAAATCAGAGTGGTTTTGTTACAGTGTCTGAGAGGGCACAGTAAGAGTCTTTGAAATCACTGAGGGTTATAATTTGGTGATCTTTAAAATTCTGTATTCGTTTTGACCCAAAAGCTACGCTAAGCACAAGAGCACACTATTTTCAGTGAAATAACATTTGTGATCAAAACTGCATAAGGGCTTTGCTTTGCTAGATCATTGCCTTTAGTACTGTTTAAGTAGATATACATTACAAAGATATTCACCTATGAAGAATTATGTCTATTTTCTCATTCATAGCTTTTCAGTTGCTCTTGTAATGACACAGTATTAAGCCTTGGTCTGTAGCCCACTGGAGTCAGCCTTTTAATGGATTTTGAGCCTGACTCTTTAACTGCAAATGCCCTCGCTTCTTATCATGCACCAGGATAGGATAATGCTCTCATATGATCCTTCATTAACACCACCATCTAACACCACCACCAAACTCTTTTCTCCTTTATGTGACAGGAAAAACATGAAAGAAAGTGCCCATAGAGACATACAGGGCAGGGGAGAGGGAAAAAGGGCAAAATCCTAGCTGAAGCCAAAGTATGGGGCACTGCCATTCCTTTCAGGAAAACTACAACTTCCCTCAGAGTCTTGACAACCTTCTTATTTTGTAATGATTCAAACCTGTTTTGTAATTATATATAAGCACTTTATAATTTCAATCTAAAACCTGACAGTTCCATGCAATTCTATGTCCTGAATGTGGTATTTGTCCCCCACTACTGCCAGATTATATAGTAATAGTAACCACAAACATGGCTGAATCATTGACAAATTCAACCTTAGCTATCTTCTCTTGCTTGCCTTGACAACTAGACTATTGAATTCCAACAGGATGAAAATCTAAAAATAGCACTGCGTAAAGAAAGACTGCAAGCAAAGCCACTAGATAATACGGGCTCAATGCTCCTGTGAAATATGACACGTGCAAAAGCCAGATGTAATTTTAACAATACAGCTTCCTTTTCGACAAAGGAATCTCCAGAGTCTGATTTAATGTCTCCACAGTAAAGCCTAACAATTCCACGTTTTGTGTAGGAGTAAGAACAGACTTCTTTAAACTTGCAGAAAAGAACCCCTGAGAAGAATGCTAATGCACAATGTGGTGAATATAAAAAGAAGAGACCTCTTATGACCTTTTAGCAATTAAGACACCATCCAAGTCAAGCATAGAAGTCACCTTATACTTAAAATTATTACAATTACACAACTGGACTCAGCAATGTTTACAGAGACCAGTAACACTGTGGCTTTGCAGAAACCAAAATCACTGCAGCTTAGGAAATATTTTACCTTATTTACTAGACAATAGTGGAGTGAGAATCTGGCTGACACTTATGCAGGAGCACAGATAGGAGCAAGCAAAAGGAGCTTTTCTTACTTTCTTACCCTGCCTACAAAAGAGGTGAAGAAAGAGGTAGATTAAGTAGTTCACAAATTAGCTGAAGTCTTGGCATTATAAGGTTCAAGTCTTTTCTACCTTTTAACATCACTGTCTGACCTTGGGACTCCCTTAAGGAAACCAAGCTCTCTGTAAAATAGGTACCTCTCTAAAACCTATCTTATCTCACAGATTAATTTGATGGTAATTAATATTCACCATCTTGAGCTTCTCAGTGAGTCATCCATATAAATGTATCTACATGTTATATAGATATAGGCGTGGCCAGCAGGTCGAGGGACGTGATTCTCCCCCTCTATTCCATGGTGAGGTCCCACCTGGAGTACTCTGTCCAGCTCTGGGATCCCCAGCAAAGGTGGTCATGGACCTATTGGAGCAGGTGCAAAGGAGGACCATAGAGATGATCAGAGGGCTGGAGCATCTCTTCTCTGAAGACAGGCTGAGAGAGTTGGGGTCGCTCAGCATGGAGAAGAGAAGGCTGCTGGGGGACCTTATAGCAGCCTTCCAGTACTTAAAGGGGACTCAAGGTCCCCAGGAAAGATGGGGAGGGACTCTTTAGTAGGGAGTGTAGTGAAAGGATGACGGTTAATGGTTTTAAACTGAAAGAGAGTAGACTTAGATTAGATATCAGGAAGAAATTCTTTACTGTGAGGGTGGTGAGACACTGGAACAGGTTGCCCAGAGAAGCTGTGGATGCCTTATCCCTGGAAATGTTCAAGGTCAGGCTGGATGAGGCTTTGAGCAACCTGGCCTGGTAGGAGGTGTCCCTGCCCAGGGCAGGGGGGTTGGAACTAGAGGATTTTTAAAGTCCCTTCCAACTCTAACCTTTCTATGATTCTATGTCATACATTATGAATGTATAATGAATGGTCTCTCATCATCTCTTGACCTCCAGGTAGATAGAAGACGACACTTTACAACTTTAACAGTAGAGGACTGAAGCATACAACTTTTTAAGCTGGTTTTACAAATGCGTATTTTGCATGTACCCTACCACTGAGAGCTCAAATGTACAGAGTAGGCTTTGCTCTGGTATCTTGTGGTAAAAAGAAATCAGCATCAACCAACATTTCTAGGAATATCATCTCCTCTTTTCTTCCCCACGCTTGGATTTTCCTGGCCAAAGTGGTGACTAGAACCAGATACCTTTATTCAAGTAACACCCTAATTCCTTTCTAGTCTGCTGTGGGTTTGGGGAGCTACTTCCAACTCTAACCTTTCTATGATTCTATGTCATACATTATGAATGTATAATGAATGGTCCCTCATCATCTCTTGACCTCCAGGTAGATAGAAGACGACACTTTACAACTTTAACAGTAGAGGACTGAAGCATACAACTTTTTAAGCCGGTTTTACAAACGCGTATTTTGCATGTACCCTACCACTGAGAGCTCAAATGTACAGAGTAGGCTTTGCACTGGTATCTTGTAGTAAAAAGAAATCAGCATCAACCAATGAGAGCTCAAATGTACAGAGTAGGCTTTGCTCTGGTATCTTGTGGTAAAAAGAAATCAGCATCAACCAACATTTCTAGGAATATCATCTCCTCTTTTCTTCCCCATGCTTGGATTTTCCTGGCCAGAGTGGTGACTAGAACCAGATACTTTCATTCAAGTAACACCCTAATTCCTTTCTAGTCTGCTGTGGATTTGGGGAGATTTTTTTTTTTTTTTTATCTCATCCATAATATTATTAGAAAGATCATATTCCTTTGGTGAAGGGAGAGACTGGTTTGAAGGAGGAAGATCAAAGATCTCATTATCTGGCCTCATTCTTTTATTGTTTAAGTAAAGTTCTCTTCTTAAACAATTATAGGCACAATTCCAAATGACCTATCAGAGGCCATGGCTTTTTTATTCACTGGAATAACCTTAGTTCCAGAAATAGATAGAGCCCCACCGGTGTGACTTTGAAGCACCACACACGTTGGTTGGAAATGGGATTAAAATATAAGGTGAATCAATAAACAGATATTGTTTTCCACCAGTGCTGTGTGACAGGAGAAGTGAAAGCTTTGAAGTTTGGCTTTCTTTTCAAGGAAGTATCTATGACATTGTCTGGGTATATCAATGCACCTTATTTATTTTAATCTTCCGTGTCCACAAACAATTTCATAAGCGAAAAAAGAAGCATGAACACAAAAGTCTTATTTTTAGGAGACTCGGTCAGCTCCCCAGGGCATGGGTCCTAGGGAAGCAATGGTGCCTTAGGAACTGACTTATGTTGAATGGAGTAAAGCAGAGAGCAAATTCCATTTATTGGCAGAAATGTTTGCACTGCTTTATGTTGGCTTTTCTTTGTGGGGGAGAAGTCATAGTCAGAAGAGTCAGAAAAGAACTGTGAAAGGTGTCTAGTCTGTCCTTCTTCTCTAAGACAGGAAAGTTGTATGTAAATCCTTCCAAACTTTATAGGACATCCCACAGCTATTATGGGAAATCCCCTCAGTACATAACTATCCCTGTGATTAAAATATCCCCCTTAACATTTTCCCTAAATCTTTTGGCTTTGAACCCATTATTTACTACTCAATCCACCAAACCTGGAAAATGGTTTATTTCCTTTCTCTTTACATCTATGTCTTCCCTGCTTGAAGACAATTATTTTTACT
Source organism: Calidris pugnax (assembly GCF_001431845.1). Lineage (NCBI taxonomy): Eukaryota > Metazoa > Chordata > Aves > Charadriiformes > Scolopacidae > Calidris > Calidris pugnax. The sequence continues at coordinate 7,103,013 of NW_015091083.1, read as the reverse complement.
TATTTTAGTCTTGTTTTTGCTACAATGAGTTTTCTGTCTCTCTTAGTATTCTAGTTGCCTTCCTCTGAACCATTCCTTTAGGGGTGGTGCTGGGCACAAAGCTAGTAACCACAATAAGAAGAATAAAAGGTGAAGCTTTGTTTTACAGGACCACAGGTGATTACTCTTATCACCTAGATAGATGTAGATGTATTTAGAGAACAAAATTCATATTTTGTAACAAACAGAGCTTTACAAGTGTAGGACGTGGGAATTTTACAGTTCTGCTCCCCCTCTCATCTCTCTCTCCCACTTCCCATCACCAACGTTCACGAACAAAACCTCTCCGGTATGTAGAGACATATGTAGAGATATAAAGACGCAAACACAGAAATGCATAGGATCAGCTATGTTAGAATTCATATGCCATCCTGGCTCATGACAAGCCAGGCTTTGGTCCCACTCAGTACATGGCCACCCTTAACAAGTCAGGAGTCAGTGCTCCAGGATATTGCAGTTACTCCTGACTGTCTCAGATACCACTTTGTATTATCTGTTGACAAACAGGGACTTTTTAAATGGCAACCGCTGTGGCTAAATACTTTAATGTAATGCCTGTAATTACAGTTACCAATGTCTGTAATATAAACACCCACATAAGTATACTGGCAGTGCGCACTCAGTAGTGCCATGTATTAGTTTAAGAGACACAGACTCCAGTTAGTCAATTAGATTGCATTTTCCTCTGGCTTCTCAGCCTCCACTCACAATATTTACAGTTATACTGTAGCTGGTGGAGTCACACTGGAGTCAAGCTAGCTGGAAGTGAAGTGTGTAGAGGGTCATTTGGACAAGCAGTGTGGCTTTACCTCACTATTTTAACCTTTTGTAATTCTGTGGCATCATATGATGCTGAACAATGGTAAAAAAAACAACCCCATAGCTCATTGATCCATTCTCAGAAGACAAAAGTGCTGCTGTTTCTCTGCATTATAAAATAAACAAAAATACTGCACATACCTGTCTCTATTTTAGCTGGTTAGATTGTCTGGAAAGGCCTTTTGTCTTTGTATGAGGAGTTTGCCCAGCTCCTAGCACCATGGATCCTCACCTCTACTGATGGCTACAAGGGCTATTTTAATATAAATAAGCACTTTAATCACATTAATTACATACACACGTTCAAATCACCTGATCGAGAAAAAGCATACTGAAGATTTCAAGTGGAGTCTCAGCTGTCATTTTAAGGCAGGAAGCCTCCTGGTTTTGATAATCTTTGTTCAGGTTTCACTGGATGGTTTGCCAAACGATGTAGAGAAGAGGTGCGGGTTCTTTTGGGACTGTTTTTTGAGAGGGACTATGGCATTTCATGCTAGCTGAGAGTACTGGGTATGACAGAAATCAGCTTGACTCACCAAACAACCATTTAAGAGCAGACCCTCTAGTGGTATAAATCAGCAAGGCTTGACTTCACTGGAGCTCTGCTAATTTACCCCTGTTGGGAATCTGGCGCTGAGACTTTACAGAGTGAAAATGAAACTAAGGAAGCAAAACAAAGATCCTAAAATATTAGGAAATAAAACAGCTTGAGAATGCTATGTTTTCCCAAGCATGCAGAAGAGAAGCCTGTAGGTTATAGTTTCAATTTAATTTGTGGTTATTTGATACATGTTCACACATGCAGTATATGCCACAGAGGAGTCAAAGGCCTATCGTGAGAAAAATGCCCAAGATTTCTTTTCATCTTATTACTGTTGTGGCTATTCCCCAGTCTCTTTCAGCCAAAATTTCAGTTTCATGAAGTTCAACCTTGCTAAGGATTTTTTCAAGACTAGGGCTGAAGATATCTTCAACCATACAGACAGAAAAACAAAAAAAAAGGAAGACCTGGTGTATGCTGAAGGTCAGACAGAAGTTCAGGATAATTTAGATGTGGTCCAATTATTACACGGATATTTTGTCTCATCTTTCAATAAGAATTATAGTGAACATGGGAATAATTGCAGCATATCTGATTAAGAATGAGGAAGGTTTAACAGAAACCACTATAATTAAGGTAGGAGCAAACTGAGCCCATTCACCCTGGTGATATCAGAAATCCTGTCGTAATCTCCAGTCCAAAATCCTGATTGATTGACACATGAAGCTGCAAGGTCAGAAACAAAGCTTATCACTGTGTACATTAGTTCAAAAGTTATATTCTAACTAGTAAAGGGAAAATGTAACATGAAGTGGAGCAAAGAATTCATGGTCAAGCTGGCTGAGCAATCAAGGATGCAGAGAAGTGGTATAAAACACAACAGTTTTACAAAAAGTAACTTTTTGTTAAGAGGAGCAATTTCATACTCAAGGAACATGTCATGATCTACCTAGGTTTGCATGAAACAGTTCATAAAGTGCTCAGCCGAGAATTACTGTCTAAAACTGATATAATGGAGAGTGATTCAAGATTATTAACCTGAATGAAAATTGTATTTTAAAAAAAAGTAGCATGTTAGAAAGGAAGTCTGTCAGTTTGGGAAAAGGTTTTTGGAACTTTGGAAGAAGTTTTTGGACACATCTTGTTACAAATACTTGTTAGGGACTTCAAATCAATAAGTGGGCTTGCCTAAATGATAACAGCGTTTGACAACAATTATGAAGCTCATAAAAACTGTTTTATTTATAAGCAGCATAATGGAAACATGAAGAAATTTAACACAAAGCCATCCACATAAAGACTTCATGTAGTGGGGCTCATCATTTAGAAGCAGCAGAGAAATGGAGCAAAACAGCTATGAATCTCCATTGTGACAGGACCACAGGAAATCTGAGACAAGCCTAAAATGCACTGCAGATATATTTTCTTTAGAGTCACTGAAGCATTCATATTATTATACAAGGTACTGCTAAGGTGTTTTGTACATGATATATAGCTCTAATCACCCACTTTCAATCAGATTTAAGTTAATTTCGAACATATCCAGAAAAAGGGATACTGAAATGACTGAGGGAAAGGAGCATAATGTTTTGAGAGCAAAGAATAATGTCTTGTTTTCCCTTTCAATTAAGATATATCTTCATAAATGCATATGGGAATTTAAAAACAGGATGGAGTAGAAATCTTTAAACATAAAATACATACAAGATCAAACAGAGATAAACTGGTCATACAAAGTTTAACATAGTTGGAATCACTCCCTGATTTTAATCAGTTTCATAGTGTTTGGGAACACACAGAGAAAAAAAAATTAACTCTTTCAAGGTGGAGCCCAGGAGCCTTATGGACATTGCATGATGGAGTAGTAGTGTTCTGGAAATATTCAGATGTGTGAAATTTTTTTGTGTTGAATTTAGTCATCTGCTCTAAGAATGAAAAAGGCAATTTATCTATTTCTTCATTGAGTTGAGTCCAATTACACCATATCTTTGTTGTATGCAGTCAGTCCCAAACATCTGATTTTGCTGTGGAGGATTTTTTCTTTCACCCTAAGGAGCATCAGAAGTTGGTACCGGATAGGGAAGGGATGCCGGGAAGGTGCAGTGCTACTCTGGGTGTTGTAGAGAGATTCGGTATGTCTTACTCATGGCTACTTATGTCTAAACTGACTGACAGATCCTTTTCCTAAGGTGAGACATGTAAAAACCCCACAGCTTAATGAAACCCTCCCATTGTTTCTAGTATGCGTGATGTTCCTCTTGCCAGGGAAAAATGTTCCAAGAAGTTCCTTAGTATTGCAGGGATATAGGATGTAAGTCTTGACCTCTTCTGTGTTCTTCCCTCAGCGTTAAACCTCTTCACCATTTATATATGAACTGCCTTCAGATGATCTGAGAATACTGGAGGTGTTTTATGGCCCCTGGTGTGGAGGTATGCTTGGAGGAGGTGCTTTCTGAAAAAAATATCTATTACAATTGTAACTATGGAGAACTGGACTCAATTTTCATTGTATCTGCATGACAATTTCAGGCAAAATTTTTACAGAAAGATTCTTCTTTTATAAACAGCAATTAGATACATTCAATATACGAAGATAAATCAAATGCAGCCGGACATTTCCTCCAGCTCTACTAAAGTTTTTATAGATTAAATTTTAGTCTTTCTTCCGGCACCACTTGAGTGGTACTTTAAAGCCTCTACAGAGAAATCACTAAAAATTGATTAAGAGTCTAATTGAAGATTGATCCTATCAAATTATATAGTCTGTAAATTTTATTAAATCAAATCTCTTACTCTTGTACCCTATAGTTAAAAAAAGGAAAATGGCCACAGAAGTTCCTATCAATAAAACGTTCATACAACTGCAAGCACAAAAGAAATGCTGAAGTAAAATAATTGTGATTGAAAACATGTGGTAGATTACAAATGTGCCAGAAGTCGGGGATGACATTAGTTGTGAGTGAACTCTCATTTACAGCTCTACTCACAACGGAAATAAAAGCAAATCCCACAATACCAAACAAGCCAGAGTCGTAACAGTCAGACTAAATGAGTGGTAGTAATTTCCTGCTGCTCTTTCTTTTCTTATACATTTGATAGCAACTAACCAACATGCCAGTCTAAAGTCCACTGAACTCAATGGGAAGACCAGTGAGCACTAAGCCAGACTCTGGGTCCTGTGCCTCCCTCTAAAATGAAACACCTGTTTCCAAGGAAAAAAAAAAAAAAAAAGGAAAAAAAAAAATGAAAAAAAAATAAGGAAAAAAAAATAAGGAAAAAAAAATGTCACCTCCAGGGTATTCCTCCTTTTTCACACATGTATCAGGAAGATGCAGAAGGATGAAAACTGACCTCAAGGAAACTCATTACACATCTGGAAGATCTGAAATCTCATGATTGCTTGTCCTTCAGAAAGTGATAATACAATAAGGAAAAGAAACAAAACCCACAGTATTTTACCAATGCAGTCACCAGGTGTATTGAATAGAATGATAGATATTTTATTTTTAAAAATTTTGGTTCAAAAATCAACACTATAGACAGCAATCATATAACAAAAAAATCCAAGAATTTGATCATTAGGGGATCACAGTATTTATCATTTGCTCTGCTAACTTGAAAACAACTGAGAAGTTGTCATGCTGTCTGAAACAGAACCATATTCTAAAGGGAAAAAAAGCCACAGTACAATTTCCTGGAGTTTCCATTAACAGCATCCCTGCTTTCATTCAAGCCAGCAAATTACTTTTTGGTCAAAGAATATCAACTTGCAATCTAGAATATGCAGGGAGGGGGTGGGATAATTTAAAAAAAAAAGATAACTGATTTGCCTTTTGAATACCTGCTCCAAAATGGACTTTCAAATGCTCAGCACTTTCAGAAAAGGAGACTCTTGTCATTTGTCCTGTTTTACACTTGCTTTCTTTAAATACTTGGAAACAAGTCAAGTTTCTACCAGCACTCTTAGGCTTTGCCTGAAAGTGCTTCCAGGCAAAGTTGCCACACCAAGTACTTCTGTACAAAGGAAAATCAGTCTCAAACCAGTCTCAGTATTTTAAGTACTAGACTGATAATGGAAATGTAGGATATTGAATTACTGAGGTCAACCTTTTTGTTGAAAGGAAAAATTGTTATTTTTAGGCTGATTAAACAAATTCTTTAGTGACACTGCATTGATATGGTTAAAAAAAAAAAAAGAAGGTATTTAAATCAAATCTGATATTTCTGTGATTAAAGTTAATTACTGATCTTAATTAAAGATATTTTATTAAAAAAAAAAAAAAGTCTCACAGCTTCAATCACACTGCTCAGTTCAGGCATCAAGAAGCACTTGAAATAAATCAACCCACTAGCAGGTAGCAACTTATAAATGACATACCATAAAGGACATTCTCATACCAACATTTACTTCAGTCTTTCTGCTTGAAATACATCCCACAAGACTTGCAGAACAAGATTGGTCCTAAAAGTGCCCAATTCAGAGCTGTTTAGAATATATTTTAAAATCAATTCAGTAGGATATTTCAGATAGGAGCCTTCATAGACAGCAGTGGGAGGATGATATAGCCTCTAAACTTTCACAGGCTATATCAATGGCAGGGATCTGGCTAGAAAACAGCAATTTTGCCATAGTAAAAATGTCACCTTGTGAAAACAGAGTTGTTTCAGAAAACCACCAACTTCTGAAATAATTTTGAGACGCTAAGGCTTTTCTTGGAGAAAAAAAATGCAGAAAAAAAAAAGGGTAGAAACAGAAGAAGCAGCAGAAGAAGAAGAGATGGAAAAGGAGGGGAAAAAGACCTTCCTAAGGAGCACAATTATCTAAAAAAATATACTGCTTAGGATGAAAGGTACATTTCTACAGATGTTCTTATCTTTGTTTTTACCATCTGAAGTTCCTATATGCTCATTTGACTCTCTAGCCTTAAAGCTAGGACATTTCCCTGAAAAACAGCTGGACTCTAGTCCTTTCGTCTGCTCCTATTTATTTGCTGAAAGCGTATTCCCATCAAAAGAAGTGACGGAGTGTTGCAGTGCCACAGCCCAGAAAGGGCTCTGACCTGGGTCAGAACATTTTCCTTGAGCTGAACTGAGCTGAACCCATCGCTCCCACATCAGAGAGGAGCCCTCTCTTTGCTGCACAGGCTGCCAGGGAAAGGCAGAGGACAACATCCCTGATGATCCAAAGGAAAATTGGCCATGTTCCACAGAACAAGTAGCTTTTACTCTGAGGAGGTTAAAAAAAAAGCCCTATCATGGGGGGGAGGAAAAAGTGAATAGTTCAAACGGAAGTAATTGCAGCTTGGTTTAGTTTTCTGGTTTGTTTTGGTGTCAAGCATTTGCTGTGCTTTTTTCCCTACTAATTTCCTGTCGGGATTGGCAGCCAATGACTCACCTGCAATCACAGATGAGTATAGCCAGAAAGCCAGCCTACAGCTTCTCTTCTCCATCCTGCGCCTTTATCACACAAAACAACCCCCACTCTGAAGCCCTAAGTACAGCAATATTCAAAGCACTAGGCAAAAGCAAGGCAGCTTCCCCTTATGTCTGTACATATTGACATAATAGAAGCACTGAAATCAGATATTCCAAGTACTCTGTCTTCATGGGTGACTGCCACAGTTCAAGGCAAAGCAGTAGTAAGTGGCCCTGGGGAAAACTATGTCCCACCTGCCCAAAATGACAGGAGCATGATGAGTAACGCAGTTTTTGAGAGTTTGTCTACAGAAAACCAAACTGGGAAGCCCATGAGGCTGCTAGTAACTTCCCATGCCCAGGAAGAACACCCCTATGGTTCATTTTCGGGTGAACAATATTTAAACTATTTCCTGCATGGATTCAATGGATAGAAAAAAAATAGAGAAAGAATTATAGGTTCCTACATTAGATTTTTAATCTGGGATTTGCCATGGGCAACCCTGTGCTTTCAACAGACATGCAGAGACCACGTAAACATGTATTATATCCATTACTGGGAAGCTGAGGAGGGCTTTTCCTGCAGCTGGCTTCTTGCGTACCAAGTTATGGTCAATGCCTAAAATCCTTAATGCATATCATCAGAAATTATCATACAAACACCAGCCTGACCAACAACTTACCTAATGGGCAAATCAAAAGTAAATGAGAAGAAGAGAAGATGAGTGACCCAATGGAGAACCCACAATTTGTCATTTGGGATGTTTTATTAAGCAGTTTGACAAATTTCCTGCTGGTTAACTGATTAAATTTACATTTGCCTATTTTTAATCTTTAATTTATTTCATACTCAAATATGATTGTTAGCCATTAATCAATAAGGTTTAAAGTGTTCATGATTAATGGGTAATGCCTTCGGTATAAATAAGAGATTCTGTGATGCTGGGATTTATCTGGCTCTAGCGATTGCAGGATTGCTCTGAGTGCTCATTCCTTAGTTACAATAAAGCAGGACCAGGAGGATTGATGAGATTCTGTGCCAGCGCTGTGATAAAATGAAATGGAAGCAGCTATTAAGGATCTGTGCGAGATAATGATGAAAAGAACCCAAAGGGTTAACAAGACTGTGCTTTTGATATAAGTAGTGTCGGAGAGATTAATGAGTCGCCGTGCTATAGATAAGTAGGGCTTTACGGCATCCGTACGGTAAAAAGCAGACAGATTAATGAAACGACCACCTACAGCTCTGCCGGGATGTAAAGATTGGGGGCTATAGGAGTTCTGAGCTGCTGTCTAAGGGTTAATGGGAGCCTGGCTGCAGCGGCAGGACCAGCGGAGTTACCGGAGTTTTAAGCTACAGCCTGGGTGAGTAGCAATGAAAGGGTTAATGAAAAGCTTCCATGTATTGAGATGCTAATTGTCAAGATAGTGTATTACTTGAGGAAAGTAATTTGATTACTCGAAACTCCCACTAAGGGGGCAAGCTTGTGTCCCTTCCATCTGTCGGGGCTCTGTGAAAGATGATGAATTGAACTCAAAACTCACGTGTGATGAAGTCACTGTCGTTTCCCCGCCAGCAGAGCACTGCTGCCATGCCCACCGAGCAGAGGGGAGCACCGCATTTCAACTTTTCCTCCCAAACCCAGGAGGCAGAGTAACCTGTTACTTGCTGCTGCTCGCTGCTTTTTTTTTTTCCCCCTTCCCTCCCCATTTTCTGCCTCAGCGCTACAACTGAGTCATTCTGTTGCCCATGGCTCGTGGGTATACAGTGCTCCTGCAGCGTGCTGCATTATTCCCCAGTTCATCTGTCAATGTTATTTTCGGCTAATGCAGATGTGGGGTTCGCTTACCGTCGCTTTGTAGACACTTGTCGAAAACCATTTGGAAAGCCTTAACTATGCATAAATCTGCAGAGTGAATGTTTTCTTTCATTCACTTGCTCCTATTATTTGATTTCTCGTAGGCCTCTGCGGCAGAGATGGAGAAAATAAGGTAAGTGAGACAGTTTATTTACATCTCATTATAGAGAAGAAATGTTCTGTTGCACAATGGACGATACAGGCTCTTGGAAAATATTTTGCTTAATACGATCAGTGTAAAATACTGGATTGCATGATAATGCAAGGGAAGCTGTGCTTTAGAGACAAAAGAAAAGGAATGTGGTTATTCTAGTAATCTATTTTGCAGGGATGTCAATTCAGAAAGGATGTTTTACTCACAAACATGTTTTATTGCCAGATGCAGAGGATATTTGATTATATAAATGTTGTAGTCACTTGTCCATTTACTGCAAGAGCCTGCCATTCCATTTAATGAGGAAAGTGGATCAATAATTCATGATAAAGCTGAAGAAAATATAGGCTTGACTTCAAAGCATCTAATTTGTGGTTTGTTTCAATAGAATGCTGTAACATTGGTGTTCGATTTTTGTTTTATATTGTATACCAGCCAGATAAATCTTGTCTTCTCTGTGTTTAAAATGTTGTCATACTGTACCAGTTTCTCAGCACATCTCTCTGCTTTAAGCAAAAGGAGATGGCTTTTATAAACATAAGTTTTTCATCTCGTGTCCGAGTGCAAGTCTGCTTTGGGGGATATTGCTTTTGTGTATGCTGTTAAGAAAGAAAAAGAAAGAAGAAAGCATTCTAGCCCCTTTTAAAAAATAAATGAAAAAATATTCAAATCCTGTCTGTTAGTAAAATCAGGCATTATCAAAGTGATAGGTAAAAGCTGAACTTTTTACTGCCTTTTAGATACTTTACAGATTTTATTTTAACAACCCAAAACATTGGCCGTGGTTTTGGTTTCATTGGACAAGCCCAAATTCCTTCTCCGATCCTGGTGACTCAGTTTGGTTAGTGACAGCTATTGTCCAAGCACAACTTTTTAGAGTTTGGAATGGCTATCCTGAATTATTAGAAATGCAGAAAAGTTCTAAAATTCTGGAAATAACTGGGGAAGAAGTGGCAAATGTGAAAGAACAGAGATTTGACCGGGTGTTTAATGAATTCTGGGCTGGAAACAAAATCTTGTTTTTCATTTGAGAAGGAAACTATTAAGTCTCTTAAAGTGGACTTGAAGATGCATGTCCAAAAGTTTCTAATAGAATTTATTTATAATGTGCTTCAGTTGTACGTTTTTTTGTGGTGTCTCGTGACAATGAAAGTATTATAATTTTTGAGCTGAAAGAAAAATGCTGTGTGATGTATTATGGTTTTGCATGTATATAAGCACTATAATGTTAAAGCTGTGAGTTTTTCCTGAGTAATGACTGAGAAAACATCTCTGTATGTGGTCCTGCATTTAGTAAAAATTCCAAACAAGATCATCTAGGGTATATGCACACTCATGTCATGAATAACTCTGTCAGAAGATGCGTGCAAATATATATTTACATGTTTGCTTGATAAGCATATGTGCACAAATGCAATACAATACTTGTAATACTTTCCTGAGCATGCCTTGGCCTCTGGTTTTAGTAGACAGGCTCCTGCCAGATTTTCAATAACGGGCTGCAGAGCCCAGGAGAATGAGCTCAGGAATGTATTGAAAGAGAAAGAATTTGTTATGACAAGAGTAAACGAGCATAAAGCTCCATTTTCCTAGCACCCTAGTTTTGCAGCTGTCAGGCGTGCAGGAGTCCTTTCCTCGGTGCTCGAGCACTCTATAGATGGAAAAGCCCACAGTGCCCTGCCGAAGGCAGAGGGAGTTTAGCTATTAACTCCAACAAGAGAAGGGTCAGGCTGTGTCAGGAGTTTGTTAATTAAATTTTCTGTTTACAATTCTTGTGTATAAAAGTTGTTTCTGATGGATGTTCATCTCCATCACCCAAGCAGGGGCAAGGCCAGTGCACAGGCTTCCTGGGCTCCCGAGCGGAGCAGTGAGCTGGGCTGGGGGAGCTCCGGCAGGACCCGGAGCAGGAGCTGTGCTGCTCCATCCTGAACTTTTCCAGGCTCCCTCTCAGTAGTCATCATCTTGGATGCAAACTGACAGAACCCTCAGCAGTTTAAGGAAACAGTAACGAGCTCTGGAATCATTTTAAATACTGGTGAACCCACAGCCCTGAGAGAATTAGGTTTTTCCTAAACCTATCCAAGTCTGGCACCCAGGTGAAAACAGTTTGCCTTCTCTTTTAAGCACAGTGGCTTCAGAGAGTCCATGAAGAGATACAGGCTGAAGCCAGGAGAAGAAAGAAAGAAACAAGTGGGAAAAGGGCAGGCCAGGAGGAAAGAGGGTTTTTTTGTTACGTGTAGAAACCAGTGTAACATCACAGGAGAAGCCATTCCCACATGATACTTGAATTTGTTCTGCCCTATCCCCTGAACCCATCTCCTTCCCTACTCTCTTTGCAACCAGCTGAGGATGTGCCATCAGCTGGGAGGGTGCTGGCCCGAGAACCCACGCCAGCTGCAGAGCTGGGGTGCACAGAAGCTACAAGGCTCCTGCAGAACGGGAAGAAGAAGGGGGTCTGGGATGAGAAAAAGGAAACAAACTAAAGCTTTATTGGAGAAACAGGAGAAGAGGAGCAAGGTGAATACCCACAGGGTAACCAGGCTGAGAACCCTCAGGGTTAGAGAAATCCGTGTTTGCATTCCACAGTGCACTTCAAGCTAAGAAAGCCTTGTAAATATGAAGGTGCAGAGAATCACACTTTTCAGTGGAGCTGCTCCACACTGACAGTTCTTGGGAGCTCATGGGTCCAAAAATTTTAAAAAGGCAGCTCTGGAAGCCTTTGGGTGAGCTTTGCCCATTCTCCTGCCTGGTGCATCTGGGGCACGCTCAAGGAATGGGGTGGCCAGGCCCGTTCAGACAGAGGGGCAAATGAAGGAGCCTACAGAATTGATCCAGTGATGCCCCTTTAATCAGCCCTGAATTCACTGAGCCAGGATAGCACAAGCAGTGGTGCAGAGAACTAACACACCTCTCAGCATTACATTCCTTCACTCAGAGTCTAGCTGGAAAGAGGCAATTCATCTCACATAACACAGTAATAGTTCCCCTTGCAGACCAAGGAGCCATTATAACCTGCAATGTCACATCCTGTCCTTCTCAGCAGGGTCTTGCCATGACAGCATTACAGGTGGAAGCAGCAGTAGGAAGTAGAGGTGGGAGGTTATCAGTATTTAGCCTGACACAGGGATGACTTCCTCTAGAAATGGAAACATGCCATTTTGCGTTAGAAGAATCAGTTACTGCAATGAAGCCTTCACACTGTGAACAATTCTTAGCAGTACATAGTGTTTATAACATCTCAAGGTACCAATATATTAGGCAGGAAGCAAGGTGAACTACTAATCACAAACCTCTTGAGGATCTGCACTTATGTAGGTTAACTGTGTATGGTTATACAGTCACTTTAAACATTAATTACTTCTGACTACAACCATTTAAATACAGTTTTTTTTGGATCTGGTTCTTCTTCATGTCTATAAACAAGGACTGAAAGTCTTCGTTAAGTACAGTAAGTTTCAAATATACCTATACTATCTTATTTTGACTCTTGTGCTACATTTGGCGCACAAGAGAAGCACATGCCTTCCAAGTCTGAGGCCTTGCAGATCTGTGGTGGCTGGCACAAAAAATTACATTCTGGTACTCTGAAAACTGCTCCTTTAAGTCAGATTGAATCCATAGCATTGCTAGATGTGCAAACGAGAGACCAGTTCCACCGCAACTGCTGTATAAACTCCTGGTAGCTTTTTCTTTGCTTCCATTTAATCCTACTTGAAATACAGGTAATAACTTTCAACCTTTCAAGTGAAAATGTTGTAAGTTTTCACATAAGAGACCTTCAGATATATTTTTGTACACAAATATTGACCAGATTCTCAGTGTTTCTTACCCTGAAGAGTATCTCATTCCACAGTAAATGACAGTTAAGGTGACAAATATTGTTCAATAAAAGCTTTTTCTTTTTTTAAATACACTCCTAAAATTTCAGTGACAGTTCAGAAACTCTATAAATCAATATTTTTAGTTCTAAGCTTTCAAGATCCACAATCGGCTGAGCTGTGTATCTAAAAGTACATAAAACAGGACACATCATCACCACTATCAACTGCCAGGCTCACATAATTACTGCCTGTAAGAAGGCTGACTTTTTACTTTGCAATGTAACCATGGTATTCCCCATCTGAGGATTACTTTGTTTTGGTAGCATCAGTACTGACACTATACTAATCATCCAAGGATCTCTGATAAAAGTGATCCATGTCTCAAGAAACCTGTGAGGCAAGATCTTTATTTCATTGTGGTCCTTGTTTCTGAGCATATGAAAGTGAAGTGATTTATTTTGCCCACACAGCTGGTAGTAAGTCAGCAGCGCAATCCAAGTCTCTTGAATTTTCAGACTTTTCTCAAGCATGTTTGAGTTCATCTGCGGTAAAGAAGGAACATCAGTCGCTTCAAAAGCAATGTCAGAGGCACGTGCAGTCCTAGGGAAGAGCTTCTGCAGTAGTCTAGTGAAAATGTGAATACCTTCCTAAATGCCCACTAGATCATGCTGCCTTCCTTGCACTTGGTATAAATATAGCCCTCTTCATATGCTAATGAACACAGTGCAATTTCCTGCCATCCCCACCTTGCCCTTTTTCCTTCTCTCAGCCTGTATCTACATTAATTTTACTGTAGTTACTTGAACACCAAGAGAAGATTTTTTTTGTTGTTGTTGTTTCCGGAAAGTTAACGACCAAACATGGTTTACTTTACCCTAGGTCTTGTCTTCACATCCCCAGCTGCTGTGCTGGGAGCCACTACCTGGCACAGAGGTACGATGCCACAGGACAGCAGCGTTGCTGTGCAAGCAGCAGCTCCAGCATCTGCTCAGCAGTGGATGCAGGCTCGAGCTGATGCCGGGACTTCAAAACACAGCTGAGGAGACAGGAGAAGAGATGGCACAGGGCAAGTTCAGAAGCAACAGAGCTTGGGGAGATGCTGGTGTGAAAGGGCCATGAGTTTGGGGTCATTAGAGGTTATAGTAGAAAAGTCACCCCGCTGAGGGAATATTGGGTCCGTTTGAAAGAAGGAGGAAAAAAGGAAAAGAGAGCTGCCTACTTATATTCAAACAGGTAATGCAGGTTTTCATTTTTCTCTGCTCTGCAAGATGTTTTCATCTCCCAGGCAGTCCCAGCAGCAGTGACAGCCCTGCAGTGCTGTTTTCGGCACATCTGGTTTGTTCATGCTGCCATCCCAGGTGTGACTGCAGCACAGCTAAGCCACACCTCTCTCCTCCCGAGGGACTACATGCAGCCTCAAGTTTGGTGGTTGTCCAACCCTAGCAACAGGAGCAATGGACACACAAGGATATATTCACAGCCCCCAGGGGAACTATAGCCTTGGAACTGGGATCGTTTGGGGGGCAGAGCCATGCTGATCTACATACACTCGCACCTCTGGGAATTTTATTAATGCTGCCAGGGACACAGTCTGCTTGTGCAGCTTATACTGAAGTCCATCCCACTTCATTTCCACTATTACTGTTACCTGTGCTAGCCAGTCAAATTAGCACTACATAAGTGAAGCAATAGGGTTACTGTTATGTTGTCCTACTACCCTGTGTCCCAACTGCTGTCCGCTGCTTGGAAGAATGATCTAAAAAAAAGATATGCCTGTATGGAAGGAATCATCTCCAGTCACCTCCTGTAACAAGTGTTGTGTTATATCTTTTAGCTCTAGGTAAATGCTTGGTGGAGTAAAAGCATCCAGCAAACAGGAAATGTGACAGGAACAGAAAGTAGAATAGATTCAAGCTGAATGAAACCAGGTATAGCTATGTAAAGTGGCCTGCAGGGACAAGTGGGAGCTGAGCAAACATCTGAAGAGACCAAGGAGGTAGGTAGGAGGAGATGAGCCATGCCATCAACTGGGAGCTGCAATGAGTCATGGGGAAGAGGCTGGACCTAGGTGATACCAAGCCTACAGATAATGCTCTGCCTACCCCTTTCTTGCAACGCGAAGTGCAGCACTGAGCAATGCCATAAGCTGCTCAGAAAAAAAAGAGGGGGGAGCATTTTGGACAAATATTTATGGAAAGAAAAAAAAAAGTTCAATTTCTTACAGTGTTTGTGATTAGTTCAAAAACTTTGTAGCACAGTGAGGAGCTTCTAGAACACATGGGTTTTTTGTTGGACTTTCCCCATCACCCCCCAAGAAGATGGGAAAAGTGGATGCTGGCTGCATCCCCTCTATTGCTAACAGCAACTAGACTCTGGTTTATGTAAGCTTTCTGACCAAAGCTATCGAGGGATGTGTGCTGAACAGTAAAAGCAGCGATTTACAAAGCAAAATGTGGCAATGACTGCAGCAGTAACAAAACAATCTTAATAAGCTGAAGAGTATAAGAGGTTCCAAGCTGCAAACCCCAGGTGTTTCAAGGGCAATATAGTTTGTGAACCACACTTGAGTGTGTTCTGTGGTGAAATCAAGTACAATTTGAATGCTTGCTGCTACTACAGTGCACAGACTGATGAAAGGAAGGAGATAAGTTGTCTGCAACACTTTATTACAGGCTTTTGCAATTGCCAGGTCCGCTGCTGCTGGCATGGCTTAGGCAATTTAATTTACCAATCAATTCTTTGATTTACACACAAGTGACTTTCGAATGCATTCAAATAAGAACTCTGTATCACCACATTTGATTCAATGTTCTTTAAAAATCAAAAGCATCTGAGATAGATCAAAACTATTAAGCTTTTCACATTAAAAAAAAAAATTGAAGGGGTTGAGTTGTCTTAATGTTTTAATGATGACCTAGAGCCAGCTTAGCATGAAGTACAATGTGCTGAAAAATAGGCAGCAGATAGCATAATCATGCTTTTTGGAATTCATGAATATGAGGTTTGTATAATTTACAGAGCCCTCAAGCAGGATAGCAGGATAATAAGTGCCTGTAGCTCCTTACTGGATTTCTCTGATGCGTGTGACTATCCTACTGCTCATGTGAACTGCACAACTCCTCTTATTCAACTCTTCCAGGAGTAACAAGATCCACCTCAGTCACTGCTCATTGCCTGGCTTGTAATACTGGGGTAATGTTTGTACTGGGGTAAAAAGGGCCTCCACATCACATCTATTTATGTTGCCTCTTAGAGGATGACTTTCTTCATTATATGTATTTGCAAAGCTCTGAAAAGCACTGAGAAATCTAGTGTTCATCCTGAGCTTCCCCAACTATCATCGTGTCAGCAAAACCATAACTGAGAAGCTGTGTGTGAGAGAACATACACACGCATCAGGCAGCAGACTTGCATCTAGGGGGGCAAATAGTATTTGAGAGCAATATTTTTGGCAAAGCAGTAGCTGAGTGACTGACGTGACGTACTGGGACCTCATGACTACATCAGTGCCATTTCAGCTACTCATAACAAAATGAAAATTCTGACCAACACACCTTGATCTTTAAAAGAAGGAGGAGAAAGAGAAGGAGGGTGTCCCAGAAAACAAAGAAGAGCTTCAAACTGTTTTCTGGAAGCCACTGAGTTCTTCAGGGTGTCCCTGCTGTGCTACAAAGACCCTCATGTTCACAAGAAGCTTTCATGATTCAACAGCTCCAAATTGCTGCCCTCTGTTCAACAAGACCAAGTCTCATATCCATGTCAGAGCAAAGGGCCTTAACTTTGAAGTTTCTGTACAAATCAGGTCAAACAAATGAGCTCATTTTATATTTCTGTTAGCTGTAACTGCCATTTAGACAAGAGGATCAGTTTAAGGAGCTGCTCTATTTTTAAGGCCTTCCAAGAGCTATACTGGAATTCCCAGCAATGAATGGCAACTTAATCTTTTCCCTCACCATCCCCCAAGAGCTCATTCTTGGAGTAGGCAATTTAAAGAGATAAGCAATCAGCACTCCTCTTTTCTGTGCATTTCTGTTTAAGAAGTGTTAAATCTTTGAGCTGCTATTTAACTCAGGGATGTTGGCTTAACCAAGGTACTGCACAAATTAACAGTTTTCAATGCTTCACCTGTACAGAGTAGTCTACAGATGGAAAAAGAGATTGTCTATATATCTGTATAATTGGTCTTACTGCCAAGAAGTCCTACAGATGTAGGTGCTTGAAATGACATTTAAGTAGCACTAAATGCATGGCAAATGACTTTGCATTCGCATATTTAACTAAGTTTGTAACTGCTGGGTCCCTTGCCCTTTGAGATATTATTTCCTCTTGATATGAATCCAATCTCTACCCTGTAACAAGGAAGTAGTATTTCCAGGGAGTTAATCGGAAACAGTCCAGACCAACATGTACTAAATATATTCCAAGACTTAATACAGATCCATGAGTGGCTGAAAAATAAATGTTTTGCAGCTCTACCCATTATTCTTAACAACTCAGCAGGGAACTAGTAACAAAGTATATTCACAGACAGAGGCACATCCTTCATGATGAGGAAAGTGCTGTTTTCTAGAAGGAAATAAAGATTTTTAGACTGCATACAAACAGTCTATAGCACTGAAACAGCTCTGTTTGAACTGAAAATGAATTGTACATTCAGTTTTGACTCTCAGCTGGTGAATAGCAATGATGTTTTTATTTGTATTTGCATTCTGATTTAGATTGATGAGAGACCGACAATTAAAGAGTGAAAGATCGAGTCAAAAATAAGTTCAAAATAAGAAACCCAGCAAACTAGCCCAAAGCAATGCAAGCAGAGCGGTGAAAGACAGAGCAGCTATGATATTTAAGTAAATTACTTGGAAAGCAACACATTGGAAAACTTGATATTCCTAGTCAAAAAAAAAAAAAAAAAAAGAGAAAGAAATTTTTAATAAATACCAAGAAATCCACAGCCCTGCTCACACTCCTTGCATAAAAACCACATGCTAAAAAAAAAAAAAAAAAAAAACAGAGCAAGAAGTTTTTACACAAGTCCAAATAGGCCTTCAGTCTTACCCTTTCCAGTGCTGAATTCATAGAACAGGCTCTTGCTAAAAGGAGTGCATGACTGACCTGGCTTATTTTTGTCCAAATCTTCAGAGCAGCTGGCCCCAGTACCCCCACTCTGCTGTCTCCTTGCAGCCTCGCACACAGTGCCAGGCAGTCACACAGGGAAGCGCCTGGTTTCTCAACCCACATCAGCAGCGTGACCCTGCCAAATCTCAGCCTCACCAGTTCCGCTTCATTTCTGACCCCTCACAAACCCTTAGGAAGAACAAAATCTTCCTGGCTTGTCCCTGTCCTTATTGTAACAATGCCACCAAGTGCCATGAGCATGACAGGCAGGCTCCTGAGGAGATTTTCAGTTCACACTGCCTAGGACAGCCCAGTTAATGGCAGTCTTTGCTCTGGAGCCCCTAGATATCTGAAAAGTTCAGGGGCAATTAGGCGGGTGTAAAGAGATAGAAAGTCCCTTCATTCACTTTGCTTCTATTTTCTCACTTGTGGAAGGCAAAGCAGTCCCCTTGCCCTGCAGCTGGAGCTAGAGACCCCTTGCTAAAATGATATTGCCAGTTGTGGAGTCCCCTGAAGCATGTTTCTTTGGTTTTATTTTATTTCTCCAGAAGATGCGGCCAGTTTGTGCCTTGTCTTTATATCAAATGTTCTGTATTTAACTCTTTCATTACTGGAGGAACCAAGAACAGGAAAGCTCTAGGAGGTACACAGTTCTCCCCAGTCCCATGTGAAGGAATGACCAAATTCAAGAGTCTTGGCTTTTCTGTGGGGAAGGTTGATTATCCCTTTGTACAACTCAAGAGGTAGCTCTGGCAACAGAACATATGGGCAGGAGAGGGAAGAAATGAGTCATAGGTAGAGACAACTGACATGAGTTTCTTCGGGCCAAATTTAGCTGACCTATACTGTTTGTTAACAGAGCAACTCCCCCCCCTCCCCACTTCCCTCCTTCTCAATCCACAAGAGAAATAACATAAAAGTAATGGAAATTTTTTTTCTGAGAAATTAAAAGTACAAGAAATTATACCACTAAACAGGTAGTCTGCTAACAAATGCCGGTTTAGAGGAGTAAAGCTGTCTTGTCTATACGATGCAAAAACTTCCAGATAACAGGAAATTCCTGACAACAGGAACATATTTTCTTTTCTCCACCTTGAAAAAGCTGCTGATGCAGATATTTACAGTAACTGTAGACTTCAGCTTGCTTTCCTTGGTAGATTCAGTTACTGGAAGTGATGGGTTTCACATGCTGTGAGCTTCTAGAGGGTTTTCTTTACAAACTAGGACTGAATATCATCTAAATGTAAAAGACAAACACCTCTGAGAGACATGTCCCATTAATTCCAGCACACAGTGCACTTGGAACCATTTGAGAGAAACAATGCTAACCTAGCCAGTTTTGCTTAAAATACTTCGAAGGACATTTGTTCTCATCTAAAAGCACTTTTTTTTTTTTTTTAATGCAGTGAAAACCCTCCCATGGTCCAGCGTGGAAAACAAGTGTTATTTTAACCTAGGAATATGTAGCAAATAAACGACAGCAGCTACATGTTACTTGGATTCAAGGAACATGGAATATGTAATTTACAGTTTTGATAGTAAAATTATAATGAATATTTCTCTGGTAATACAATGTAGACTGGACTATTCTTCCGTGGTTTTGCGGTTGCTTTGCATTCTCATTTCCATCCCCTGAAGAGCTCTCCAAATCCTACCGCACAGTAAAAACAAAGTTTATCAGGATTTTCATCTTAAGTTTCCTATAGCATTGAACCCCTAATTATCATGGCATGCAGAGCAGACATTTCCAATTAAATTGCCAGCCTGGATTTCTAGACCATCCCATCTCCTTATTCATCATCTCTATATACACAACATCGGGAAAGCATCTTAAGATATAAATAGGCGTAGATATGGTTGCATGCTGAATTCTAAGTAACCGAATGAATCCATTAGTGCATCCTTGGAGGACTCCAGTTTTTCCCAGAACTGCAGCTCCTTTTTGAGTGTTATCTACCTCATTATGCATAGATTAGTTACATTATGTATTGGTTTGCACAGACCACACAGAAGCTGAAAACTCTTAACTACAATTTTGCAGAGACATTAATGGAATCAGAAAGAGACTCAAGAAAGCAACATATTATTTTATGTAAAAGGTAATGTTATTTATACTTTTTTGCATTCATGTGAAAAACAAAACATTCACTTGATACTACTGTCACTCGTATCTAGAATGTTGCCTGCTACAATTCTGCATTAGTTGGAACCATAGCTGGCGTACACCTACAGCATGGATTCAAGCTATACAAGTTTTTCCAAATCCACTTAGAACTTTTTTCCTTATAACTTTGCCTTCTGCCATTGTGAAAGTTGCAGTTAACTAGTCTCCAGTTCACTGGCTCATAGCATTCTTTTTAACAGCAGAATCAGTAAAATCAACAAAAACTGTTGTCGCTTTACTAGTGGCAGTTCTTTTACAGAAAGCTATTAGTTGTATTTTCTATTCTTACCCTGACTATTTTCTTCAGCACTAGAAATTAGGGCATTGGCTTGCAGAGTCATGCCCTGATTGCTGAAATTAAGGGCAATTATGCAATGGAAAGAGGAAGTATAACAGGTCACAGATTGTATATCTGCTTGAAATGCAGGTGATGAAGGTGCTGCCATTACTGAGTTCAGAAAATGGACTGAGGTCTAAAGCTTTGAAGGATCTGACAGTCTTGCTCTACAGATGTGCAGACATGGGTTACAGCCACAAACATTAGGACTCTCTCAGAAATACTGTCAAGGTTCAAAGGATTGTCTTCTTTTTCTTCCTTGCTCCCTTTTTTTTTTTTTGAGCACTGTATAAATCACAAACTTCCATCTCCTTAGGGGAACACTTAGCACCCTTTCTAGTGTAATGAAGAGTTTCAGCTAGAAGCTGGCAATCTTTCATGGGCAAGGAGCCAAACTGTATTTTTTGTTCTAATTTAGAGCTTAAACATGTTGGTAGACAACACTGAGAAGCTGGGAGCCACTGCCTCTCACAGATGCTTCTCTCAAGATGCTGTGGATCCCAAATCCCCGGCCCGTGCTGACCCTATCAGGCTTGCACAAATCCCCTGACATCTGCAAACCACTGGGAGCCCCTTAGAAGGAATGCTTTATACATGTGCAGAATACTGTTGGGGTTTTTTCACCCCCCCTGACTCACTCACTCTGCATCATTTGACATTTTAACATATTGCCATATTAACCACCAAAAGTCTGAACCGTGAGGATGACTTCAAACTTGTATTTACAAGAGCAGAGATGCAGCGGCATATGGACCACCAGCTGGTGAGAAGTAGGAATGGTACTTTGTGGAGTTTGAGTCACTAAGTGATTTAAAAAAAAAAAAAAAAAAAAATAGATCATCTTCTGTACAGTCAAAAAGTTAGAGAAAAGCTTGGCTTCTTAGAATTGGTGTTGTTTGAAGGGACAACTGCAAGAAGGCCAGCACCCAGAAAGCACAAAGTCTGGAAGCATTAAATAAACTAGAAGCTATGTTGTTTATTATAAGAGGTATATGCAAACAAGCTGTTTCCTGCTAAGGCTGTAAGAAATAATACCACAGAGGGAGTGATGTGAGACAGGTTAAAAAAAAAAAAAAAAAAAAAGAGAGAGAGATGACAGTCTGTTCCTCTTAAACAGAAGGAATAAGAATGACTTTGAAAGCGAGGGTGACACCGGGGGAAGTGTCTTTTTATTGAGGTCATAACCACCTACACTCAAATTCAAAAGTCTCCAGCCTTTTCCCCCACCTCTCCCTAGCCTTATGTCTTTTCCTCAGGTGTTGCCACCCCTTCACCTTCTGGAGGGATTCTCCTTCGTGCTCCATCAACAGCTCCACCTCTTCCCCTCCCCAAATGGTGACTCGAGCTGACATTCTGTAGACCTCAAACATTTCCCAATCCAGCAACTTTTGGGAGATTAATCACTTATCTTACTTGGTTTTTTCCTTCAGACTGCTGTTTTTCACCACTGTTTTCACCACTCCAGGAACAGTTGAAAACTCACTGCCTAAGGTGATGCAACTGTAACAAAGACTAATTTTCATCAAACTTCAGAGGATGATGTTCACTATTCTCCTCAATCCCAGTCCACTTCATCAATCTTTTCATTTTAACTGTTTCTCTAGAAGCCCAGGTGAGAAGACACCCAGGTTTTAGAGGGCAGTTCTGGGGTCTCAGTCTGCAGTGCTGCCGAGGGCTGTTCTCCTCTCACCTGAGCTCCCTGGCCAGCCCTTCTTGTTCAGGAGTAGTTTCCATGGCTCTCTCAGAGAGACGCAAGAAGAGGGAGTCTCCTGTGGCTTCATCAATGCACAAGCACAAGCTGTCTTTCAATAACTGGGATCTTTTTGGAGAAAGTAGTAAACAGAAAAAAAAGGAAAAAAAAAGATTTGGCAAGGGGAAAGATTCATAGATAAACATTTTTTGTAATGTAATGGGGGAGGAAGATATAGAAGGAAAGGCCTGTTCCTTCAAAAAATAGAATATTGTCTTGGGACTATTAAATAACAATATAACTAATTACAAAGATAATTATCTTCATGCTGGAGCACCAAACAGCTGAAATACAGAAGCTGCTGAGAGCACTTACTATAGTAAATTACTGAAATGCTTGTCATGGTTTATTCTGCTGAATTAGGGTACTAAAAGAAGTGTGTTACATTATTTCTCTATTGACTCTTCCACATGTGATTATTTATTATTAGATTCATAAGCATGAATCAGACAGGAAGGTCAAGTAACTAATGATTCTGGAGGTTCATCAGCTCTATAGAGTTATCTGCACTGTAAAGGTAGATACATCGCTACCTGCATAATGAGAATGATGCAAGTAATCATTAAATTGCTTGAGTATCAGTCACATAAAAAGAACCCCAAAACACCAGATCAGCATGTAAAGCATTAAAATTGTAAACATTGTATTGGAGTTGTAATGTAAAGGAAATATAAAGCATGTATTTTTTGCCTACCCTTCCTTGAACAAAGTGCAGAAACACAGCAGAGAGAGAGAAATCCGAAATCATTACTTTCTGCCTCTGCACTGTGTAGGTTTGTCTGGCCAACAAAGGAACATTTGCACTTCTAGATGCCAACCAAGTCTCAGAAACTCTCTGTGACTCCTGCAAGCATTACTGCCTTCCTAAAGGTGACTCTGAGAATGGTTAAGTGACTTCTCCAAGTTCTTTGAGGGGCTTTTGTCAAAACCAAGACAAACATGCAAGTTATTACTTTAAGAGGGCAGAGAACATAGAGCAAGAAAATTAAGTTCTTGCTCCAGCAGTAGAATAACCATTTCTGAAATAAGTAGTTTCATTCAGCCAAGGAGCAGGGACAAGTTCCAAAGCAGAACATCCCTTAGCAAAATCAAAATGCCTATGGTACTTCTTGCTTCCTCCCTGTTTCACAAATTATTTCAAAACTCACTTGTGACTTTTTTTCTCCCCATCACTATTTCCTCTCCACAGCATGGTAGCATAGACCCCTTATGAGGAAAGATGTAGATACACCAACTTATCCTTAATTTGTCCCTAGCTTGTCCCCAGGTACAAATAATCCCCACAAAACCAGTGCTACTCATTGCACAGATACAAACCCTCGATATCACTTAGGGATACCGGAGAAGCATCACTGTATACATTCTTGCAAGCAAAGTGCTACTAACAGTACCTTTAAGACCTAAATTCACCACCAGTGTGAGCAGACTCAACTGCATTCAGATGAAAATAGTTACTGCAGTTTCTACAGGTAATATCTTTGATTTATTCTGATGTTTTCCTGTGCATGAGAAAAGGTCAGTCAATAAGGAGTAAAAAACATAGTGTGAGATGAAGGCAATTAACATTACTTCAGTTTCAACGGTGGGTCTGCCCCCACCCTCGTCCTGACGTCTCTCAGCTTCAGAGAGAGAAGCCCAACTCTAACTACCATTTCTGTGCCCTTTTCAGCTTATGGTAATTGCTGTTGTGTAGCATCACAGTATTGGTGCCTTTGCCTTATCCTTCTCCGCATTTTGCTCAGGCAGCAGCAGGAGAATTTTCTTTTGATTTATTCTTCTAATAAATCGCTTCAGCGATGTCAGAATATTAGAGCTGCCTATTATCTAAAGGTTTCTTTGCAAATTCACATTAAATGAAAATGTAACTTTTCAGTCATTAATGCACTGAAAGAAGTTGTGGTTAAAGGAGGAGATGGATGGTTCGGAAGCTTATCCATTACATTTAAAAGCAAATTATCAGTGACAGAAGCTAGGTGAAACAGGCAGCAGGAGAAATCAAAAGACAGATTGAGATATCAATCAAAGAGAGTTCCAGATCCTTTTCTTCTTGCACGGACCACTAGAGGAGGCATTTAGAGGGATGTAACAAAACAGAGAGAATCTTATGCCACGTGGGAAAAGCTGAGGCATTTTTGCTGCCCAGTCACTGAGGGTAACACGTGCTGTGCCCAGGCAGGAGGAGCAGCAGCACGGCAGCGGCTGTTGGCAGAAAACTGCTGATGCCATAGGGTACCCCACATAGACTCCTCCTTACAGGTCCAAAAGGCAAAGGTTAAAGAAACCAAGGGGCCTGTTTAGCAAGATGGAACTTTGTAGCCAAGCTGGAAGCATCCTTACAGGAAAATTCTTGAAACAGACAAGTTTAAGAAATTTACTTCAAAATGCAAATAGATACTGCAAACATCTCAAAGGGGATTCAAGATTCAAATGACTATGGATCCGACCTTTAACTTTTTTGGGCCTCTGTTTTCATCTGTAAAATAGGGATGATGGAGACCTCTTTCCCAGTCCAAAAGGAAAACATGAGTTAAGCATATAGAAAACTATGAGGCACCTCCATGAAGTGGTTATCTAATTCAAATACAGGTGTGGGTGGGGCACAGGAGTTTATTGATTAGTACTCCACCAGAGAAAGATTCAGAACTGCAGAAGAGTCATTGCATAATAAGTTCATATTTGCTATTTGATGCTTTGTCATTAAAAGCTCATGAATTACTTCAGTCATCATTAGATAAATACGGTATCACCGTACTTTCTGTGTAGTTCTTCACATTTGAAGTTATACACTTGCTTTGACTTGGAAAGAAACAGGGTTTTTTTACAGTTTTTGATCTTTGTATCTTTTGCTCCCATCCTCAGAAGTACTGTTTGAACTTTAAGTTGTGCATTATAAACTGCATTCTTGATATGAATCTCCCATATTTAGGTGCTCTGATTGTTCAAAGGACTCTCCAGCTGGGTAGAAAGACTATTTGAGTGCTAATACAGTGATTGTAAAGAATGGGACATCAGTTCCCATTTTAGAACATAAATCTTGGCAAGTTTGAATGGAGTATATTCAAATGGGAACAAATGGACATTTTAGGCATGTAATTTAAAACAAAACATTCAGCACTTACATGAATAAGCTCAGCAACTGCAGCTCCCCTAGCCCAGCGTATAGAGCCTATGGGTGACAGTTCCAAGCTCTTAGCTATCAGGCAGTCCATGAGAGCACTTGGCCCCAGGGTTCAGCAATGGGAACCCCTGCACTCCAGGGCCCTTTCTGTAGCTGAAACTTACAGCTCAGCTTTCTAAGATGCTTGCCTGCCTTCCTTATCTGAGGCTCCCAAACAGATACAGCAAGCTTCTTGTGGTTTCAAAGAAGGACACCATCCCAGCTCTGCATCTATTCAGGCACGAGGCTTGGGTACCTTGTAAGTACATACATGTGCTCATACACACATCTATTTCTAACTGCCATCAGAATCTTTCTAAAATGCACTTTTAAAAGTTCTTCCTAAAAATAATGCTAAGGCAGAGCTGCTTGCACTCTGCAATGCTAGCAGTAAAACTTATCTTTCTAATTGAGAAAATGGAAATGGGGGAAAAAAAATAAATCAATGTGGGGTTGAAGAAAGGGATTTGCAGATCAGGCTGCTTTTCCTTACAAGTGAGCACCTTGTCTGCTTGTGGCATTTTGCTCTAGCAGAGAAGGTGTCATGCATCCAATTAAAAAGATATTGAAGGAGACAAGATTGGAATGAGAATGAATAAATGCTGCAGCTGCACTGGGAAGAGCTGGCTAAAAATTACACAACTGGGAGAAATACTGTCCTCTTGACCATTCCTGCAGTCACACCAGTGATAATATTAAAGCACAAGAACAAACTGGATAATCTACTGCATACTATAGATATGCCTTCTCTTCAATCCAGTGTACTTATTTTGAGTTCAGTGAAGAAATTTTACATTAAGTGAAAGAGTAGACATGTCTAGCCTTTCACTATGCAGCAGCTCTTAAAGCCATGGAAAAGGCAAGCTTTTTTTTTTTTTTTTTTCCTTTTCAGATTCCCATTCCTTTAGTGCTCCCATTGATACCTGCATAGTTTGATCCCAGCAACCACCTCTGTCACACAATGGGAGGACCACTTGCATTGGGGTTCCATGTTAGGAAATTTGCCATCCTCCCCTCAGTAGGGAAAAAGAGCTGTAACCCTGGCAGAAACCATTCAGACTCTCAGAGGAGAAAGCAAGAAACAGGTTAAAGACCAGATAAGTTGTTCCGGAAGGTTGAGTCTGCTCAAATAGTCATAGGCTGAGCATGTCGTGTTGGAGCGGGTCCAGAGGAGGGCCACAAAAATGATCAGAGGGCACATGACCTCCAGAAGCACCTTTCAGCTTAATTCTATGATTCTACATACTCCTAGTCTAGGTCCTTTGTACACTGGAATTCCCACTGGAGGGAACTGGAGTTTGAAGGGCAACACCTGTAGCAACCATAGATACGTTTCATTTCAGTAGTTTTTCTTTTACATGGTTCAATTTAAGGACATAAGCTGTTTACTTTTCCCACCCCTGTGAAAGATGCCATCCAGCAGAGTAATTTCTGATAAACATCAAGCTCAATCAGTTATAATTATGTGGTCTTACAACTACATTTCATTTAAAGAAAAAAGTGTTTACCAAAAAGAGACAAAGTGTTTCTATCCAGAAATAACTGTGGCAAGTTCCCTATCTTCCTTTGGAAATTTTAAGTTGTGGGCAGAGGTAGGCAGACATGAACACACACACTCTCACTTCCCATGTGTAGATAGACACATCATGTTTGTGCTTGTAGCTGTGGTCAGTTAGGTGACTCGTTGCACAGCTGCAGGTACTAATGTTCTGTGTATCCTCATGCTCATGCATGAAATCTGATGTGCTGTTTTACCTGATGAAGTTCGTCCTCATCATTGTAAAGATGAAGAGCCAAAAATTCTGACATCTGCAATGTAACTAGAGCCCTATTGAAGTCAATACAATGTAAGAATATAGCTGGGAGCCAGAGTATAAACCTGGTAAGGAAATACCAAAAGACCTATGGAAAAGTTTTAATCACTCCAGACATCAGAATATTGGGTGCTTAAAAAAAGCAATTATACAAAGTTATAACACCGTTGAATACAGTCTGTTTGGATGCATTCTAGCAGGACTCCTCATGCTTCTATTGCATTCCTCACTAAACATCACAGTAACTGAAGAGATTTGCAAAGAGAGCAGAGCACTTTTTGGCCAATGGTTTGCTTACCAAAACCACTGCCCGGTTGTTGTTCAGAGTAGAGTCAAAGCAAATAGCAGCAGGAAGGTCAGGTGAAGATTTTGGGCAGCAAGGAACTTGTGGCCCCAACAGAGTGTTTGTAATTGGGATTAATGGAATGAAAGAAAGAAATGGTCTCAGAGGGCTTAGAAAAAACTTTTCCAAGACTGTAGGAAAACAAAGGGAGGGGAGCAAGTACATGTACATGTTAATTTCATAGAATCATTTACGTTGGAAAACACCCTTAAGGTTGAGTCCAACTGTTAACCTAGGTCTGTGAAGTCCACCACTAAACCATGTCCCTAAGTGCCACATCTACATGTCTTTTAAAGACTTCCAGGCATGGTGACTTAACCACTTCTCTAGGCAGCTTGTTCCAATGTTCAGCAACCCTTTTGTCCATCTTTATGCTAACTAATTAAAAGGTGATAAGTTTAGAAATATTTAGAAAAATCTTTATGAATTTTTCTTGATCTGATACTTGTCCCATGAGGACAAAGGTCAAGAGAGTGCCCCTAGAACTGCAGTTTTGGGAAAGAAAGTGCTTAAGATAACAAGATGGAGTACGGAGGTCAGCATTTGTCCAGGATAATGGGATATATTATCTGACCCAATTTGTGGGCTGCTTTCTCATCTAGGGACTAGATCTGGGGAGCTTTAGAGAAAATAGCAAGGAACAGAGTAGAGAACAGATAACAGAATCAAACTCAGAGCCTCAGAGAGAAGGCTGCTCCAGCCAGACAGCTTGGGGAGCACCCTACTCTCTGTCCCCCTGTGCCAGCCAGGGATGGGAAACTGTCACAACAGTAAATGCCCAAGAAGCTTCTGAAGTCAAAATTTCCCCTTGCTCCTGCTCACCACAGTGCCTCATAAGAACCCTTCTGTCTTATCCCTGACACCACCGTCACTCCCAGTCTGTTCCCAGCATGCTTCCCAGTCCCTAAGCACACTCACTTCATCAGGATGCAGGAACATGGGAGAGGAAAATACCCTCTATTTGAGAGCCACTGCCCAGGGAGAAGTGCTTCTCCAGCTGCCAGAAAAGCACCTCTGCTGGGCACATTTGTTCCCAAAGAGGCAGGTATGTTAGGCCCCACATTTCCCCTGAACGTGCACAAGTCCTTTCCCAGAGATGAAATGGAACAGACTTGTGGAAATCTCTTGTGTAAAACACATCAGGGTGCACATCTCAGCCCATTACACGCCTCTGGCTGAAATGGCAGCTTGTACTGAACTGTACAGAGTGATTTTTAAGGAACACAATTACTCAACAGGAAGCACAGAGCATAATTAATCTTACTGTGAAACTCCATTTTAACTTAGTTGATCTAGTACTTCAGAATAATGTGGTTACTTTTCGATTAATTTTTGCTCTTTCATTTGTGAAAGTGGATAGTCTGTATTTTCTCCAATTAGTTCAATAAACATCAAACACTTCTAAACACCAAATATGAAAATGTCTAAATGTTGCAGTAATAGGTATGCTGCAAATACATAGATTAGCTACAGCTCAGAACTAGGGAGAAAATTAATTACTGTACAGCATGCAGTTGTATAAAATTGTTTTTTGCTTGGAACTAAACAGTGGCATTCTTCATATTAACACAGACACCTTTTCCAATCACCTCTGCTAGCGCTGCTAAGGCACTGCCATTACTACTAATAGATAGAAGGCAGTTGTATTTTACAACAGGGATGCAAATGGTGCAGTTCCAGGCACAGTTTGAGTGCCTGATGCTGCAAAATAAAATAGCAATAAAAAATGTGCTACCAAGCAGTACACACCTACCCAGAACAGATTATTACTTGTAGTACATGATGTTTCTTCAAGTTCAAGAATCCCTCAGAGCCCTTTGCTTTTATTCCATTGCCCACATGTGCAGGCAAGAACCGTGCCAACTCAGGGCTATAAAGCAGCCTGCTCTAAGTGGAAAATGATTAAACACGCTGAACTGGATGCACTGTCCAATCAATAGGTCTTCCAGTATAGTGTACTCAGCCTGTCCATCACTGTGCCTTCTTATGCTCTTCTCACTAAGTTTTTCATATGAATTTCGGTTTATGAGAAGCACCTATTTGGAAAGCCAGAGGCTTCAATCTCTCCCTAAAAAGATCTTGCAGCAACCCATATTGATTTAGTATTGTAAGGAAATCTTAAAAGTCCCTGTTCAAAATCTCATAACCCCAGCCAGTGTATTTCAGGCCATTTTGGAGGAGGAAAGTCTTTAGTCTGCATTTAGTTTAATGAAGATTCCTGTTCATTCTTTGACCTCACAAAAACGCTGTTTCCCCAGCATGCAAAGTTGGGCAACATTTTCAGTCTGTGAACACCCCAGCACTGGATTCACCCTACAAGAAGAAGGTTACTTGGTTGGAGCACTATAAAAAGACCTGCCAGAGGACAGTGTGCTATTAAAAACAAGCCATAATGAAGATCAGAGAACAGCCTGAAAAAAAAATAAAAATTGCTGACACCAATGGGAAGGAGAGTTGCGTCACTGAGTCCAGCAGTCAATGGGACCACTCAGAGCAAACAAGTACAGCTGTCCACTGCCAGAATTTTGAACTTGCCCTGGAGGCAGAGAACTTAACACTAACAAAAAAGGTCACAACACCAAAAATTTATTTGAGATTATTTTGTGCAGCTCATAAGAATACAGGAGAACATCAAAGCTTTTCCTTAGGACTGGTACGGATTAAGTGACACAAAAAGTTCTGCAAGGTAGGAAAAAATAAATAAATCTGAGAGTCTCCTTATCAGCTCCCCAGCCAAGATGTATTACTTGGACAAAAAATAGTTGTAGCCTGTGCTACAAACAACACAGCAAAATACAAATATTCAAGTGATTTGACATTAAAAACACATGTGTTTCTGCCATAGAGCAGGCTCCTACCTTGGAAGTGCCTTGGCTTAAGCCAAGGGATAGATTGTTCTCTTTTGGGGCAACAAGCAGTCTCATTACGCAGGGAGCACATTACTGTTTCAGAGCAATGATTTCTGATTAAAATTTTTTGAACTTTAGTGCCACCTGCCCAGGCCTGCCTGCAGAACATGGCAAAACCATGGACACCTGGGGAAAGGGGCACATCAGCACAGAGAATTCAGGGACAGGACGATCTTAGCTCCCGCCCTGGCTCTGACAGGCTTTGAGCCTGGGTCTCTTTGGCTCAATACTCTCATCTTTACCAGGAGAGACGCATTTAAAAACCTCATTGTGTTGTTACTGTGGTGATAAAGGCACTCTGAAGTTGGGAGCGGTAAACAAACATTCACCCTGTTCATTTGGAGAACACAGGAAGCAGGGGTGTGCCAACAGCAGCAACCAGCAAGCCCTCCTTAAAATACTACCAAAATAACCATCTGATCTTTGTTGAAATAATGAAACTGCTGTAGTGACAACAGCAAACATCCAGTGTTCAAATAGAAGAGGTCAGTCTTCAAGGTAGAAACAGAGCAAGTGTTCTTCACCTCACACAACTCTTGGTCACCTCCTTACCCCCAGTGCCCTGTCCTGACCTGCTCAGTCCCCTCTAACCTCACTCCATGAGGTGTCTGGGTGTTCTTGCAGGTTGTCCTTACATTTCCCTCAGCTAGAGTTCTGCAATTTCTTTTTCACAGAGATAAATGTCACAAATCAGTGGATGTAACTGACTTAAGCCAACACTAGCAGGAGGACAAGGGAGAAGAAAAGGTCAACCTCCAAACTCAACAAATACTTTAACTACCTGGAGATTCCTTGTTAAACCTCACTTATTCCCAAATAATTTTTTCTTACTGTCTGGTCCCTCCTCTATTCCCCCCCGCCACCTTGTTCTTCATAAGTAAACAAAAGGTATGAAAGAGCAGAGAGGGAGATAAATACTTTAAGCTACAGGGCAGCACAGGTATAAAAACAAATAAGCATGAACGGAGCAGGCATACATTTAGTATTATAGTTGAAAGACTATTTATAACCATAAAAATGGGGCTAAAAACTAAAACTAATTTAGTTTTAAGAAAAATCCTGATTAATTGATCAAATGGATTATAGAACACGATCGTAGGGAGCACATCTCTGTAGCCCAAATTACTTATTTGAGTCTTGCATTAAAGGAAAAATTGTGATACCTTCTTCAACTGTTTCTTTGCATCTTGTTTTCTGTTTAGATTGTCTGTGAGATTTGATTAGGTAAGAAGCTGAAGGAAGAGAAATAGGTATATAAAGTGCAGAGGCCCCCTAGCACAGGGGTAGCTAAACTGGATAGCCCACAGTCCACTCACACTACACAATAAAAGGCAGATATGATATACCTTCAATATCTTTCTTTATATCTTTCTTTACCCCTGAACAGTAAGGGAGAGAGAGATTAAGGCAATAAGCCATTTACCTTTAGTATCGGCAGCAGTACCCAAGCAATTCACTACTAACTGTCCATTACACATTTATTGCTGTGCCTCATTCCTGTAAAACAACAGGTCAGAAAATGCTCATAATTTAGGATCCTAATGCTTACCTTCCGTGCATTCATTCTGGAGTTTCAGACAGAGCTCGCTCACTGCTCCTTTCCAAGGCTGCAGAGGGCAGGTGAGGCTACAGCTGCACCAGGCAAGAAACACCTCAGCTGTGGTGCATGAAAAGGCACAAATACCTAGCAATTATTGGAGAAAGGAGTGGGTGCTCTTTTTCCACGTCTTGTCTCCTATTCTTTAAACTTTCTGCTTCAGTCCAGGCTCTCCAAATGGGGATTCCTCAGACCTTTCCCCCTTGCAGTTCACATCGAGCAGCACAGATGTAGGTTGCTAACAGCCTTCTCAAGGTCTGTGTGTCAGACACCTCTTTCTGCAGCCTGCCCAAACCCTAGTAGTCACTCTCAGAAGCTTTTCAGACAGTCCTCAGCCAATGCTAGAGGGAGTCAAGGCTGGGAGTAAGCCTCCTGTCCTCGGGGTCAGTCACCACAGCCCACCTGCACCAGGTAACCTGCAAGTCAAAGCCTCCCAGCCAAGCACTCCTATGACCCGTTGCCACCACCAGAATGTAGTGATTTGGTGGGCTCACATGCTGCTGGGAGCATACTGCAACAAGCTTGACCTGTGTTCTACCTCCCCAGCACTTGTGGTGGTTCACCTGCCTGCTCCTTATATGTCTCTAGTGGGGCTACCCATGTGTTTCCACCTTCTGAATTAGTGGTACTCTCTATTTTAACCCAAAGCTGTTATATTTCATATTTATATTTGAATTCAATTTACAGAGAGGAGAACAAGTTGTTCAGTTTCTATTATTCTGTGCTGCAGTAGATGCACTAATTTTAGACTATATCATTTCCATTAATACATAAGAATCGTTTGTTTCTTTATTCATTTATGTGATGTTTGACATACACTAGCAGGCCTGAACACTATGAATGGCTATAAAAATAAGTAAAAATAATTTCAGCACCATCAAGTGGGCTCAATAAATCCAGACAACTGCATTTTCCTTGCATCTACCTTACTTTTATTACTCATTTACCTTGTCAGGTCCAAACGAACAGAAAACTGGTGGGATCTGTACAAGAAATTACTATCTAACATAAAAGAACGAACCCTGTATTTATAGAAATGTAGAGAGACCTCAGCTTATTTGAAATCCCTTTTCTGACTTGTGCTGCCATCATTCAACTTCATTTGAAGGAGGGAAATGGAACATATTGTTAATTGTAATCAGATTGACATCAACTTGCTAAGAATTCCTTCAGCAAATTACTATCTTCTAAAAAAGTGCAGAGTTGGAAAGAACCTGAGATTGAAGATCAGTGAGGTGAAGATAGAAAAATCTATTAATACTTTTACCCTACCTATAGGATTTAATCAGAGAACAGAACTTGTCTGAAATGAAAGGCTTTTTCACACGAGGATGTAAAACCCTTACAAATGGAAATTAAATTTTTATTTTCCATAACACTTAATGAATTATTTTGTAAAGGTTGAAATGGTCACACAACTTTCTACAAGGTGTGTAAAATCCACATTTGTTTTAATGAGCTATTCCAACACTTACTACTGATACTCAATGTACTAATTCCTTTTAACTCATGCTATAAACCATGAATGTGCACAGCTGACTGAATGTATCACGAGCTAATGTTAAAGGTTTCCTTTTTCTCCCTCAGTTTCCAATTTTTGTAGCCTTATCTCAGTCTAGTTGTCCAAGACAAATGGTTTGATTGAAAAGTTTCTGAAATATGTTGAGGGAAAAAAAAAGCAATGAAAGGGGCCAAATATCAGAACATTCTAATATCTGGGGTTTTTTGTTAACTCAGGTCTGATTAATATGAGGTGATAGAGCTGATCATCTACCTGGATTAGTCTTCAGGAGTCAGAAAGTAGCAGCTCATGGCTCTGCCAGCGTATAAATACATAATATATTAGTAGACTATCACCTAAGATCATAAAGCTATTGTCATATAGTGTTAAGTGTTAAAGTGTTACACAAAAGTCTAAGACCTGTTCTCAGGTCTGGTCAGAGAACTCACAAGAAACCACAGAAGAAATTGGATCCCAAATTCCCACTTGCTCTTCAACACTAACTGCACTAGGGCAGGAATTCATCCTAAAGTATCAAAATGTGGCTTTAAGAAACCTACTATGAAAAAGAAGTTGTACAGCAGAGAACAGGGCTGGGCCCATACCCTTCCATCCTCTTGCTATCCAACAAGGTTAGCATGTCTGCATTCCCAGGAGTGCAGGAACTGCCATTCCTGTTACACTTAAACACAGCAAGGGAGAGAGTAGGATTTTGCATTCCTCTTCCATGTTCATATGAGGGTCCATAGGGACCAGAGAAACTCTAAGTCTTATCAGAAAAAGGCCAAGAAATACAGATAGTGAGTACGTTTCAGACCTCTTGCCAAGATGTCTGGAACTGTTAAAACTAGATTACATGAAAACAAGACAGGAACAAGACACTGGGCGTTAGACCGTGAAAGGATGTCACTTCTCAGCAAAGAGGTAGTTGCCAGTAGGAAGTTCAGAGATGATGCCGAAATACACTTTGTAAAAGGAGAGAGTCAGGAAGAAAAAATCCTGTCAGAACTAGCTATAAAGACCTTACCTGGATACTCCTGTGAGTATTCAAGAAGATTGTTCAGCTAAAGGTGTAAAACAGCTGCCAAGATCAAGCCTAAGCCTTCCAGTAGCAATGGAAGAGTACAGTTCTTTCCAAAAGAGGATGGATAGATTGAGACAAAGTGATGAGCAGCTGCTGAAAGAACTAACAAGATGTGCTGTTTAGCTCTGCTCAGTGGCAGAGAAATAGAGAAAAATATCTTGTAAGAAAATTTCTGAATTCTAATACCAAGAGCTCTGATGTTCACCAGTTGCAATGCTGCAGTGGTCAGCAGTGAATCAGAGCAGCCTCTGGTGACAGTCAAGGTTGTCACCCTTCCTGTGGAACAGCTCCTGCTCAGACAGAACAGAAATTTCAGTCCTTTCTGTGATCTTGTTCTGTACATAAGCAATACAAGGACATAGGAAAGTTAAACCTCTCTTAATTTTATACTCTCGGGTTTTATTATGCAGAGGAAATCACAGGGGTGTTAGGAATGAACAACGTACAAGCAAGACCAATGAAGCTCATGGGAGGTAGCCCTTCAGCCCCCAAAATTTGCTTTCTATAAGGTGAAGAGAACATTTCACAGCAAAAAGAAAACCCAAACTGTTCTGAATCAACTCTCCAGTAATTGAGAACTTACGTAAGCTATGCTAAACATGGCCATTCAACTTATTTAGTGCTTCAGTCTCCCCACAAACACTTCCTTTCTCCCTTTGCACTCCCAAGGGTCCTTTGCAGCCTAAAACATTATTAAATAATCACCAGCTTCAGCAAATACCACCCAGCTAATCATGGTGGAGGAGGACTGCTTACCCCCTGATCAAATGCTACCCAATCCCCGTCCCTTTTATTAGCTGAGTTGTGGTGTTTATCAGACATGATGCTTTCCCCACTTAAAAAGCCAAGCAAAGTAGTTATTTTACCTAGAGACAACCCTTTAAACCCTGGTTTAATCCAATACCTTCTATGCTTGTAGGAGTCAAGAGGCTGCAGCTCTGCTCTGGAACTGGCAGGGGCCTGAAGCTGGTATTTTGCAAAGAGACAAGGTCCATTACTGAGCTGCTAAGCAGTAGCACATTTCTAGCAAAAGAGATGGCAAGTTTTATTAGGGACCATGAGAAAATTAAGAGGATCCAGAATTACGTGAGAGTGAAGGGAGTACAGTCTGCTATTAACAAGCTCACTTGACCCCTGTATCCCTAAAAAAATGGGCCACGTGATACTTTTCCAACTTCTTCAGGCCTGGCCCAGAGCCTCAGTATACATTAGGGAGGTATTACACTGTTATCCTTTGGCTGAAGTGGGAATTTGATTCTAATTGCCTATGACCAGGAAACTTGCACAAATAGGAACCAGATTTCCCCTGGATATTCTGCCTCCCCTGATTCCTATATGTGCTTTTGGTTTTTTTGAGAGGATCGGCTACCAGATCAGACCTTCTGGTTTCCATGTTTGTAGCATAACAAGTTAACACTGTTACAGACCTCAGGCCCAATTAGCCAT
The DNA here is from genome assembly GCF_001431845.1 of Calidris pugnax. Lineage (NCBI taxonomy): Eukaryota > Metazoa > Chordata > Aves > Charadriiformes > Scolopacidae > Calidris > Calidris pugnax. Next base: position 7,067,148 of record NW_015091083.1, on the reverse strand, counting down.
CAGTCGCACTTGGCAGCCAAATCCACTGGAATGTGTTAAAATTTCAATTTGCACAGCCTAGTGAGCATTAGCATACTGCACCTAAAGCCACGCATGCTTGCTCTGCTGGTATCTGAGCCAAATCGTATTCTGGGCACAAAATACAGCCACTACATTGCCTTGATTCCAGAGGAGCCTTTCAGACCACCTGAATCAGGAGCCTCAAACAGCTGAAGAATGAAATACCATAGAGTCAAGGAAACAAGAGCTACAGAACCAATTTTTATTTCTATCTTTCATGTCGGCTTCATGACTTTTTATTCCTGGTTATCCAGTGCCAGATTTCAATGGCAGGCATGGAAATCTCTGCCGATAGCCACCTAGCAAGGGTATATCCTGAGAAAAAGTAGAAACAGGTTTGAAGTCTCACAAATTGAAACAAATCAGTGCTCCCTGTTCAGATCAGAGAAAAGTATGGGATATATACCATCACCACCGGGTTCTTAAAAAAAGAGATCACAGCTGCTGGGCTCTGTGCTAACTCTGTAGTGACTGTCCCTAAGGATTAGGTGGATTTGAAGCACTGTGAATGGGACAAGTTCCTCTATGGACCTGTAGCTCTTGCCTCACAGAGGAGTCACAGTAGTGCTGGGAAGCCAGGCCACTTGGCCCCAGGCCACTCAGTGCCTGTCCAACCTCCCAGGACACCCCAGAATCCTAATGTAAGTGTCTCTGGTTAGAGAGAATAACCTTCCTGTATTCATGTCTTGAAAACAGAATCTGCACTTCAGCCATGTAACGCTTCAGAGCCTGTCTCACTTTTAATCCTTGATGCCCTCCCTTGGAGAGGTGTGCTCTGTATCACTGAACTCTCACCATTATACATTCTGCATTTATATCTCTCTAGTTTTAAAAGTATCCATTAGTTTGTTGATATCATAGTTAGACATTGTCTATACTGAATAAAGCAGTCTCGTGCCTGTGACTCACTGATGTACATCTGGAAGAAGACTGAATCTTTTCTGCAACACAGCCAGTTCTGGCAAAAGAAAGCATGAAGCAGCACATGACAGGAGTTAGCCAGGCAGTAATAAGACTCACCTGAACGTATACATTTTTTAATTGCTAAATGAGACATGTTCCACAACAGCTAATATTTTTTTTAAGGAGATAATTCATTCCATTCGTAATAGATTTAATTGTGCTCTGATTGCTCACACCTGGCAATTTTGTTTTGCAGCACTTTTATTTTTTCCCCAAAGCACTTTCAAAGCATAGAATGGGCCTTGCGCCAGGTATAGTATATGATTCAAGCCCTGAAATAAATGGAATGGGATTTGCAGAGCCAGCTCTAGACATAGACAAAGTGTGCAGTTGCTGGGGCAGCTGCCTGCTTCGCCTCTGCCAGAGACCTGCCACTGCTACTGCCAAGGGAAGGGTGGGTGTGAGTAAGCTAAAACCTCTTGCTCATCTAGCAAAGGTGTGAGTAAGCTAAAACCTCTTGCTCATCCCTCTTGCAGAAGCAGCAGTCATGGCCCCTTGCTCTGGCAAAAGCAGGAGCATCGAGCCTGCTTCTTCATCCCAGTGCTGCTCCTGCCCCTGGCAGCACTTATCCTCGGGGTGGTGAAGTTCTACATTGTCTTTACCTCTGCACCTACTCTGGTTCCTGCATTCTTCTGGATTCAGTCTTTTAATCGATGTTTGTCTGGTTTAAAACAGTATTCAGGATAATGAAATAATTTTCAAATCTTCCCATTAGCTAATGTGAAATTTAACCCTAAACAAATCTGAGAGTATTAGGATGTTTTTAATACATCTCAAGGACTGCCATCCCTCAGATATTGGTTTTTCTAGCTTTTTCCTTGATTTCTCAAAAGACCCTCAACTCAGGTAACCCCACCAGAATCTAACTCATTTTCTCTTTATCACTTAACGTCCCATCCTGAGATAAAGACTTGTTATACTGTGTGCTGTTCTTCCAAAACTCTAAGAGATTTCTTGTCCCTCAATGAACTCATACTTTAAATGAATGAGAAGGGAAAAGGGTAGAAGAGCAAGTCGAGGACAGAAAAGTGAGCTGATTTTCTCTACATTGGGAGCCATATTGTTTACCCGAGAGTGCAATGTTACGGTGCCTGGCATAGATAAGTGTCTTCAAAATGAATGTAGTATGCCCTAAAACAACAGAAAATCTGTCCTTTATAATGGAAGACACATAAAACTAGAAAGAATCAATTTCTAATAGCCCTACAGAGTGCTAGATGGACTGAGAGAACCTGTATGGATATACAAGGGGTAAACTCCATGCCAACCAGCCCAGGCAATTCCATTGAATTGTTTCATCAGAGATGCATTCAGTGATTAATAACTTCTTCACTAAGAGCAGAATTTACCCCAAAAAATCTAAACCTATGGTGGCAGGCAGGAAAGGATGACTTCTAAGCAGACAGATAAACAATTTCTGAACTGAAAACTAGTCTCTCTTTTTCTAATTAATTCCTCCTTCTAACCTACCAAACTACAACACAAAAATAGCTCGGATTATACTCTAGGGCAGTTGTTTACATGCATATTTACCAATTCTCCAGTGAGCAGATTTCTGAAGCAGATCACTCAGTGCTTAATTTTCTCAGCAAAAGGAACATAAATACCTATCCACAGTGAAAGCACCCATGCTCTTCAGGGGTAAAAGATAAGGGTTATATAGACAAAACAGAAGCAAAATCTGAAGAGGTGTAAAATACTCATCACTTCTATTGATTTTAAGCTGCCGGGAAGCATCTCCTGGGAATGTTTCTCTAGATATTACCTCTGTAATCATAGTATTCTCAATTGAAAATACAACAGCTCTTTTGCAGTGCATTTGGAGTGCAAACACGTGAAAGTGTTGGACTGATAAATGCAGAGATGCTAGCAGAGATCAAACGATGAATTCATTAGCCGCATCAGGTTCTGAAAGTTAGGACTCTTGGCACTGGCTTTCTCAATTAGAGTTCTTCCATTTCTGACTCCTGTCACTGGCAGTACTGAGCTGGTGCTCAGTTATGTTCTCCCACAAGTAACAATTTACTTGAATGTCATTGAACAGTGAAGGGAATAAGATTTGGAAGGGCTGAGATCCATTGTTAGAATAAATCCATTGACAGTAGACTTTTTGTGAAAAAGCAATTTAGGAAAAAAAGACATTTAGGAACATGGACATTTTGGAACAGTTACCTACAGTTACAGGCAACAACATACTCCATCTTCTGAGTAGTTTTCTATCTGCTACTCTTATCGGAAGGCTGTTCCAGAATCATGTTATTCTGTCTTGAGAAGTCTTCGAATTTCCTGAAGAAAATGTAATCATGACCAGTTCTGTTCACTTGTTCTTAAGCCAATGATTTCTTCGGAGGAAAGAATTTTTCCACCCTCCCTGTTATGTTTAAAGTGGTAGCCACAATCTCACTCAGTCTTTCTTTTCTTAGACTGATCTATGCCAGCTTTGCTTTTGACTTTGTTTTCTAAGATAAGTCTCGGAAAAAAACCTTTTGAGTGCATCTCTTTGAGACTGAATCCCTCTCCCGAAAATGTGTGGTGGGGATTCTGCATGGCATTCCCAGAGAGACATCACTGCCCTTTCCCTGGCATGCCAGCACTTCCCTCTCTTGCAGAAACACCTCACACAATGGTTTACTGCTTATGATGAGCTGCTTAAAAAAACAGATCTTTAGCCTATGTATTCAGTGAGTAAATGAAAGTTATTGAGCTATCAGATATAATTTAGGACATCTCTTTGGGGTGAAAGAAGTATACTTCAGTTTTAAATGCTAGCTTTATGTTGCTTACCATGTAAAACAAGCGCCATTTTGAAAGAGATGTTGTGTAATTATTAGTTCTTCCAGATTCTCTGGAGGCACAAGGCATGGATTGCTGGAACCATGCAAGCACAGACCAGCCTTTGCACAAAAAAGCTGCTATTCTCAGTAAAGTTAATCCTACTCTATATTCAGTATGATTTTATTCACGCATTCACATGCCTACTTAAAAACATCATAGCAGATTTTGGAAAAGGTATGAAATATAAATACAAGCACAGTGGATGTCTGCAGTAAATACATCCATATATTTAGAAGTCCTTTTACATAGTCCATTCCTAGATGACAAAATGAGTCAGAGATTATCCAAAGCTCCCAAACTTAGACTCTCCAACCAAGACTGTGGAAAAATGAGAAAAATGGAAAATTACACTGGCAATAAATAACTTAAAAGGTAACTTTAAATTTATTACTAATTTATGCAGCTAATATCTTAAGCATCTCTAGTTCTTACTTCCATATAAGGAAACCAAAATATCTTTCCAAATTTGTCTCATTAAGATTGATAAAATTTCACTTCTAGACATAGAAGTCTTCTTGGCCAGATACGTACTACCAGCTACCCCATAATGTTCTCTCAGAGAGGGCAGCTGGAGCTGCGTAAGGGTTGCCTGAAGTCAAACGGTAAAAAAGGATGAAAAATGGATCTTCTGCTGGGACACTGGAGCAAAGCATTTATGATAGGGAAAAAGTAGGTGGGAAATGGTTCGTGGTGGCCTAATTATGTTAGAAAGAGCACTTATTCAGCTAGCTGAAGAAAAGAGCCCAAGGGAAAAGGAGGGAAGGACAGCCCTTACGTTAGTCTGGTATTTGTTTTCCTGTGTGTGGAAAACCATTCCTCATGAAAACTGAGCTCTGCCATAATACAAAAACTCATCATCAAAATAAAGGCCTCAGAGAAACTATTGGATGTTATCATTGACACCATTGGAGAGCCATTACCAATACTGAAACTTCATGAGATATAAAACAGAGAAGCAAGTATAGTTCCAATGGGAAATACCTACAGACAACAGGTATGTTTTGGCACCTATATGGTGCATTTATGGCTACTTCTTCCCACAGGAAATAACAAAGTGCATTTAAGCAGTATACAACCTATCAGCTGTCATTGAATGATATTGCAAAGACAGTCTATAACTCTGAAAAGTGTGACTGTTCTTATTCTGTAGCAGTAGTTCTGTAGCAAGACAGTAAAGCTAGCTAATGCTTTTCACAATATGCAGATGATCAGCTTCCCAAGTAGGAGACTCAAAATGAAATATTATTAACAATTTATGATTATTTCCATGCAGATACCGAATGACTAATTCCTATCATATTTTTCTGTAGTTGCAGGAGGGAGTGTTTCTGCACCTGTTTCTCTTCCTCAGAATCTAATCATCAGTAAAATTGTACTCAGCCAGCTGTTAAATTTCAGATCAGTTAGTGTACTCCATGCATTTAAAGACTGACAAAATATGAAGTCATATAGTCACAATAAAATGCCACAGTGATACCAAGAGAAGTGATCACCAAGCTTGCAAAGCTTCACACAGCCTTGGATTTTGTTGTAATACCTAACTAGATTCAAGAAAATGGTGTATATTCATATGCAAACTAGAGTACCAAGTTAATGCAATAAAGTTAGCAAAACTTTGGAAAAATGTGGTAAGTTTCAATGGATTCATTTGAGAGCTTAAACCACTTGTTAATTATTAGAAATCTGTGTGAAACTGATTAGCTCGTGTCATCTCCTGTGACATTATTCACAGAGGGCATGGTGTCAGCATTTTGAGACCAGAAAGATCATTCATTCAGTCAGTCATAAATCCTTACATTTTGTTGATACACCTGTATTGAACCAAGTGCCTTGTGTCTGAGTGAAACATAATTTGTGTTTTGGCTACGCACATATACGAAGGCATCAACAAATTAAATCAAACATTGGAAGAAGTTCCAATCCTACCACAACTGCTCTGTCAATGTGCCAATACAGTGGTAATTATTCATTCACATAATTAAAGTCTGACCGCAGAAGTTTAACTCTAAAAGCTTTGTATCACATACATTTTCTGCAAATAGTGGATTTAAAATATGTACATACACATATACATACACATTCAGCCCACAAAAGGCTACGCACATAGTTTGATAAATATAGTTAGATAAACAGCTAGGTAGGGTAGATATGATGACCCAATAGCGTTACTGATCACTGAAGTCACCCAAAATTTTCCACTGACAGATTGCTTAATGCTTTGCAGAATTTTAACTGTATCAATTGGAATACTACATGACATATTTCTATGTTAAACTGCCTTAGATATATCTGAAAATATAACTAAGGAAAAAAATGTGAGTAGAGCAAAAAAATAGCCAATGATTTTTTTTCATTGAGAAGCCCTCAGCCTGTTGGCTTTTGAGCTGGAACCTAAAATACTTCAAGGAGCCTTCCAGAGTGTCAAGAATTTGTGCTATAACATTTTTATAAACATTCAAAATTGCACAATTCAAAAGGATCTGGAAAAAAAAAAAAAAGACCATACCTAGTTAACAGAGACAAATGAGTTTGGCAACTAAATCTCACATACATTCAACCTCAGTTAAGTCTTGTTGCTCCCAAAGTTTCAAGACTGAGTAAGAATTCCTAACTCTTCCTGGCAGATGAAGCTTGCTGTAATGTCCAGCTTCTCAAGAGGGGACATGGAAGTGGTCTTTCACCTTCAGCATTGCAGCAGATGATGCACCAAGGGGAGACAGTGGCCGGACCAGAAACATATTATATGGGTATTGAACAGATTAGAAAAGCTGGAGATGAAGAGAAGCCATGGCAGGAGCTTGTTAGAAGAGTGGGGCAAAAAAGACAAGAAATGGCATGAGAAAAACAGGTGGATTTTTGAGCCTGGTCAGAAGGATACTGAGAGATGCCCAAGCCAGTAGGTGTTCTGCCAGTGAAACACTCTCTCCTAAAATGTGTTAAACTGAGCTGCGAAAGTAATATCTCTGTATTCCTATACTGTCAGAAAATAGGTATTAACTTTACTGATAACAGGTGTACTCCCCTTCCTCCCTTTAATTCTTGGTGGATGTACCCAACCTCTTTATATTTCCAGGCACTCTGTTAGCATCTGTGTCTGCAATGCGGAGCTACTGGTCTAGTCCCTGCAGATTACCTGACCTCAGGGGATGCATGATTCCCTAGGACCCTGTTTTTCAATTAAGGAATTACATTTAAAATATTCATTAAGATATATTGTTGCAGTTCCTGCAGCAGTTTTACATTATTTAATGCTGTGGTCATAGATAGTTCTGGGTAACTCCAGGAATAGAACTGCCACCCCCTCACATAAAATGGATTTTTTGACATTTTTATTAGCTCCAGCCTTTGTTCCGTGGAGATGACAGCCAGTTGCCTACATTGGCATGACTGGTAGGAAAGTAGGTAGCGAGCACAGCTGACAGCATCTTGCAAGTCTGTGATGCTAAATCAGCATCACTGCCACGTGCCTCTTCAGTGAGGACGGGATGTGGAGGTAGAGTCGTGACAGTACATTCCAAGGTATCCCTGCGGTTCTTCCAGCTTGCTCTGTCAATGTTTCATCTGAGGTTATTAGTGTTTATAAAAGCATGTCCTTAAAATAGCTGCACGGTGTTAATAGAAGCAAAAATAACAGTTCTTGCGTTTAACGTCTTCATACTGGTGTAAAATATGGCTAAATTGGGCAAGTACAGAAATCATAATAGCTCAACCCACTTTAAGGGTGACTTTCAAATCCCTTTCAGGTCTTAAAAAGCACCAAGTTTAGGCTAAAATCAGACCAGGACACATTCCTGCTCTACAGAAAACCCTTCTCCCTTTAACAGATGCAAGATTCGGGGTGGCTTTTGCTTAGAGACTGCTAAAGGATATTCACTAAGTCCACCACTCACAAGTGGAGAAAGGAGCAACCATGAAATTCTTCAGCCTCTGAAAAACACATTATTTCAGAAAAATCATTCAGATTTGCATTGGCATTTGTAAAATACCCATGTATATTTTAGCATCAAAAGAGCAGTGTTTTTGAAGAGTAGCAAATGAACCAGGGGCTTTTATACATATCAGATGCTACAAATTTTACTCACCTATGACATCTGGAGTGGAGAGCATAAGGAGCATTGTGTCTACTTTTTTCGTAACATTATTTCTTAAATAGACAAAGCAGTGCATGTGAGTCTACTCCAGGCACAACAGATCAATCACCGTCCGTCACCAATACTGATGAATTGTTAATTGTTCTTCTCTAGACAATGAAATAAAGTGTTGATTCATGTTTCACTGAGAAATCCAACTACTTTTTTTTTTTTTTTTTTTTTCTATTTGTATTGAGAGCATAAGGAGCATTGTGTCTACTTTTTTCGTAACATTATTTCTTAAATAGACAAAGCAGTGCATGTGAGTCTACTCCAGGCACAACAGATCAATCACCGTCCGTCACCAATACTGATGAATTGTTAATTGTTCTTCTCTAGACAATGAAATAAAGTGTTGATTCATGTTTCACTGAGAAATCCAACTTTTTTTTTTTTTTTTTTTTTTTCCAATTGGCTATAGGTCTGTAAGTATCTTCCATGATTATTGTCAGATGAGACACAGACAATATTGGAAGTAACATACTGCATGTTCTAGGACAAGACAAGGAAACACAGGCTATTACAAGAGTATGCCCAAATTCGAACCTTACTTGACATTGGAGTCTGTCTCAATCACATCAGTGAGGAATAAGGGAAGCTCTGTAGAGAAGAAGTGGAAATCCTATTCTACCATGCTACAGCATAATAAAAAGTCATCTTAAAAACTGATAATCTGAAATACTTTCTCCTCAGGTTTTTGGAACTGATATTTTTCTTGTAGTAAACTACTACATGCATACTGTGACTATACAATGTTCTTTTTAATAAGGTGTTTATTATTTTCAAAACTTACCAGTTTCTTACAACTGTTGTTTCAGAAAGGAAACAACACAGTGACAGAATTGGGAGCATTTGCCATTTTGTTTCCTTTAAAATGTACAGTTGCTTTAAACAAAAATATATGTATGTTTTGCTCATTTCTGATTTGTCAATGATGAAACAATGTCCCATGTAAATTGCAGAAGCTGAAAAATTAATTTTTGTGTTTGTATATCAGGCAAATAAATAAATTTTACAGTTACTTATTATTTTTCAACCTTTCACATGAGAATGTGATTAGACTGACTACAACTGACACTGATTATCTAAGACAGGATGTTATTATATCCCTTTGGGGAGCTTCTGAAAGACCCACCACATTTAGAGCACAGAGATTTTCTCTGCATTACCTCATTTATGGAGCAATTACATGGAACTTACTACCGAGAAGATGTCAGGAAAAACACTGAACAAATATCTAAAGTGGATTTCACAACCCTCCCCTCTCTGTCAAAACATCTCACAACCTCATAGCGTTAAAATGTTTTGTGAAGATTATCTATAGCAAAACTATTTGCTATTTATCAGTGAAAGGTATGAGAAAGGTGAGGTTAAGACTACGTGGAAGAGAGCTGGTAATAGATCTGAAGACAACAGAGATTTCTCCCTGCTCAAATGGCTTCCTTGCTCCAAGAGTCCCAGTTTAACGAATTGTATGGGCTTGAAAAGTCCAATGTTTTCATTTCATCCATCTCAGAATTTGCAAGTTTTGTAATTTCATTAGAAAACAACTAAGGAGGATTTCTCAGTAAAGTGCAGATGAATATGCAAAATGCTCTGGTTTGAAAAATCTCTACTAGTTCTAGAAAAACCTGTGGCTGAATTCACTGATTTTTTCAAAATTACAATTTCAAAGACCTGATTTTCAAGAGCAATTTACATTTTTCTACCTAAAAATAGGCAGAATATAAAGGAGACCCAGATAGAGACCATTTTCAAATCTGTATTCTCACAATGGTCGTTTTCCTGAGACCCATTGTTGAGAATGAACATACATAGTGAAGTACTGCAGAACTGCTATATATTAAATAAGCACACACCTATTGATTATGAGATTTGCAGTTTGAGAACATCAGAAAAGCTGTGAGAGGTACATAATCCAAAGTAATACTCACAGTTCGGGGAAGAACCGACAATACCGAGGTATTGCAGATTGCAGAGATTTATTCTCACCTCCACTTTGATTTTAAAGCTAATATTGCTCTAAATTTGTGTGATGACACCACCTAAACCTCAGGCCATCTAATTTTTTCTGTCATCCCTGGGAGTCTTCACATACTTAATCTAAGTCTGTTGCGGAAGAAGTTAAAAGATACTTTACTTAAATGTCCCTTCCTTATTCAATGAACAACTCACTACAACTAGAGTAACGTGCTGGAATTCAGTCAGTGCTTTTCCTTGGAGTGCCTTAAAGAGCATCATCTTGACATGAAGCTAATCCCCGGGTGGACTTACAGCAGCAGCAAGAGACTCAGCAGAGTTCCCCTCTCCCATAAATACTGAGATTCTCTTCTGCTCACTGTAGCACAGCTATTGCTCCTGAAATGTGTCCCTGTATGTAAAGACGTGTTCACAGTCCAGAAGGTCCCTATTTTGCAATACCCTCTGGTAATTCATGGTGAATACTGGAAGGAAGAATTTTCTGCATGTATAGAGATCACTGACCACAGGGAAAGCTTATACAAAAATTCTGGTTCACAAATATGAATGTGCTTGAGTGAGGAAAAACTGATCTTTATTGAGTTTATTCTTCAAGGCATGATATGTTGTATTTCTGATATTGCAAAGGAAAACAGCAGTACTGTATGAGGTATTCTGCACGGGCAAATATCATAGTCCTTACTCAGATTTTACTCAGGAAAAAACAACTTTGACTTGAGTGAGAATTTGGTGAACTGAGGACTGAACAGAGTGTTTTGAACCTTACCAGCATTGCTTGATGCTAATGTTGGGCAACAGTTCTCATTGCTAATTTGCCTGCCTCGTTGGCCTTCTCCTGGGCTCTGGATTTGCATTTGCTGTGTGTTATTCATAGCTTATATTGCTAGTTCAGATTGCTTCTCTGTGTGCTTTCATTTCCAGCAAATATTTTGCAGCTATTGTTCTACTGCTGGTAGATGTGCATGGAACCTGGTATGTGGAACTTGAACCTCAGCCCAGATTTAATTAAAACTGTTAAACGTGTTCTCACTACGGTGCTCAGAAGGAATTTTGCTGACCCTTTTTCAATGAAGCATAAATTTGTTTAATCTGATGTTTTTACAATGCAAAAACTTAAGGGCTTGATTTACAAATCTTAAGAGCAAATGCTTCTCCAGTAAAATAGACGGAGTAGCATCCATTTACAGCCATCATAAGGTCAATCCTAAAGACTTGTTCTGACCAACAATAGCCATATAAGAAAATCACTAAATGTGTGTGCTGTAACATCACCATGCTTTGTAGTTTTAATACTGCTTTAAAGTAAGATATCCTGAATTATAATTAGTACCAAATTATGCCATAGCTTACTAATATGCAGCAAATCTAGCTAGGTTATCACTCGTATGTTTTATGAGCCATACCTAGCCATGGTTTATCCTCTATTCATGCTGCAGGGTACGAAATTCCTGGGTGCCAACCTGCCTATGGCAACCTAGAATTCTCCAGGGCAGGCTCGCAAAATCTTCACCTACTCTCTGGGACAGGTAACTAAAAAGTGATGTTTTGTGACGTTATGCTTTCTTTCTGACTTTCCGATGTCCGTAAAATGTTTCATTTTTTCACGTCAGTCTGTAGTCTCTCATCATTCAGTTGTGCTATGTTTTCTGAACTAGGGGAATGACAGCAGATCTGTTTATTAGAGTACTCTAGATGCTTGCCTCAGCCAAGCCTGTAATAATTATTATTAATGTATATAAAAAATGAAAGTTGTTTAAGAAGCTGCAAAATCCACAGCTGCTTACTATTAATTGATATTTTTTTCTGAAAGAGGTAGTTTTTATAATACAGATGCATTGAATTTAATTGTTGGTATCACAGTTATCTGGGCAGTTCATCCACGTTTCTTAATTGCTGGTATGTGTATATTCTCTCTCCTTTATCAGGTTTACATTCGTCCTTGATCTCCTGAAGAAAGGATTTTTTCAGTGCTATAGCACAGAGATGTTTAAAGGATGCAGGAGTTATGACTGATTCTAGTTTACATTCCTATGAAACTCATAGTATAAGTTTAAGTAATGAGTCATTTTTCCATATTTTGCTTAGATTCTTTTCTACTTTTCTCCTGAATTTACTTGTTCTTTGTTGCTTGACTTTATTTCAAGTGGCAGGTATGTAGAAGAAATGTCACTCACTGATCGTGTAGTTTTCAATGACATATGAAAAATTGAAATGTATTTCAAAGAAACTAATTAGATGAAAAAAAATGAAGACAGGCTAAGCTTTAGATTGCCTTCTTGCAGTCTATTGATTTTCATTGAATAATGTGTGTGAATTTTCATCATAAGAGTGTTGCTAGTGTAGGAAAGACGTGAGATTCTTTCGGTACTTTTTGGCACGGTCTATACTCTATGGAGTGAAAAAACCAACAATCTTGGAAAAGTGATTTGAATCCCTGTTTTTCAGTTCCCTGTGGCTCTGCACATGCACTCTATGCTTACCTGGGGTTAGATGAGCTTGATGGAAAAATAGCTGTGTTCTGCTACTTGCCTCTCTCAAAACCAGGAGGTGACCAGTGAAGTGAAATATAATCAGGGCGTGTAGAACTGTTTTTCAAAATGTTTGACCCTGATTCCAATTTGACTGAATATTTGGAAGTCTTTTTAAATTGAAACAAATTTGCACAGCCACAGTATAATCACTGAGTTTGATCTTATGTGGTGTTTTTAAATGGATACCTATGGGGAAGTTCAGAGTGTTGGGATGCTGTTTAATAGTCTTTCTGTAGAGCTTTCTCAAAAAAAATCTCTTTTCCTCCCATCACTGTCCACTTCTAGTTCTTTCTTTAAAAAGAAAATAAGCTTACTTTTATGGAGGACAATACCAGAGTTTATCTCCAAGTATACCGAAGCTTAAAATGTACAAATCCAGGATTTTAGCTCAGGCTATTTAGCCATTTCATTTCAGCCATTGAAAGATTTCATTTCCCCATGCTTTTTAAAAAGCTCAAAAGGAGCTAAATTGTTATAGAGAAATTTTATTAGTTTCTGAAATCTTGCTTGTTTCTTTCTTGTTATTAACTCACGTCTTAATCACATTGTTTCAACATGCCTAGACTTTAAAAATTTATCTGGAAACTTGCTTTCCAATTATATTGAAAAACACCAGCCTGCTGACGGAACTAAAAAAAAAAAAAAAGGCACTTTTGTGAAAATGAAAGATAGTGAGTATGACAACTGTCAGCACTTACAAAATGAGGATAGATTCTATTTTATCCAGCCTGATGCACCTTAACCTTTAAACAACTATTGAGAAAGCAACAAAAATTTCAGCAGGAGAGTTAAAAAAAACCAAGTATCAATTCACGCAGAATGCTCACATAGTTCCGTTATAAGGCAAAAAAAATGCGTTTTATGTTTAAGTAGTCCACATCTCAGGGCACAAAAGGAATTTTTGGGGAATTCTGTAGAAAACTAAGCTTTTTCTTCATTCTTTGGGGTACTGTGCCTGCAGGTTAGGAAGCGGAAAGATCCTGGGTCGCCTCTGAAAGAGCACATTGCCTATTGCTTTTCACATAAATACTGCCTATTTTCAGATGAATGCCTGCTGCCTGATTTCATCCTTCCACACTTACAGAGACCTCCTTCATTTACTGTCTCACTTCAAACACTACAGAAGGGCTAATGCCAAGGTGCTGGCCTGCTAACAGGAGTTTGGAGGAATGAGGTCCTGTTCCCTCTCCTTCCTTATACACCCACAAAGAAATACAACAAAACTTGAGTCTTACACTGAAAAGCCAGTTTGGCTAAGAGAGCAGGATAAAATAGACTTGACTGAACTAATAAATCATGAAATTAGTTTGGGAAGAAGGTTGTGTGAAATGACAGCACAACATGCTGAGCAGTATGGAGCTTGCTAGAGGTGAACTCATTTATACTCTTGCAGAGTAGAAGACTTCTCAGTTAACAAGGCCTAAAATAGTGTGCTGCTGTGTATGAAGCAAGGTAGGGCTTGAAATAATTAGCCAAAGATGACAGATGGCAATTCCTTTCTCTTTTTTTACCTTCTTTTCTTTTGCTGTAATATGAAGTTGATCAAAGAGCCGAGGATCATTTGTTGTTGTAGGAAACTAAAAATATCTTGAAATAATCAGGCAAGCAATACTCATTCACGTAACAGCCGGTAGCCCTCATTGTTCCTGTTCAACACCTTATACATAAGTCTGTATGTAGTAACAGTTTCCCTCAGAATCTGAATTACATGTGCATGGCTGAGAAATGGGTGTGTCCAGGCCAAGGTGTATTATTTAATCAATACATTAAATCAATTTATTAATTTATTAAATTTAACCTTTTCCTTGCATTAACAAATCGATGATCTATTCCACTGCCAGAAAACCTTCCAAAAAGTCCCTGGAGCTCACTTCTGTGGCATGTTACATTAGTAATGTCATACAGCTGTGTGTGATGGGGCAACTAAATGATAAAGAACAGACTGCAGTAGAACTGCACCGATGGCTGCTGAAGGTGTCTGAGGGGTCAGTGCTGTGTCTCTGAGCAACAGCAGCGTTATCTCCTAAATTCTTTAGTAATAATATCTGGCAAGCATCGACACTGCTTTAAAGGTGAGCACCTGTGGATTCAAGTCAGAGATACAACAGGAGCTTCTGGCTTGTATGACTTCTATCACAGAAGACAGTGCAACTGTGGCCAGAAATAATTAAATAAAATGCAGTAATTTAGTCAAAAGAAGGTAATAGTCACTGCTTATAAAGGAAAAAAGCAGTGGCATCTGCAGTTCCTCCTCTCCCCAGTCCCAGTAGTAATTCTATCTGACTTGTCCTGGAGCCAAAAGAATATATTTGATTTTTTCAACTACTTAGCATAACCTATGGATGGGAACTGCTAAGATAGCCCACCAAAATGAGCCCCTTGAGCCAGGCAAAGATAAATTTCAAATCAGAGGAAAGAGAAAAGGATTGGGAAAGCTAAGGTGAGAACAGAGATAATAAACTCTGTCCATTAGCCTATATCTGGATGCTTTATATCAAATGAAATGGAAAAAACTTGTTTCCCTACTGTTAAAGTGCATTTCAATAGTACTCCACTATCCCACCTCCAACCTCAGTCCTTTAATAGAAAGAGTAAGATGATTTTCAGCTTGCTTTTGGGCTTCTGAATGGTTTTACCCATTCTCATTGCACATCCTATGACAAATAAACAGCACAATTCAGGAGGAACCACAATCTTGTTCCAGCACAGTTTGATCCAGATGAATCAGGAAGGTAAACAGACAAAAGCCAAAGTGAGAGAGGTTTAATAACACAATTAAAATATAACTTTACAAGCTTGTGAGCTGATGTGGCAGGCTGCTTCAGTAATTTCCAGGGGGAGTGCTTATCCGTGACTACAAACCAGAGCAATCTAGAAGCTGGCCACTCAAAGCTGTAAGGAGAGCTGCTGCAACCAAAGGTAGCTTGCTCAATCACCTGGAGACCTCTCTTTGGCTTCCAAATCATAAATTGAAATCTACCTCTAATTTTGCTACCTCTATTTCTCAATACCTCACTCTAATATTTTTTTCTCTCCTTTCTCATCACTGCTTAGTTGTCTGGATTCCCTAGTGAGATGCAGTGCAGACTGCTAGGACTCTGCCAGGCGTTAAAAAGCAGGCAACGTCTGTTCAACAACTTCAAATCACTTTCTGTGGGAAGTAGGCCCCCTCCCCACCCTGCCCCGTAGCCTTCGTTACAGCAGGAAGCATTTGTTGCAGTCAGCTCTTTCTCCTGCTTTTCTTATCCTTTTGTACCCTACAAATCTATATTGTAACACACCATTTTTTCTAGCCCAAAGTTTTATGCAAACATATTGCCCTCCGGAAAACCAGAAAACAGCAGCTCTTACAGAGATGAGCCTTCTCCCAGAGTCATGTCAAGAGTCTGAGCAGCAAGGAGTGTGAAGATCCTTTCACACCTGGGAATGCTCAGGGTTGTTACATCTCTGCTCTCTTGGACAAATGGCTGGCTGAAGAGTGCCATGCCAGAATTTAACTCCCTTCTCTCCCAGCTTCACCAGTGAGTCATTTAAGATGTTGTCCAGAGCACTAAGCAACATCTGGACAATGCAGACAATTTGGAGTAGGGCATGAACATGAGCAGAGGCTTCCATTACTGTGAGAAAATAAGAATACTCTTCCTACCTCTAGAGAATGAGTCAGAAAACATGTATTCTTCCTTGAATTACGGGCTTTTTTTCTTCTCTTGCACCCTTATTTTTCACCTCTTCATCCCTTCATTTTCTAGAAACATAGAGAAACAAATTGAACAGGGATAACCTTTATTCAAACTTCTGTAGGATCACTTACTGAACCTAACCATTTGCATTTAAGCCACTGACTCTAAGAGTCTACCTGCTGGGGCTGAAATCAGTCAGTGCCCACAGGCTTTAGGGAGAGCCTAACAGAGGCACTAGGAGACAGCCTGGAAGAAGGCAGAGATGTCTCATAAGCACTAGTGGCAGTCTCATTAATAGGAAAAATAAATGTATTTTGAAGATTCCAGATCCAAATCAAGTTAGCAGAACTATTAAATCAGCCCTGAGAGAGCTGGCTCAGCTCTTCCGTCTCCGTTCAGCCCTGTGTCGAGCACAGCACTGGGCTGGCCAGTACAGCTATGTGTGGTGGTCAGTCCACATCCTGGTTGGTAAGTCATAGAGTCATTGAACAGTTTGGGTTGGAAAGGACCTTAAAAATCATTTGTTTCCAACCCCCCTGCTATAGGCAGGGACACCTCCCACTAGAGCATGTTGCTCAAAGCCCCATCCAGCCTGGCCTTGAACATCTCCAGGGATGGGGCATCCACAACTTCTCTGGGCAACCTGTTCCAGTGCCTCACCACCCTCACAGGAAGGAATTTCTTCCAAATATCTAATCTAAATCTTTTATCTTTCCACATAAAACCATTATCCCTCATCCTATTGCTGCACTCCCTGATCACGAGTCCCTCCCCATCCCTCCTGTAAGCCCCTTTTAGGTACTGGAAGGCTGATATAAGGTCTCTCCAGAGACTTCCCCTCTCTAGGCTGAACAACTCCAACTCTCTCTGCCAGTCTTCATAACTCCACATTTTTCCCTCTCCCTGAGCTGCTCTGCATGCTAGGTTCCTTAGTGCTCTGTACAATGATGTGCTCCCTGGATGAGGGCTGGATTCTCACTGTTCATCTGCCCTTTGCAGTTTTCAGCACTCTGAAGGCATCACAATAGCCTGCTGAAGAAACTTCATTTAAATAATCAAAACACCTTTAGCGTCTGTTTCTGAAAGCTGTAATTTTATTCATGGTATTTCTATTCAATCCATTCAGAGCCTTAGGTTATGGATAGTACCTTTATTTATAAAGGACAATTTGTATGTCTTTATTATGAGCACATTTCAAAAATCTTACCATGTTCCACAGACAATAATGGCAGTCACTTAAGACAACTCAGTGCTGACAGCTGGTCCTCTAAGGGTGTTTTGCATGTCAACATGTAACTGAATTTTCATATCTTAATTGCCTCATAGTACATTTAGTATTGAATGCTCTTGTTGGATAGAAGCGTCTGTGGGTTTCAGATACTTGTTACAGAAGTCACCCCTTCTGCAATGAAAGACTGTCAGGTCAATATAACTGAAACATAATTCAGTTTTATTTTTAAGAGAGATCTCTCTTTTCTACCTTTTATGAATAAGCCAAGCACAGTTTAGACACATTTACCATATAATACCTCTTGCCTGATCTGAATTTTTAATTTTGCGAATTATGCAACAGTCAGGTACTCATATCCTAAGTGAAGAAAAGATACCTTCCAAAATCCAGCAATAATTCTGTTTTAGGTAGCTGCATCAACTCTCCAGGTGCTGTGAATAGGCTCTCATGCTAAGGATCTGTCCCACAGGACTTTGGATCTCAACTGCTAAACATCTTTCACTTCCCTTCCAAATCACTCTCTTTAATGTTTCTGATAAAACATCCCTCTTCTCTGGTTTAAATTCTGCCAGAATTCCAGGAAACCAAGAAAAGGACTCTGTTACTTGTTTTATGTGTCCATCAGTCATCTGGAAGCTATCTGAGCTCCAGATTTGGATCACCCACACGTTTGTTCTGCAACATATGTACAGGCCTTCCCTCTCACAATCCAAACCCAGCTTCAGGTTGTTTATTTTGAAAATGAGTACTGGAAAGAAAATTTAAATGGTTATCTATCTATATATGTGTGTGTATATGTGTATATATATATCTATAGGAAGGAAAGATCTGCATGCGATTTGACAGGCAAATTGTTCATACCCCAAAGTTTCAAGTACTTAACAAACTTTTTTGAAAGTACCAGAGAAATTTGGTGGATGTGCTGTAGTGAAAACAAACCTGACAGACGTTGGTGGAAAATTGAAAAAAAATAGGTGAGCTGAACAGTGTGTGTGTGAGCCTGAACTTATAGGAAAATGCCTATTGTAGACCATTTGCTGGGGCATTTGTTAGGTACAAATGAAGCTGCTGAATAAAGACCACAGCAGCATCGGGATTTGTGGACTGGTGTCTGGGTCTGAGCTACAGCAACATAATCTGTTTCCCCAATAAAACTGGTTTCAAGTCTGCAGGTGGGTTCTCAGAATCTGTATCTAGACTTTGCCATTTGATCCCACCCCCCCTCCTAATCAGATGGAGTAAGCACAAGGTTAGCCACAAAAACTGCAGGCAAGGAAGATAGCTTTGGAATTACCCTTTTGAAACGGTGACCCCGAGCATGTAACACATAATCAAGACTTGATTAACATAGAAATCCAATTACTGTTTCATTAAAGATCTTTCATTAATCTAGAAAACACTTGTGAAATGCTTGGACTTCATTTCCCAACAACAACAAATCCGAAAGCACTGATAGGGGGGTTAGATTCAATGACATAAATATCATCTCAAATCTCAAACCTCCTAAGCTGAGGTCTGGGGACACTTCTTTTGCCATGTCCAGCCTGGGCAGCTGGCAGATCTAGTGTGACCCATGCCAGAGCCGTGCCCTGTGACCAGCAGCAGAGCTGTGCCAGATTAAAAGGTCCTGGGTAATCCAAACCACCAGCCACGGATCAGCAGGAGCTGCTGAAGCCAAAATTCCCTGATAGCCCCAAGATTAAGTTGGTGATGCAGTCCAGCTCCGTTGAATAACAAGGCAGTGGCACTGAGGACCTGTTGGCAACTCTGCTAGCTGCAAACACCCCCAGAGTTCTGTCCCCAGTTTGCTGCTCGCTGGGGTGTGAGCTACATGTCAGAAGAGGTCCCCCAGGGCTTTGCCTCCTGCCTGGCTGACTGTCCTCATCCCTGTGATGATAGACTCTGTTCAAAGAACAGAAATAGAACTGGGAATTGTGACTGTTTACTCTCCTTGAGCCAAACAGGCCATCTCTTCGCAGAGCTCCACAGCAGCCTCACACTATTGGGAAGGCAATTCCAGAAAAACAAGGTCACAAACCTGGCCCGAGGCTCTCTGGCTTCCCACCATGTCACTGCTCCTGGCTGTCATCAGTGGTCTAAGTCAGCACAGCATGGCTGGGCTCACAGGAGGTCGTTTGGCCCTTCCCAGAGACCCTTTTCTGCTCTTCAGAGCCTTTCACAAGAAGCACCTGTGCAGGGCTGTTTTTCACTTTTCCCTAGATAAAAATCCACAGGGTGGAAGAAGAAAATATGCTTTTTGAAATTCTGTTCCAGAGTGTATATTTTTAAAATTTTCTTCAGTGCTCCCAAATTCCTGATCCTATGAAGCCCTTTTTTAGAATGTGACACATCACAGACATGAAAGAGATCTGATAAACACTTTAAAAGCATTTAGCGGTTCTGTTTTTTTGTGGGCCTCCACATACCCTAAGCAAACAAGGAAGGCAACACTATTACCTCATCTCATACACACAGTACTGAGTCAGGAAGAGGGGGAGTTATCTGATGAGATGCGGTTGTCTACGTCTGAGCTACTTGACTATATTCCTTTTGTAATCAACGGAAATGGGTACTTCCAGATTTGCGTCACCTCATCTAAAAGTAGGCTTCTGAAATAGGTCAGATTAATCTCTTGCTGATAGTGCCTGCTCATCATGCTTGACTAAGAATGGGATCCAGAGCTGACCAGCAGTATTGACATCTGCTTCTGGTCAGGTCAGTCTTGCCTTAAGTCACTCGACCTGCATAACACCAGGGACATTTCGCAAAGCCTGATACAGGACTTAGAGCCCCAAACTCCTGGCCAGGTTACTCCCTACTTATACATTCCTTCTTGCAAGGCAGGATGTTTACCCACAAAATATAATTAGTTTGACATAGGATTTCACAGCTGCATTAAAACTTCTGTTTCGCTACCCAGAAATGAGAACATTTGATATGTTTTCTTTTGGTATATTTGACATGGGTGTCTCTCTGGCCCTCATTTTACATTCCTTTCAGTGCTAATTTCCCTCCTAACACCACTAATCATATTTTGTTTTACTCGCTCCTAGAGCTGTGTGAAGGAACATAATCAGTCAATTCAGGGAGAATGTCAATAGTTCAAAGAATGGGTTTGCTCCTGTTTTAAAAAACATTGCAGAACCATCTACAAAGCAAAGCCCTGGGGTGACAGACAGATGTGAAAGTGCTGCTGAAGCAGTTTGACCGGTCAGGTAGAGACGTGGGTGGATGCTCCACCAATGGGGCAGCCACATAGACATTGATTCTTAGGGAGTAGCAGCTCAGGGAGCATCCTTTTCATGGGCTGTCCGAGGAGAACAAGCTCTAGAAATCCTCCTGCCTTCAGGCAGCTGAACAGCCACAACTTTGCACACCAGCACCCCTCCGTCATCAAGCCATCTGCCAGGCAGATGAGCTGGCAGAAGATCAGACAGGTACAATGAAAACCTGCTTGTTCTCTAGCATACCTTCCTCAGAATAGAGCAATCACCACACGGCATCGTAGCTTTGCCTGAAATGCTCCAGTGGAAATATGTTCACCTGGAGCTTCTCCAACCAGCGCTGCAGATGAATCCCAACCAACAGCTGCAGGCTGAGATAGGCAAACGTTGTCCGTCTCCATTCTGCTCATCGACCTGCACACCCATCCCTGGGGCTGAAGTTGTGCAGAGTGGCACCAATACTTAGCTTGATGTATAGGCTGGTGGGAACATCTAGAAAAAAATATATGTATTTTGGCCACTGACCACCCTTTTTGGACGAAGGTCTATTGGAGAGGGAGAGGTGACACTGAGAATGCAAACATCTCTTTGCTTCAACTCTTGTGCAAGCTGGGACAGCAAAATTTTAACACCAGGAATGTACTGGAAATCTTTGGTGGTACTTGAACTTGCCAGCACAGCCTTTTCATCTTTCTCCTGTAATAGAACCCTTTTCACTAAATGTAGAGCCTGAGTAGTGCTGACTCCCACCTGGTAATATTCCCCCTGAACAGCCTCTGAATTGCTGCAGAAGCAGGATGCAGCAGTGGGGCTTTGTGTCTGTCTGTAGAAGCAGTGCTCAAGGGAAGAGGACTTTAAATTCCCCAGCAAGAAGCGACTCCAGAATTCAAACCTGGCAATTACTGGCAGCATTACAATGTTTGTGGGCACAAATTTCTGTGCCAATATATGTTTTCATACCTATTTTATATTTTCAATAAGCATAAACAGAGCTAATTGGTGAATATAATGCTTTGGAAAGTCTGAAGACCTGTTTTTAATCACCTTTATAGTAGCTTTCCTTGAGAGGTTTTCTTTCACTAGTCTAAATATTTAATATTGTACTTACTGTCATTGTTTTTAGAGAAATACTATAACAAAGCAAAATAGGTAATGACTTGGTTGTCACAGGAGCAGGCCTTTCGAGATCATTAGAAGAAATAGACAACCACTTATGCAAGAGGTCCTAGTCTGCACGATTTTGCATCCTGTCCTGGAATTCCTCCCAGCTATCAGAGGTTCACAAAATCCAGGTGTTTTCTAAGACATAATACAGTGAACTTTTGGAATTAGCTGGTATGTGGCAAGCAGATACAACATGCAGCCAGTTTGTAGAGTTGGTTGTTTTGGAGAAAAGGGAAAATACTAAATGCTTGACTTCATGTCTTTGTATCTTTAATTTTTACTTTTTCCCTCTTTTCAACCCTAAAATACCACTACCAAATTTACAGAGGTACACAACAAAATTAAGCATGCCTTATTAAAACCCCAGGCTTCCAGAACAAGAAAGTATACAACACAGCCTAAGGAAAGAATTCAGACACAGAATTATGCGATACCATTGGAAGCTAGCAGCAAGGGAAAGGTTTTCAGTGGAAGAATGTCTGTTTAATGAGAAATGCAAAAAAAAAAAAAAAAGCTCATGAAATGCCTTAGATTTGTATAAAACAAAAATTGAGCCTCTAGTCCTGCTACTAGAGATACTAAATTTGACACATTGTATGTTCTTCTTCCTACTGTTTCTCTCACTTGCCCTGACTTTGCTTCTTAGGTGTTTGCTTATATATAACTGTAAGCAAGAGAAAACAACTGGCTTTACCTTAAACCAGGAATGTATCTAGATAAGGCTTAAGTCCTGCAGAAATTGAAACTGTTCTGGGAATCCTGGGAAATCTGCTCTTAGTGTTACACCTATTCATACCCATTCCATGGTTTCAGCCCCAGACTCGGGAAAATTCATTTTGTGCCAATCATAAGCACAAGTTTCATTGTGTCATTGCTTAAAGTTAGCTATCTTCTCAGGACTTGCTTGGCTCAATAATGATATTAAAGTAGATAGTTACGTGCTTTCCCTGTTGGGGTCTCTTTCTTTCTTTCTTTCTTCTTTTCTTCCTTTCTTCCTTTGTCTGTCTCTCTTTCCTTCTTTCTCTCTCTCCTTCCTTCCTTCCCTCCTTCCCTCCTTCCTTCCTTCCTTCCTTCTTTCCCAGAACTCACATTTTGAACCCCAAATTTCCCCACATAGACAGGTCTAGGCAAAGAGGTATATGCAGAAGCAACTTCATCTGAGGACTCAGGTGCTTTGCTTCTACGTAATCTTCACACAGCTGAGACCCAGACCATGAGGAAGCAGAACACAAAGTTATTGGAGGCCATTAACTTTCCTCCTTTTCCTCTTTTGTCAAGCATTGTCCAGGTATTAATGAGTTGAACAACCCTGGCATTCCTATTATTTTTATACCCCTACAGCCCCTCTTCCTCCCAGAGGTCAAACTCTGCCTGTGGCCAAAGCTCCCCAGTGTAGCAGGGCGTTGTAACCTCCCCTCATCTGACTTAACTTGCATCGACTGTGCTTCTCCAGCATAGAGCAGCAGCCTGGGCATTTTTATCCAAAATCATAGTTGGAGAACCTACTGTCCACTTTTTTTGCAAATCCTAGTGATTAGATTTTTAGAGCAGCAGAAGGCTTGATATCAAATATCTTTTCACTCTAAACAGTTTTGACACTGTAACTCCCACTTCATAGAAGCAGATCCAAGTTGCCAGGCTACGGGAAGGAAAACTGACCACTTTTCTTTTCCAAGATGAGCAGATGAGTAGCAAGAAGCAGACAAAGTGAAAGGTGGTACCATGTGGTAACATCATAAATGAGGACGTGCAGAAAGGAGCAGCATGGGTTCAGATTCTCATTTGCCTAGATAATTTGGGGGTTTTATTCACCAACTGAAATATAAAAACTAAACAATTGCATTAACTGGAGCTGCATTAAATGTCTGAATTAGAATATATTATTTTAAGAGAATATAACTACAAGTGGTAATCTAAGTATAACTGTAACCACGCAATATGTGTAATTGAAATAGAGCAATGTGTTGGCAAAACATTAGACTGTTTCCCAGCTCTAAGCAGCGTGGATCAAGTAAGGAGCAATTGTAAAGCTTTTCCACTAACTTACTGAAGCTCCTATCGCAGTTTGTAGAGAAGGCAGTAACACTCAGGACAGCTCAAATAAGTGTTTCTTGAAGAATGGAATGTTGTTCCCAACTCTCTTGTCTAATTAAAGACCCCAAACATTATTCTACTGAAGTTGATGGCAGTACTTGACATCAAAGCGAATCAAGATTTGCAATTCTTTTATGAAGAATTATTTTTATCATATTGTTAAAAAACAAGCAGGGCAATTCACAGTGCATCACGCGGTAGCACTTTTGTCTCAAGGTGATGGCAGAGTCCAATTCCATAGTGCCTCAGAGGTCCCACCTGAAGCCAAGAGATCAGCTCAACGCTGAGGTTTCGGTATTTGAACCAAGTTACAGTCACCTCCAGAGATACCAGCTCTGACAGGAACCCTGTCCTGCTGTGCAACTGGCAAATACGCTAGAGGACTGAGGAGCTTACAAACTAAATAGACACACATAAAAGATCTATGTTTTGCAGATAAGAACTGAGGCAAGCACAGACTGGCCTGAAGTCACACAGCCAAGCTCCAGTAAAACAAGGGAGGGATCCCCAGATTCATTGCTCTGTATCCAGAGGGGTTATTTGGATGCAAATAGCACTTTGACCTTCATGATAAAAAAATTGGCTTCGATCTCCTGGCTTTACAATATCTTATGTCATCTCTAAAATAAAGAGAAAACAACAAAGTGAAAACCTTCCTCTCCAAACTCTGTGCCTAGGGTTTTGTTTTGTCAAAGAGTTGAACTGAAGCTAGCTAACAAGCAGGGCACAAGGTCTTTATTAGTGAAAGAACTGTTGAAAAATTGGGGATCACGCCTGAGTCTGGGAAGTCTTTGCTCCCAAATCAGTATGAAAATGGGGAAAGATTCATAAGTTTAAAATTACTATTATATTAATTGGTTACCATTCTCCAGATGAACACATAACATCTCTAGCAGCTCTATGGCCAGGGATTGGGGTGGAAATTGAATCAAAGAAGACAAAATTTTCTTTCTCCACAAAATGTGTTATAACTAGGATTATTGGCAAGGTAATATTTTTGCATAACCTGTTTAGAGTTGCTGCTCCATAGATATCTGCTACTTCAGTCCTGGTCTGTTAAGATATCGCTAGAGGAAAGGTCCTGTGTGAAACCAAACTCTAGACTGTATTTTGTATTTTAATGAGGATTCTTTCTCGAAATATTCCATTATGGCTAATGAGATACCAGCAACGAATGCACTAGAAGGGACAGATGGGAAGATAGTCAAATGTCTAAATCAGAAGATTTTCAAAGTGCAGTAAACAAATTATTAAGCGCACTTCTCTGGCTTAATGCCAACCTATACTCTAGGGAACTGGTCAAAGAGTGGATCATAAAATACTTTTCGGAAGCAGCTAAATTCTACAGCTGTGGTCTTTGTTTTTCTAGTACTTTGCAAGAACAGAAGGGGGAATTACGAAAGCGTCTATCGTACACTACCCATAAGCTGGAAATGCTTGAAACGGAATTTGATTCTACACGTCAGTATCTTGAAATAGAACTGAGACGTGCTCAGGAGGAACTTGAAAAAGTAACTGAAAAACTGAGAAGGTTAGTAACTGACTTTTTGAAATAAACAGAGTAATTAGGAATTTGCAAGTGACTGTGTTAAAGACGTATAAGTAAAAATGCAAGCATATAGTCTCAAGCATAGTTCATTTATTATTTATTGATTACGCATTGTGTTTTCACATCAAATATATATCTTTCACTTACCTTCATATGTATTACATACCACATTAGTTATCTACATGTGTTATGTAAGATGCCTCTGTATAGAAAGTATATATGCAAATGGAAATATACCTATGTATGTGCATATATGACATTGTTTATGTGTAAACATACATGTGGGTTAGTGCCACATTGTGTTACACATACAAAGGTTATAAACACACTACATATATTTTATATACATATACAGATAAATGTTTTTAATGAGTTGGCTATGTATTTTCTGTTTTTAGTCTACATTGCACTGGAACAATAGAAAAGAATTTGGCCCTCCATCACTCAAATCTGAGAGTATGTTCAATTCAAATAATATGGCATTTCACATTATGCTATAGCAAATCATTTCCTTTTTAATCTCAAATAGAATGGAATGATACTGTAAACCCATTATTTAAAACTGTTGAAGCTGTGGTACAGTGCTGTTGCAAATCAGGAGCCCAGTTAGTGTTAATGACAAATTATAATAAACATGCGCTCCTGAAATTCCTGGCACTGATTAAGTTTTACATTTATCAGGGATTCTTAATATACATTTTTTTATTTGTTTGCAAAACTTCCGAACCTACAATTATCCATTTATGCAGGAATTTATTTGCATTTCTTGTGAGGATTTTGCTAAACTGATGTAAATAATAACTGTTTGGTTTAGTTCATTGGATAAGTCAAAAGGAAATTCACAACAAATCATTCCAGGGCTATACCCAAAGAAATATTTTTCATTCCTTGCAGAAGGCAAAAAACCAAACCAAAACAAAGACAGAAACCACCAACAAAATGAGTCAACCAAACCATTTTATGCAAATTTGATGCAGAATGAGGCTGTAAGACCTCAAATTAGGAAACATCCTAGTGTGGTCTTATTACTAAAATTCTTCCCTAATGGGGGAGGCTTCTTAAAACCAGGCTAAAATAAGCAGGTTTCATTATGGTCTTGAAATCTACACACATCTATAAAGAGCAGTTCTCCATATTGTTTTCTTTCCAACAATATTTTTCCTATCACTTCACTTAGAGCAGAGCTTTGAAAGTAACTTCACCCTTGACCCAATATGTTACAGGACAGGGAATGCTGGAACTCTTTTCTCTTCAAGCATTATTTCAGGCACGGCTGCCATAATTCAGCAGAGGGGCTGACCATCCCACTTCTGTTAAAACAAAGGGGCTTCCAAGTCAGAAGGAAACCTCATATCAATTTCATTGGGCACTGATGAGTTAAGCACCCTTCAAAACTCAGGCCAGGCAGTCTTTCTTTGCTCATGGCAAAGTCTAGCCCTCATACCCAAACATCAGATTCTTAGAAATTATTTTCCAATATTCTAATGGAACATTGTACCGTATTATGAAGAAAACTTATATTAAAAATTATATTTCAGGCAGGTGATTACTCCCCCGAAGACAAATCATATTGGAAGCCCAAAATATTTTACAAGGTGAGCTTTAAAAATGTTTCTATTGAGAATAGCAAGGCATACCGCAAGTTGAGCAACTAGGTTTCTCAACCTGGAGAAGGATAATGTCTGAAACAAAACTGTCATCCAAAAGCGTGTCAGCAACATGTCACTGGGGAAAATCAATATGAGAAAAACTAAGAACTAGACTTAGTTTCAATAATGTGTCTCTTACCTTATTCACTGCACAGGGAAAGAAATTCAACCCCCACCCCCAATAAATAAGCCCTGTGCAACAAGATCCCACTTGTGTACTGGAAGACATTTCTGTTATTAAACTTCCGCTTACTGTCAAGTGCAGAATTTTTCCAAGAGGCTGAATGACCATCCTTTTCTACACCTTTCTAAAAGCCTTTATTGTTTTAATTTATCCAGAATTGTCTATGTTGCTGCTAGGCCTCCTCTCTCTTAACCAAGCAAAGAGATCACTTATGTGTGTTGATGTTCAAGTTTTTGACCTCTCTACATTTAGAAGTGGCCTTTTGCACTTTTTCCAGTGGGACAAAAAGCAGGACAGTGCTGAGTAGGTTTGAAAATATTAACTGTAAAGCATAGATTCAGCTTTGAAAAGTGACTGAGATGGGGTATTTCATATACGTCATAGGGATCCTCTACCTGAGGTGATCAGCATTGCTTTTTTAAGTTAAAATTGAAAAAAAAATTTCAAATACCAATCTTGGAATGGAAGCTGGACTCCAAATTTCAATTTGGGTTTCCTCGTTGAGACCCCACCCTGGGCAACAACTTGAGAAGGTTCCCATCCTAGCTTTTACCAGAGAGCAGAGCTATTTCAAGACATGAGAAATAAACCCAGACAAGCATACATTTAGCACTGAGATTAGCCCCCATACATAATTGTTTCACCCAAAGCGAAACGTTTGATGGACTAAAGAGGTGTTCTGAACAGGAATCCCCTAGCTGTGCTAGCTTTGGAATAAACATGGGGAAAACTCTCTTGTTTTCATAAGGAAGTAACTTGCGATAACAGAGAGGGGAAAGGAAAGTTACTATTTTAACGGTCACTCTTCAAAGCTAAACTGCAGTCTGAGTGAAATTCCCTTCCTTTAGAGAGAGTCAGCCCAAACTTGTGTTTTACTTCAGATATATGTCCTGGCCTTAAGAGGGCTTGAGATTGTGTGCCAGCAGAGAAATTGAGGCTTTTTCAGATTTCTTCTTTAGCTGTGGTCTGCAATCTTAGAGAGGTGTGTGTTGTCTTCTAGGTTAGAGCACAGACACCTCATGTTCAATATGGTCAGAATATTTTTCATTAGGTGCTGATTTGGGCAAGAATCTAAACATGCATTTAATGCACGCACATACATACACCTGGAGGCACATCTGTTTCACATAATAATACGAACAACACAAAAAAACATCAAAAAATTATAATAAGTTATTGATTCACAGGAGCTTATTTTTATAGCAGTTTCATGGGGTAGTGAAGCTGACCTACTCTTTGCTTTATTTACACAGAAGCCAGATTTACAACATTAAAACATTTCATACTTCAAAATGTTAAAGCTCTTTGGGCGTAATTTTTCTGCAAACAGGGTTTTCCTCGTCTGATCATTTTCAAATTTGAATAATTTTCCTTATTTCTCCTTTGTTTTACAGTTTTTCCCAAAGATTGATTTGATTACTTGGTTTCTCTTTTATCCCTTTAACACTTTCTTCCATATATTTCTGGGTCCATTTCTCTCCTTGCCACCCACATTTGCTGACACTTCTTTTGGCACAGTGGATTTCCAATTTGGGGTTTATGCATATATGTGCATGTGTATGTGCTTGTGTATGTGTGCATGTGTTTGTGGTTATTTTGACTACCTTTGCATACTGTTCTCAATAGAAACACTTTTTGAAGCTCAGCTTCCTACTTACTGTGGATGTTTTCTTTAGATAGAATTTTATTTTTCTGGGAGGCGGTCAATTTTTTCAATGCAAAATGAATGTGTTAGAGAACCAGGGTTTGTGGGCTACTTTCTCCTAACCATAAAACAGGGGAAAATTTTATGAGGAAGGACAAAAGAAGTTACAAGCAGAGAAGCAGACTGTGCTAAGCTCTTCCAAAAACCCTCTGCCATCCATGTCATGGAAGTGTTGCCATCCAAGAGTAATTATCTTAATGGTAACCAATCTTCCAGTCACCCATATCAAGAGAAAAAGTGCCAACAGAAGCTGAGGAGCAAACCCAGTGATGCATTGTCAACATCATAAGACAGATATCCAAGTAGCAATTACTGCTGGTTTTATTCATCATCTCAAATTTAGGGAAAAGGGTCTTCCTTGAGCTTTCCACTTACATCTACACTACAGAACAGACTGAGGTACAGAGACACCTGAACTAGAGAAGCCCTGAACCAGTATTTTTTTCCGCTTTTCTTTCAGGAATTTATGCAGATGCTTTTCAATCCATGCACATTTTCAGGAGGTTGCATGTGCCAAAATTTTACATTGGTTTTACACCACCTCTATTTGAGCCATGAGCTGCCTGGGTGCAAAGCAAGTTTAACCTGTTCTATTTTGCTTTACTAGAGAAAAAAAACTATAGACCATGACAGAGAAGATACTGGGGTTCTTCTTGTCTCAGTCAGCAGGCTCTATCTTATTTTTCTAAATCCTTGCTCCCCACACCACAGCACACAGCCTTACCAGCAAAACATAACCCTGCTTGTGCTGAGTAGCTGTCTGCAGGCAAAGCCAGTTTAAGCCTCCTTGCTTCCACTGATTTATCAAGAGCACCTCTGCCTTCTCCTTTGCCATGAAAAGCTGGGTACAGGGTACCCTAAGATTTCTCTCTGTTGCGTTGACTCTGGAGGAACAGCTGTGAAATCCCAAGTATACCTAGAGCTGCACAAATAAATGTCTATAGAGAGGCTTAGTAGCAAATGCATCTGACAGGGGCACGGACAAAGCAGAGACACAGAGATCCATAAACTCCAGTCAATCGTTTAAGTCACCTGGACATTTACACAATGGCACTGTGAGAACTGGTGAGTGATGACCAAGCTGTAGGTTAGTACAGGTCTCACAGATTTTCAACCCATTTGGGTCACACCTTAGCAAGCACTCTTTACCACAGATCTCCTTACAAGGAGGAAATCTCTGCTTAGCAGCTCTGTAAAAAGTACATGATGCTGCAACTTCCTCCAGGCTCACAACACACGTTTGAAACGGCTGCCCTGAGTCTGGGCTGACCCTCGGGGAGTTTCACCCGTGGGGATGGCACTATTTATGCCCACAAAGCAGTTGTCCTTGGCACAGACCTTCCCTTCCAGGTCCATGCAGCAGATGTTACGGTAATACTGGGAGTCCCAGTGGGAGCTTTGCATGCCTCATGAGAGACACCACGAGCCACTGGCGTGCCCTCGAACAGAAAATTTTGATCATTTAACTGGAAAGAAAATCTCCATGGCAACAGAAGCAGGGAGAGAGACTCCACTGACAAGAAGGGGTGGGCTGGACCCCTTGATTTGCAGCCATGGCATGGTTCAAATGCAGGTCTTGGTTCTGGTTTCAACATGCACTCCTAACCATACAATAAACCAAAGAGATTACTTTAATCCAAATCCCTTCCTAATCATTATGGAAACAACACCCAGATCCAAACCTTCTGGAACAAGTGGCTTTCTGCTGAACGAACATCTACTACATCTGAGTGCATTCGTACAGTGAACGCACTTGCCCATTGCCTAAAATCAATTCACCACTGAAAATACTTTGACCTATTGACCTAAGACTCTCAGTACAAACATACAGATGTATTCAGACAAACTTTTCACAGCTGAGCTTCTAGCATTTTCTTTATAGTTGCTATAAATCTTGCTGAGGTGATATGTACAAACAAGAACGAGGAACTACCCTCTTGCCTTCTGTGAAAAGGCAGGCACAACTACTACCAAAATAGCGATGTTTTTCCCACAGACTGCACAGCTTGTTCATTGAAATACCAAGGTTACCATCTAAGTAACCTGAAGATGTACAGACTGAAACTTTTCTTTGGTGTATCGCTCTGGAATAAGCAGGGGAGTCTTATTTTGTGAATCCATTCAATCCCTCGGTGCTGATAAAAATAAATACCCACCTTTTCCAGGCTAAGCTATCTAAATGTATTTCCTGAAGAAAGGGGATGTGTTTAGCTCTTGAGAATAGGCAATTCCTTGACCTTCTGTCAAAAGAAGGTATATTCTCTTCTAAGTCATGTGGTGATACGCACATGTTGCTTTTGCTACAGTCATTAGGTTTCTGCTGCAATTCTCCTTATTAAGAGAGCTCCATAAGTCTTTTTCTATACTTTCTAAGCATACAGCTCAAACTTCCTCTCTAACATATCATTCCTGAGCCTGATGTAAAGCTAGAGTCTCTTTGTGCAGGTTCCTATGCTGTGATGCATGTCTGCACACAAGCGCAGAACAGTAAATGTATTTTCACTTCCTGATGGAATTTGCCACTAAATATAGTAAGCAAATATGACAACGAAGTTTTTCTTAGGAAATAGGTGGTAATTACATTTCAAAGGCAACCACTGACTGGCAACAGGAGTGATAAGAAAATAGATTTCAAGTAGTGCAAGCCAAGGTTTTGTACTGATGTGAAAATTACAGGTAAAAAAACAACACCAAAACCAATGCATTCAATTACATGATATCATCTTTGTTTTAGGATACAAAACAATTACCTAGCCTTACAAAGAATTAATCAGGATCTGGAGGATAAACTTTACAGAATGGTAAGTTATCATGTGAACTTTTTTTTTAATTTATCAAATGTGTTTTTACGGTTCTTAAGTCATAGGACGAATGTATATGTAGCTGTCACACAAAAAACCCCTCATGTTCCAAATGCAGTATGCTTAAAAGAGATATATGACTTTATCAGTATCATGGTCTAGAGCTTAAGCTGTGTACGACAGCACAGCTCCATCAATTTAAATGGAGATTGGATTGGCTGATGATCTGCCTGAGTAAATTGTACAATAATTCTGGTTGATTTAGTTAATAACTTCATGCGTTTCAAGTATTTATGTTTTCATTAAGTAACAAGTTTAAATAAGGTAATCCAAGGCTTTCTCATGCTTCTTATATACTTTCACTCAGCTTTTATTAAGTGATTTAATAGAGCTTGGATGGTCTGACTTGTATATGCTGTCATAACGATCAATCTCAGTGTATTAATTTCCAATCCACATGTGTCTGCAACCGCAATGTCAATGTCACTGTCACAGGCCAATTAGTAACTCAGGGAGGAAATCACTCCACCATTTATGGGCTCCACATCTAGGACTGATATCATGACACACATCACTGTTCATTCAAAATAGTTTGATGTTAAAAAAAAAAAAAAAGGCAATGCCTTTAGTGCCCTAGCTCATTGCTAATGCTGCTGGGACATCATACTCACTGTCAGGAGAGAATTTACAGAGAAATGTTAGGGTAATACTTAGAGAGGAAACAACAACCATTTTGAACTTCCAAAGCTTGGAATGAGGGAAACAGATTATTGAGCTTTGATAGTCAATAGGGACTATGGCAACATATGGGAGAGACACCAGCCTTTACTAAGAAACAATCTATTTTAAACATCATTGTTCTTACCTCAGGAGTCTGTTTAAATAGCTGACAATGGATAGAGTACTGATGCTTTTGTAAGTGGCTAAGAACAGGGCAAAGTTACCACTGGGTTATAGCTGATACTTGTTCATAAATGTATGTATAAACACTGTACAAGCATAAATAACATTTGATCTCATGATATTGTTTTTTTTCTCCACTTTTCCTTTGTTACATTCTTTTACACAAATCACTTTGGGATTTTGTCTTCATCTGTGGACTAATATTAAGTACATGTGTGCTACAAAAGATAAATAAAGTAGAGGCATTCTGACTGGTATACAAAATGAAAAGGTTAGAAACATAGAAAGAAAGACTCCAGAAAATCCATGCTTTTTTTATCAGGTTTTTTAGATCAAAGCAAAGAATTTTTAAACTGCTGTTTCAGCATCCACTTTAAATCCTGAGCAATGATTTCAGAGCACAGCACAAAAATAAGGAGGACTGGTTCCATGGAGCACTGTACTTTTCTTTATCCCACTAATATGACTGTCATTGAAGGTAGCTTTAAAGCCTTGAAGTAGATCAACCAGGCTCTGTACACCACTTAACTTCAGACTGCTTTGCCTTCTGAAACACTGAAACTGAAGACTCAAAACAAAACTTAACAAATATCAAATGGAAACTCTATTGAAAGAAAAAAAAAAAAAAAAAAGGAAAACTTTTTAAAAAAAAAAAAAAAAAGAGGAAAAAAGTATCATATTTGATTTAGATAAGCCAAATTATTTGATTTTCAAGGCACTCCAAAATCCCTCAATACTTCAGAGAAAGTTGGATTAAATAACAGCTGGTCTGGTTAATCAACAGCTTATGGTGGACTGGGCTCTTGGATACCTTTCTCTCTTTTCCCGCTTAGAACAGCTGTGTTTATTTTTTTGTATAATTTAGTCAGTTTGTCATTCCAAAATCAAAAACCTTTGATTTCTCTACCTTTATACAAATCAAAATACATAAACCATGTGTTTACTTTCTCCTCTCTCCCCTACCCCATCCCTCTATACACATGCATATATGTGTACACACACACACAAATATGCACTCAGATTTGGGTGTACCAGTTTTGACAATTTAATGTGTCCAAAAGCAACAAATAGGGAAAAGAACACTCCTGGGGCAGTGGTCCCTCACTCTCCCAGCCTGCAGGTGACCTGGGATGCTCCCAGGAGACCATTTTCTCCCTACCTTTACAGGTGACCCACAACCACCCCTCTCCCAGTGAGTGGCCCCAGCTCATCACAACTGATCTACAACTCCACCTTGGCCTCCCTTTTCTAATGTTTTTGGGTATCCTCAATGTTAAAGCCTTTCAAGCCTGCTATTGGTATAAGGGATGTAAAAAATAATCATTAATTCATCAGCAGGCACAGAAAAGAAGCTGAAATAGCAGTTATTTTTCTTCTAGGCTCTGCTTCCTTTTGAGTGCTAATCTATAAAATATTTAAAAATATTTGAAAGCACACTTCTGATCACAGCAAATGGTATCCAATTGAAACCTCTGTCACAGCAGCACTCAAAAATATAAAATATAAACCACAGTGTCTGTGTTGGCTAAGAGCTAAAAAATGCAATCCTGAAATGAGGGGAGAGTTTGCTGTATTAAACTGGGCAAGGCTAAACATGTGGCACAGTGGAGGCAGATGTAGCACAGAACTAAAATTTGCCTGTCACTACTCATAAAACTCCTGTTCTTACCACAGCTGGGGAGACAATTTGTTTGGTCCTGTAAGCACTAGTTAAGCAGGGGGATATACAGACTGTCTTCTTAAATAATTTAGCTTTATAACTCTTTTTTCCATTAAGATGCGGGAAAAGACTTAGCAGAGTCCTCAAATTTTGCACTGTGATTCCATTAAAAGACTGTTCAATTAAAGAACTTTTTATGCTATCTAGTCCCAGTTGTCACCAGTAGTCTTCACTTTCCCTTACACTTGTCTGACTTTCCCAGGGATGCTCTGCCATGGTCTTGTTGCTCACAAACAGCAATTACAAGTAGATTATGCGAGTCATCCCAACCACATGTTAAGAAATCCTTTATATGATCTCAATCCAACTGTATCCTCAGTGGAATTAACCAATATATTTTAAAAAGCTTCTGATGTTTTAAGGCTTTTGATTGCAGTTAGTTCTGTAATTTTAACTTTACATCCATAAGCCAGATGTCAATTGTATCTACATTTGGGAAGAACTGATACCTAATAATAGCTGCCTAATAAACCTTACTGCTAATGAAAATCGCACCCATTTCTCCTCCCCCATCTGCATTTTGAATGTTCTTGAAAACTTGATCACAGAAATCCAGCCACAAAGATCTCATGAAACCTTATTCTCCAGAAACATCCTAAAATATGCCTTTTGTAACTAGAAAGTAGCAGTTTGACAGACAGACTCCTTGATGATATAAGCTCACTTCTCATGCAAAGTCCTTCAAGAGGCAAGTAGGTAAACCTCTGCTGGGTCTAAAATGCATGCTATCTGCATCTAATGCAAAAATACACAGGCAGTGTTGGGGGTGGATATGGAAGGTGACAGCCCTGTAGTTAGGAGAAGAGCCCTCTGATGAGCAGGGGAACCAGCTGATAAATCAATGCACCCACTTCATAAACCCTTACTCCCACATACCCCTTGACCTGCCAGCTCATCTGCCTCAAGACTGCTGCCAAACTGAAGGCTCTGGTTCTTCAAAGTGTCATCCCCAGTCCTGTTGAGTTTAGTTGCTGTTTCTCAGGAAGGAAATTGCTTTTTTCTCCCTTGGTGCCACTTCAGGACCTTCTGGTAGTGTAGGCAACACTGAATGCTGCCAGACATCAAGGACGTGACTGCTCTGTGGTGTAGGAGATGCTGGGCACCAGCTCTGCCAGCTGTGGTGGGCTCCCCAGCCACTGGGACTCTGGTTCCCTGCCCTGCAAAGCCAGCATCATCCCTCTGCACATGTTTTATCAACTGTCACAATGAAAACTGTTACATTACTTTAATGCCTAGTTTTTCATTTACATTAAGGCAGGCTGGGGGGTGTGACTCAGCCATAAAGTTGGAAGAAATTATTACATAAACCAGCACTAAAGAGAGATTTCTGTTAGGGATGATCACTGAGCTATCTGAGCACTGCACTGATTTTTATCCTGTTTCTTCCTCTGCCTATGAGCTGGAGGAGGACTGAGAGGTACAGCAAATACTTCATGCTTTGTGTTATTAAGAGTTATTTATCCAGCTCTTGAATATCTGGAGCTTTCCAGTCTGCTGGCCATAATATATACCTAAGCATCTCCTGCTGGGGAAATCCAAAAATGAATTAAATATGAGCTGGGCAATTTTAAGTGATGCTTTGAGACTTTGTGTCAGGGGAATGTTATTTTAAAGGAAGAAGCTTGCTGGGTATCCAGGCCAGGAAGGTAAAGAATATGGAAAGTGATGAGGACTGAAAAACGATTTCACAGAATCACAGAATCACAGAATTTTAGTGGTTGGAAGGGACCTCTGATATCATCGAGTCCAACCACAAAAAAAAAAAAACAACACACACCAACAACACACCACACCAAACGCCCACCAAAAACACCGCACCCACCAACTAAACCCCACACTCAACACCTCACCATAAACCAATAACCTTGGGCACTAGAGCATGCCCTGAAGAGCCATGTCTATACGTTTCTTAAATACCTCCAGGGATGGTGACTCCACCCCCTCCCTGGGCAGGCTGTTCCAGTGCCTGACCACTCTCTCAGTAAAGTAGTTCTTTCTAATATCTAATCTAAATCTCCCTTGCCGCAACTTCATACCATTCAGTCAGCTGTTAAAAGCACCTAGCTACTAGGATGAGCCCAGCACTTTGGCTTCAGAATTTAAACAAGTCAATCATTAGATTTCACCTGAGTCTCCCATGATAGCTACCAGTCACTCCCCAATATGGTTTAAGTCATAAGTGAAAGATGTAGGCAATGGAGAAAAAGCCTATTTCTGAAGCAAAGCAGGTCTGATTTCATTAAAGGAAAGCAGAAGCCCAGCATGTTCAGGTTCCTGCATGGAACATGACGACTTTGACTGTGACTTTGAATTGAGTGATTTAAAGCACATCTTTTTCATTTTATCTCCTTTATGAAGGATAACTTCCTTCCCCCCCTCACTGTATGTCCCATGAAAATCAAATAGAGATGACCTAAATATACTTAAAAGGATTTGCATCCCAAAGACAAGAAAAGTTTAGAGTCAGCTCAACCTGACAGGCTCATTTGCTCACATTCAGTGAAGACAGCTGTGAATTTCAAGAGAAATTTATACTGGTTGGTTAGTTAAGGCAGAAGCCAGAGAAGGTCTGTGCTTTGTGGACAAAAACAACTGCAAAACATTTCTGAGGAAGGAAATGACCGTAAATGCCACAGAAACAAGTCATTTATAAAAATAGCAGTAGAAGAAAATGCATTTCTAAAAGGACCTTAGGTTTCATCTTTATATGCTTACAGGCATTTTGTGCTAAAGATCTCCGTCTCTCACTAAGTGTTTTCACACTCATTTTCCAGGTAAAAAAATATTGCCAAATAGGCAATAGGACCAGCCTTTTAAACCTACGCACATTAACACCTGTAGAAACTACACTGCCTCAGAATGAGTAGTTCCATTAGTTTTGCAGTCAAATAAATGAATCCTCCAGGGTAGGCTGGGACATGACTGCCTCGCAGGAGCACACAGGCTTTCAGATATCCTCAGTCTTTTCTGTATCTCTGAATAGAGATTCATTTCCCATTGTTATCCCATTGTTATGTGGCTGGCAGAGCCATCCTTCTTCCCAAAAGTCTCCAAAGTTAGTCCAGCCTCTTCCTAATTGCTGTAGATGAATATGACATCATAAGAAACTGTTCTGGAAACTACTTTCCTTTTTTTTCCAAAACCATAGAACTGTTCTTCTGCTCTGTCTCTCCCTCTTAGTCAGATGTCTTCCACAAGTACGAGCAGCCTAAGGAACCCGTGAAGTGACAATGGACACGTCTCACTTCCAACATTGTCTCTGTTGCATGATGACAGAACTTGTTCTGTCTCAACATGTTCGTTCTCAACATATGTCTTACGTCTTGGCCACTGGTATGCATTTCTGATAACTGAGGTTTCATTTTATTGATCTTGATCTTCATGGTTTGGTCTCTGTCTCTCTGAACACACCTGGGGCTACCATCATGACCAGCTGGGAACAGAAAAAGCTGTTGTTTTCAAAGTCACTGAAAATAATAGAAATGTTTCTGTAATATGGGTATCTTTGACCTGTGACTTCCTTATAAGTGCCTTGGTCCTCTGTCATTATCTGCCAATTCACCACAAAGAGACGGAAAGCAAGGAGAAGAGTAAGCCTGAAAGATGTTCTGTACCAGGCACATCACATCTCAAAGTCATCTATGAATGTGGAAAACAAGGCACAGAAGAGCAAAGTGTCTTGGCCAAGGTCATCAAGGATCAAGGAACAAATTTCTAAATAACTTCTAGGTCTTCTCTATACAAATCCACTACCTACAAAAAAGATCACAGGACTTCCTAGGTTCTCTTAGATCTAATTTTCAATGCCATTTACTTATCTTTTGTTTACAATATAAATAGAACACAGCAAAGGCAGGGCTTATCAAAGGTTAAAAAAAAAAAAAAAGACGAAAGGAAAAAAAAACCATATACAAGCAGAGTATTGGTCCATTCAGTCCGGGTCCCTATCAGGGGTTTCTGTCATCTGTTTCTATAATCTATTTAATTTCTAAATAAAGAAAAATACTTTTTGGAAATAATCTAGCAGCTTCAGAACTCAAAACCATGTCATTTTGTCTGTACAAGAGGGAACGTGGAATAAATTGAGATAAGAAGGCAATAACTTCTGTGGAGAGAGAATTAAAAGGGGGATGGAGAAAGTCTGATTTGTATATCATCTTTTTCTAGTTGCATCCCTTATACTCACAGAACAGTATTACAGGTGTGTAGGATTATCAATATCATAAGATCTTTGGTCAATTTTATTATCACAAGTGGCCTGTACCTCCAGCAGAGTCCTCTTTCCCACTAAAGATGTAATATGTAATCTTGTGCTTTTTTTCTTTTTCTTTTTTCCTCCAGAAACACTTCTTCTTTCAACCTACTGTCACTAACACAGCCTCAGAAAATACTATTACATTCACTTCAGGGAATTAGCATCAATCAACACCATCTCTATTCCCTCCAGCTATAATTTATTTAGCATTTTATTATCCAGCAGGGCTCTACCCTGGCAAGGCATGCCACTGATGTGAAATGTGGGAGACAATAGGTACACAGAAAGACTTTAAGAGCATTTTGTCAACTTCATCTAAATTTGCAGTACCAGCTGTGAAGATGACTAGCAAGTTTAGAATGGCTTTTAGTAAGCTCATAAGTAAGATATTTGTTTCAATAGTAATTGCAATGTTGGCAGAGACCAAGAAAGGTGATGGCAAGTAAAACCATCCCTCTGGCTTCCAACCAGTTGGCCCTGCTGTCAGTGGGGTAAGGCAATGAACTCATTATGTTCATTTATAAATAGCAGATCCTCAGTGCTGCTGGTATCCTAAAGAACTGGTCCTAAGTCAGCAGGATAAAACAATTGCAAACTGAAAGAAGTTTTTTGCCACAGAAGACATCTAGTCCAGGAGTGAAGTCCTGAGCACTTGAAAAAGTTGAGTAGCCAGATAATTCATGCTTAGAGGAGCAATCAGCATGTGCGGTGATGCCCTGCTCATCCATATTTTATATCAAAGAGTATATCTAGCAGAACCCACGCCAGGACCTTTTCCCTGCCTAGGGCCAGGTTTGTTTGCAGTCATTGAATTTAGATAAAGTATCTCTGTTTATAACTGAAATTTTCCACTCAGATTTCCTTTCCAAAAGAGCTGGATAAGGGGCAGCAGGTGCCTTAACCCTGAGCTCCTGTAAGACACGGGGTGTTCATTGAACTGAGACTTTACTTCCAGATGACACTGT
Source organism: Calidris pugnax (assembly GCF_001431845.1). Classification (NCBI taxonomy): domain Eukaryota; kingdom Metazoa; phylum Chordata; class Aves; order Charadriiformes; family Scolopacidae; genus Calidris; species Calidris pugnax. Next base: position 7,027,525 of record NW_015091083.1, on the reverse strand, counting down.
GACAAGAAGACCTTAAGCAGGAGGTGCAGATGTAAACAGGTTTTATTATAATGTCCATTTACACCGTGTCTGCAGTGTAAATTGACCTTATTTCAAATAAGGAGCAAACCCCTATAGCTGTCAGTGATCAGTCATGTGAGCTGGTGTACCCTGCTCAGAAGGCAATATTCCTACTCTCCTCAGTCAATGCATGCACTTGCCTCCATGAAGAAACATTAAAGACCAACCATAGCACTTTCTTGTACTGGGAAGACAAATAATCATCCTGCATATGTTTTACAAATCTCTTGCAAAGAAAAGGATGCCTTTACTTCACAAGCAGCTCCTTGACAGCACTTCGCCAACCAGATTTTTTTCTGCAATACGTTATTAATTATACACCAGTGCTGACATTTTTTTTTTTCTCTTACTGCTATGGAATTACATTTCGAGCTTGTGACATGGGGTAGTCAAGGAAACAAATCTTTATAAGACCTTTCCCAGTACAAGGTTGAGTATGATATTAAGAGCAAATCATTCTTCAAGTGAAATGCCATAGAGTATGAGATCAAAATCTTCAGACAAAACACTATAACCCCACAGTGTTATGTTTAATAACATTATACTGTTCGGAAATCAAGAAGAGAAATCAGATTCTGCTGCAGGACATTTTTTAATCATCATCCAGTGTTGTTTATTAAAAAGGATAAATTCTATAATCTAACTCTGATGGACAAATTAGATCAGGTCAGTAATTTAGACTTGAGGCAACACATCATTTATCAGAGAAAAATATGCTGCTTATTTCCATAGCTCTGTTTTGCAGAATAAATCTTTTAAAGTGTTATGGACACAGAAGATGCATTGGTAGCTCCATATATCCAGTTCCTCTGATCTATCATAAAAAGAAGAAAATGCCAAGCTTGAACATCCTGCTATGAATTATAATCCTGTGTTTTTCTTCTATTGAAAGGTCCACAGCAATCAGAGAAAAGTATTAGAAAAGTAAACCTCTGTATGCCTAAACTCTACCCTTCTCTTGCAACTCTGAAATCAGTCCCCCACTCTAAATAACTTTTCCCCTCATCCAAGCCTGGTTTTTTAATCTTTTATGTCTTGGAATCCCCCCTCCTTGAACTTGCATCTTGGAAGCAATGGACCGAGCACACACAGGCACATCAGAGTATCTCAGTAAAGCATTTCCTCATTCTTTTCTGTGATTTCTTAGCTATGTCTTAGCTTTGTTTTCTGTGTCTTCTCTCCGATAACCTTGCTTAATTCTGCATCATGAGACAAAATAATAAGGAACAGGTAAAGCAAGTGAATGTTTCTGAGGAACAGGACCGTCACCTTACCCATAAAGGCATTTGACAGCATTTGTCTGAAATAGCTTGCTGGTCACGGTATGTGGATTTCACTATCTGCTGTATAAATTTGCTGGATTTTCTTAAAACTGTTTCTTTCCTAGCCATATTTTCAGTCTTTCTGCCTCTACACTTAATTATTGCAGAAGATATGTATGGAGAAATACATCTCTTTTTTTTTGGAAAATGATGAATATCCCAAACATTCACAATGTGACTATGTATTTTTTCAATGAGTTTAAATTAACTAAGTGCATACTTTTAACTATTCTTTCCCAATGTACCATAGAATAATCTGGTATGAGACGGATTAGAAAAGACTTGATTTAATTATATGCTCTGTCTGAGCAAATACAATTCAATTAAGGAAGATGTGATTATTAAATTTAAAATGCATTAGCATGCATCAATCAGCTGTATGAGCTTTAAATTAATAAATAGTTCTTTTACAGTTACCCAGCTACTAGACAGAGAATCAGAATTAAAACCTCTAATAAAATTACCCCAAGTCTCTCAATGCAGTTTTTAAAGCATAATTTACTGAATGGATCTTTATGCACCAGCTGTAGTAAGCTCAATGAAGTTTGTTCCAATGTTGGGTGATGCTAAAGAAGTAGTGGATTCTGTTTTGTCACAAAACATAGTTTTCTGTGTTGTGGGAATAATTGAAGAACATAGTAATATACATTGGGATATTTTTTTCTCAAATCATCTGATACTTCAAGATTTCTTTCAAAACTTCTGTACTTTTCTGTTTAAATATTTTAGCAATTTTTCTTTCAAATTTCTAATGTAGACAGAAGAGATATCAAACAATGGAAAAAAAAAAGATGTCAAAGAAAGTAAAACTTTAATCAGAAGAGATATCAAACAATGGAAAAAAAAAGACATCAAAGAAAGTAAAACTTCAACGTCTATGCAAGATGCCAGGAAAGCAGATTAAAGGCTATCAGAGGTTTCTAAGTTATCAATTATTAAATCTGTCTTATCAAGATACATTTAATTCCTTCTAATAGGGTGCAGGCATTCAATACCCAACTCAAGATGCTAATAAGAGGTGTCTCCGTGAGGGATTCAGTTGTATTGGATCTCCAAAAACAACCTAGTAAGAAAATTTAGGGAGTGCAAAATATGGTTGTGTCAACCTGCTGCGCTAAGATTTCCCACATGTAGAGCTCAAGCCGTCTGGCTTTATGGTGTTGACACGAGGAGGAAGGTGAGCAAACAAAATGCTCCCCTGGAGCCACCACGGGAGTGGTGGCACCTCTGTCCTTGGCTGGAGTCCTGGGACAAGCCCACCTTGCGAGCAGGAGAGCCCTGTGCTGGGTACTGCCAGCAGGTTGCAAAAAGCACAACTTTTTCTCTTTAGTCTGATTATCTTTGCTTAATCACTCTGGTTTTTTTTCCAGCTACATGTTTCTTCCTAGAGTGCACTGGGGAGGGAAATAGTCTGTAGACAAGAGAGATGCCAACAGCCCTGTGCAATGCTCTGCTCCAAGGAAAGCAGCTGTCTCCTCTTCCCTTCCCAGGGTGACTGGAGAATTATCTCCCTGTTAGATGCCTCCTCAGTACCTGTTCTGCTCCTCTGTGAATTTTCATACTGTTATATTAATGTATCTACATCTCAGGGTTCCCAGCTACAGTGATGCAGGATCTCAGCAAATATAACATCACAGGGAGAAACTTCATTTGAACAAGGCTTATTTTACCCCGTGGTGACACACGTAATTGGCTTTATCTGCTACAATGAGATTTTGATAAACCCTCACTACATGGTCTTTCCCAGCTTTCCAAATATGTCTTCTGAGTAACTAGCCAGAGACAAAAAATAAGAAATGAGAATATATTCCATGAGGAAGAAGACATACAGGCTAGAAGCCCTTTTGGAAGAGAGTGCTAAAGGATCATGGGTCTGCCTGCTTCTTCCAACCTTTTAACGACACAATATACCCTTCTTTAAGCTGATTTAGCACAATTCTAAAGGCTCAGAGATTAGAATGAGGAATTTTACTGGTAATTTCCTCACAGGGGCTAGTGCCAGCTAGCTTCGCTGTCTCCAAAGAAGAGTTCCCAGTAGCCTGCTGAAAGGTAGGAGCCATCCACATAATTGCTGGTCAAAGAGCATTCCTCTCTTACAAGTAAAACAAGATAGAATTCAGGATGCCCAGGAAGAGAGTTGCTAACTAGGCATGTGGCTTTAGGTGGTGGATTTGGGCTCTGTGGAGTCCTGATCCATTTGCTATGAGGAAAAGAAGCTGTTTGCTTTAGCTGTACTCTCCTAAAGCAAATGGGAAAGTACCGTCCAAGGAAGTGGTGAGATATACCAGTCAGGCATCAACCTAAATAACAAAAAAGGGATTGAAAGGAAAAAATAAAGTATTCTCATTTGCCACTAAATCAGCATGTCAAGGATAAAACCAATCCAGTCACCAAGGAGTACGAAAAAAGACTCGCCAGCTGCCAATAAGCCCACACTAAAAAGCCAGCAATAAACTAGAACTGGAAAAAATGTGTGTGTATTAGTGACACACTGTAACTGAAGGTCATGGAAAAGACTTGTGCAACTAAAACATTTAAATTAGCTGGTTTGGGATGGATCAAGGGGATTGCAGAGCTTGGGATCTGCAACTCTAAAATAGTAGTCTTGAATATTCCTGAATTATTAATGGAAGACAGAGGCAGATCACATGCTGGTCTGTGTCTGCTATAGACCATCACACTGCAACCAGTGTGCAATAGCTCTATAAACAGTGATTTGTAGTACAAAGAAGGAAAAAATTCTGTCATCTTTACTTATAATGACCTAGTGATCACTTGCAGCCAGTACAGAGCTCTCTAGAAACAGTTTAGAAAAATTAGAATGACAATTTCCTGATTGAAATGAAAATGCTGCATTAAATATGAAGCAATACTCTCTTCACCTTCATTATGATAAATACAGGGCCTCATCTTTGAAGGAAAATTAGTTGCAGTTTAAGGGTAACAGATCATTAATTTATTACATTTGATATGTGTACACGGAATAAAATCCAAACAAACAATATATGCATTTTATGTAAAAAAAAAAAAAGAAAAAGTGATTCTTGCAAACCTGATAATTATTTTGAGCCAAAAAATCGGGAGACAAGATTTTAAACAATTATCACTTACCATTTAGATCGTTTTGCTAAGAACGCATCTCACATTTAGGAATAAAAAAGAAAGCTATGATTAAAAAACTCTAGGAGAAGAAGTAAAAATTGCTATGTAAAATGGAAACTGTACAAGTAGTAAGTAGAAAGAAGAGCTGATATCTGTCAATACCAATTACAAGCTCTGAAATATAAACAATAATTACAGGAAGCAAAAAGATACAGGGAAAGAATTCATAAGATACTAGGTATAATAACGCAGCTGAAGTTCATATAACTAGAAGAAATTTAAACTTTAGTATTTTACCTACTAGGCATGGTGGAGGCTTTAGTACTGTAATGGAAGAGAAGTCAATGACCTTTTTGTACTCAAGAAAATACAATAATTTTATGTCATTAGATGACAAAATATTTGTATTGTGACAGTAATTGGGGATGAAAGTAGACACAGATATGTAAAAATGGTTGGTTTTAACTTAGCGACTCTTTATAAACACTGTTTCAGATTTTGAAATTAATATAATGAATATCTTATTAAGAAATCTGAGAACCATGGGGAATTTCCAGAAGATTGAAAGAAAACAGATATCCCATTTCATAAAAAATGGAAAAGTGATGAGCAGGGAACTAGACTTTTTTTTTTTTCCTAAGAGCTTCGCTCTCAGCCACCTGCTAGATTTTCAACAAAGCTAATACAAGGAAGCACTAGTTGGAACTTAAAATGTGTGCTTTATTTCACATACTATTACCTTATTAATTAAGCATAAGGGCACAGATATATCCCTCAGATAAAGCCAAATAAGAGATAGAAACACCTTTGCAGTGCGACTGTGTCATCTTAAAACAGGTGTCTAAGCACACAGGCATAAATACCCTTTGGACACATCCCTTCCACTCAGTAGAGACTGGACAAGCAGCTTTATTCAGTACCTTACTTCTAGATGTTGAGACAAGGTTAAGTTATGAGAGATGAATACCAGGCTCCTGTGACTGTGCTAATACTCTGTCATTCAAGGTTATGAATCCATTCTTATGTTCAACCTGGATATCTATGTTTCTTCTTTTGTGTCCTAAAAGAGTAATATACTTAAAATGATCCTTCTTAAGAAGAAAAAAAAACTGAAGACTTCACAAATTTAAGTAGAGTAGAAAAAAAGATAGTCCAATCCATTAAAAAGTTGTGCCATGAAATTTGATTTTATTGAAAATAATGTATCAAACTGGGAAGACTAGCAGAACAACTATTAAAAACAAGTCAAGAATCATTATTTAAGTATGTAGAACTTTCCTCAAGGGCCTGTAGCATTCTTCCTTTTTGAAATATTTTCATATTTACTGTGCTCTATTAAGCCAAGAGCACTGCAGAATTAGCAGATAGCTACCCAGTGCTAGGGCATTTATGATGAGAGTTTCAGGTGGTTTTCTTTTTACGTGCACTATCTAAATATTATAGTCATATTCCAGGCACGATTCTCTAAGTTCAGAGTCAATAACTGTTTGGTAGTATGCTGGGCTGAAATGTTATGGTCTTGTATAGATGACTGTACAAGTAACATCCCTGAATATCATTCTGTGTTTAGTAGGGTAAAAAAAAATCTCATCTTTTGCTCTTATCTGGCTTAACTCTTCCTGTTGCCCCAACATTTCTTTTAAAACAACACAGATCCTTTACCACAGCCTGAGGGTTATAAAAGCTTTGATTTATTATAAAGAAGAGATCATATTTAACCTGAAGTGAGCAAAGGTTTTTGCACAACCTGAACGGTGTCTCTGTAGCTTAAAGCCATGGGTTTTCAAATCAAAATCTGATAAGCTCTCAGGGCTTAGATCACCCTCTCCTAAGGTCTTGATGTTGGAGAAAGCCTCAGAGGAAGGTCATTTCTACAAAGATCCTCTTACAAATTTTCTGAGCTTCTCCACCTGCTCTCATCTTTGCTTGCAATCCTCCTTCTGCCAAACACACTAAACCCAGCTCAGCTTTGTAACAGCATATTGGGTTTTGAAGAGAGTTGCTGTCATCCTATGTCCTGTGATGAGTTTGCAGTGAATCTACATATCCTTTCCCATGCCACTCAGACTCTGTTCCCTCCTCCTGTATCAACAATAGGTGCCCTAAGTCATTCTGCAGAGATTTCCAACACTACAAGATGGGAAGTTCTTGCTCATGATGTCAAAATTTGCTAACGCTGTTAGGAGAGACGAAGATTCCTGACTCTGTCTTCTAAATGATTTACGTAGGACTTTCTGTTTGTGCTATTGCACTGCTAAGTGAGTTTCAAGCAAGTATTCACCTGAAGAGGATAAGTGACAAGATCAGGTTTAATAGCGTCAGTGTAGATTTCATAGTAGAAATGTTATATAAATAGTTTTAAGCATAAACTTGCACCCATAGAATTCAGTAGCAAAACTCTGGGGGACTGAGAGAGATACCAAAATGAACTCTTAGCTGCCACATTGTCATTTCGAAAATGACCCAGTAATTAGATGATATTTCCTTTTGATGGGATCCATCGTTTTCTACTCAAAACATAAAACTCCACCCGACACATCTCCTTCTGAGTATGAAATGCTTTTATTGGCATATAGCTGCTGCAGAAAATAGTAGGTTGGGGGGCTTTTGGCAGGTGGTTGTTACTTTCTGCTGTTTTGTGGTTGGGTTTTTTTTTTTAAATATGGTTTGTTGGTATAGGCTCAAAAAGTCTGTAAATCCTTATAAAGTTACACTTCTTATGGAGCAGGAAACACCATATTTTTACATTCCCTCTAGATTAAAAATGTATGCTGTAACTCCTGGTTACTCCTGGCATCCTGGTAACTCATAGAGTCACCTGTATAGAAGAAAGCTGAAGGTAGAGCATGAGAAAAGTGGCCTCTGAATATGCCCGGTTACAGAATAGGACCAGCTATTATTCTAGAGAGGACGGTATGGCTACAAAAGTGAAGAAATCATGCTTACAGTGGACTGAGGAGGCAGTAGGGAATCACTGATGGGGAAGAAAGCTTTGAGTCCTGACAGGGGGATTGAATCCAAGAAGTCTTCAGGTGAATGACAGACAGGTTGGTTGGAAAATGCTGGCTATTGAGAAAAGAAGAATGGTTTCTCCATGGCCAGAGTTTGTCAGTGGGAGGTTGGCTCTCACGTGGGAAAAGCGCAATAGATTGTGAAGTGCAGAGAAGTAACAGGGAATGACAACAGAAATGAAGAAGAAACAGAATGGTGGTATAAGCTGCTGTCTTTACAGTAAAACGGGACCCTGGAGAATAACCTGTTTTCATGGATTTTTCTACTACAGCTCCTGAAATACAGTCAAACACCTGCACTAAATGAAAGGTGCCAGGAGGAAGGGAAAATGCTCTTTGTTGATATCTTCTACTTTAATGTGTTTAATAACTGCATAGCTGACTTCTGCACAGCTTGGCTCTGGCAGCCAGAATTATTTAATACCATAATAGACAAGTTAACTGACAATTTTATGGAAAACATTAACATTGCAAATATAGAGATTAGCGAGTTTGACAACTTTGATAGAGGCTGTATCAATCATTTGTATTACTTTTGCACACAAACTTTTCTGCCCTGAATCCCTGGGTACAGTACAAAGAATTAAAATTCAGCAGTACAAATATTTAAACATGAGCCAAGTTAAACAGAGGGAGGTCTTAAATCAAAACCTTCTCAGCAGGACATTATTGTACCAGGAGACTTTAAACTCAAAGTTCTTTAAACTCAAAAGCTCTTTAACCTAAACAACTTCGTACAAGCAATTAAGGATAAACAAAGGCCAATAGATATTAAGGCACAGCTTATTACAGCATACACTGCATAAGAAATTCTGAATTATATTAAATTGGGATGCCAAGAATTTTAGAAGAACACAGGTTGTTTCATAGGGAAAGGTTATGAAAAGTCAGTAGAAGCAAGAAAGACTAGAGATGTATCTTGGACGTGGCACTTCAAGGAACTTTGGAGGCAAAATTTTATACGTGATCTAGCTGAGCTTTCAACAATACTGTAAAGCTATGCATATTAGCTAAATATAATAAGTCCCTGATTTGATCAGAATAGGAATCATTTTTTAGCACCCAACTGAGACAGAAAGAGTAAAAGGTCTGAGAACATAGCTGTTAAAATAACACAAGCATCTGCCAATCCTGTCTTGTCTGCTGTGTCCATTGACAGTAGAATTCCTTTTCCTCTCTCTGCTAAGGTACCTTTTAGCTATCTCTAATAATATTTATTGTAGGAGGACAGATGGTCTGACCTTTCAAAAATATGTGTTTCCTTTATTATAGTACAGTTGGAGAATCTGCTGGTGGAAGGAAGAGTTTGTATGCAAAACAGTCTGGATGAGATTCATTCCTAAATTCAATCGTCTTCTGACAATAGTTACACAAATGCTGACTTTACCCTTCTGAGCTTGGAAAATCCTTGAACATACTTTGAAACTTGCCAGAGCCCTCCCCATTAAGCTCAACGTATACTAACGCTCTTCCAGTTAATCAGCAGATACTGCCATCCATTCTCATTAGACTAAATCAGTTCCCTGGGAGATATCCCAATAAACTGGTGATCACAATTAAACTCCTTCCAATTAATTTGCACTTCATGGGGGTTTTAGTGTTTTTTCACTTAAATCCAGTCTGAGATTTCTGCTATCCTCTGTGTCTTCAGCAGCACTTTTCCTATAAATAGGAGCTACAGAATGCATTCCAGAGAAGGGATATGTCTTATTGAGATGCTACATTTCAAAACACTTCCTGATATTTCAATGTGTGGATGTTGAATGGCAAAGTGCTTAACTGGACCTGGGGAACCACAGGCAGTTTTCCTATCACCTCCATGGATCCACCTCCTTATTTCTCCCAGGCATCTTTCACCTTTCCCCATGTCCATCAGATTTCCTTCTAAGAGCAGACCTCTCCAGATGCTGTATGCTCACAAAGAAAAATTACAAATTAATCAGTACTTTTCAACTAGACAGTGCTGTACTTAAGTCTCTGTTAAGTGTTTTATACATAAAGCCTCTATGCTTGCAGCTATCTTCTAAATCTAGGCCTGAAATTCACACCTGCTTTGCCATAATGAAGGAACATTGTGGCCGGAACATAGAACCAGCTACCAGTGAGGTGCTACCAGTAGGGACTGTCAACAGCATGGTGGTGAGGACAGATAAGTCCTGTACTCCAGAGGAAGGGGGTTAAGAGTCTAGGAGCCCAAGACTCTTGTGTGGATCCCTGATGAAAAGCTTGTTGGTCATTTCTACCCCACCATCTACAGTTCTTCCAAAATCCCAGTGTGACCTATCTCATTGAGATGCTTGGGCCACATTTGCCACTAGATATGAGACTGGTCTCCAATTCTCAAAAGCAAAGAGTGAATAAAAATACTGGCTTGATGGTGGCTCCAGCTCCCTTTCTAACAGTGTTCTCCTCTCTCCTCCCTGTAATATCCTGGCTGGGAGAAAAAATTGTGCTATCCTTTTAGCCTGGTAGGAGAAAACATCAGCAAAAAAACAGATACACAGGGATTTTCACAGGAGAATAAAACTGATGAGATATGTGGTAGCAGATGGGGGCAAAGTCTGATAACTGACCAGAGACAATGATAAATACCCCAAATTTTCAGCTACCTTTATGTTCTGTGTCTGAGATGAATCATGCATTGGAAGGGAAAAACAACAACAACAACAGAACCCAAACCATACAAAAAAACACCAAAGGAAAAAGAAATACACAAAAGAACCCAAGGAATTCTTTTGACTGGAGGTATAAACAAATTTGCATACACTATAGATGTTCTTCGGCCAACACATATTATTGTTCTTAATGCAAGACTGAAATTCAATGAACTGATTTATAGATGAGATTCTATTAGCTGATTTAACGTTATCTTTAAATCAGAAAATCTATGACTCAGTCAATTTAACATATCCTTCATCCAAAAATAAAATACACATTGCTGAAATATTTGCTTATACTTAAAGTTTTTCTTAATAAATGGGCAAAAAATTACTCTTTTGTTGTAGGTTTACCAGAGAATAGGAGCATCAGTTCAACAGCCTTCTGATTTTTTTCTGCCCTTAAAGCAAGAGCTTTGCTGCAGAAAATATTATAGAATTTCTGCTGAAATTATCCCCTCAGGCCACCACTAATGTAAACCTAAATAGATAAATCACTCACTTTGTGCTTTGGTATTTTAGGATGCACCACAAGAGAAAGAAATGAGCACTTATTGTGAATTTCAGTAACATGAATAAAGCTTTTTTAGGAAATCCTTGCAGTACAGTTTTAACTGCTCAATTTTGAAATAACGGTAGGGCAAGCAAACAAAAGGAGATTTCATTACCAAAGAAAAAAGAATTATACAAAATAATAAATTACAGAAAAGACAATCCCAGTAGTATATTGATTTCCATAGGGGTTTACACTTCATTAGATGTGCAGATAATTACTGAGGTAGTGCTGCTGTTTTTTAGAAGTCTTGGATTCCCAGCAATTTACATTTGCTGTCTTTATCTATTGTTTGTAGAATTACAGAGATTAGAATTTTTTTTTTTTTTTTTTTTTTTTACATTGCTACTAATCGGTACTATAAACCTTTGAATGACCTTGTAGACTGTACAGCTTGTCCACTCATTACTGAAGTGGCTCATTCCATCAAGGACTGAGAAGATGCTCAGAGCTATTTTGGTACCAGATATGTCTCTAGGGCGGAGGATTTCAATAGTGAAATAGAAGCACTCAAATACTCTATGTGGGAAATACACCACAGAAAAACCTCATGTACAACTTAAGCTCCGCAATGATGATTCAAGGGGCTTGAAGGCAAGAGTAAATAGGGCTTTGTGCAGGCTCTTTGCACCTGCATGAACATAACTCTAATTGCTTAGGCTTATTTACTTTTCCTCTCACAGCCAGAACCTAGAGATAAGCTTCCACTGCAAATCAGTTTGAATAAAGCAGTCTGCACCAACAGCAGAAGGAAGCGAGCCCGTGAATGTGTTCATTTTACTTTGCAGGCATGAGCAGTCCATTATTACAGCCAATTATTCTTACTTCTTCTCCAACCAAACACTAAGCAAAATGTGAAAATTAAAGCCTTCAAGTTGGCAGTGCACATACTTAGTCAGAATGGGATACTAAGCAGATGACTGGTGGATCAAGAGCAATGTCATAGCCTTTGCTTTCCAAGTTGATACAACAGCTAAAGATATGACTTCTTCAAAATAAAAAAGAAGGGGGGGCAAGGGAAGGTAAATTACTGTTATATGTCTAAACAGACTGGCTAACTCCAGATTCATATCTAAATACTCATTATTCCTAATTGCCTGCACCAGAAATGCATGATGTAGAAATCAATGTCCCTTATAGTGCATACTGGCAATCAGAATAGATGCATTGAAGTTTTTATTGTTATAAATTTGATGTACCTTAAACATATGTTCCATGTAAAAAAGGTACAGAAGACTTGAGTGGTTAAATTTAAATTATGGTATAACTGATAATGCTGGGTACAAATTAGTATTTTCCTATTGTGAAGAGATATTAAAAAGGTGATAAATTAAATGTAACTAAAAATAATCAATTTTGTCAATGAAGAAAAATGAGGGGCAGATTTGATCTCAGGCCTGTGCATGTTAAGAGATGACCTTTAAAAGGCAGATGACCAGTGCCATGAGAGCACTCCCTGAGTGCTGTGAGCTGCTCAGAGCCAGAGGGTCAAAGGAGGTTGGGACAATCTGCAGAAGGATTTCTGAGCAGAGGGACTGACAGCATGTCATAAACTCAGCTCTAACTTCACATATGCTCCAAGAGATTCTGAACTACCTATTACCACTCAGGGGTTTGAGTTATAATAGGTGCTCTAGTAAAACACCATCTTGAAACTGTTCTGTATATTATAAAAGGTTAAAGAAAAGAATAGAAACATCATTATGCCACAGTAAAAGTCAATGGTGCGTTCATAAAGTGTTGTAGGCAGCATAGGTTTCTCCATCTCAAAAAATATATATAAGAAATAGAAAAGATATAGCAAATAGCACCAGGATGAGAAAACTTTGAAGTGCATTCTGTGCAAAGAGCAAACACACAAACAGGACTCTTCAGCTTGTACAAAAAGTGTCAGAGAGAGGAGAATCCCAGGTAGGACATCTGAAAAGCTATGGGCAGCGAGGAAAAACTAAACAGGAATGACTTCTCATCCCAACTTCTCTTTCTACCTATCCCATGAACAAATTGCTCTCCCTTTTATATCAACAGGCTCAGCGGTCAGGAGCTATAGCCAGCTATTCGTGATGGGGAAACACGAGTAACAGTATCAGTAAAGATCGATCAGAGTTTGGATATGATTTTAAAATGTCCAGGACAGACAGAGACCCAAAACGCTCTCTGCAGGAGTGGATAACTTTAGCTTAGAAGAAGCAGAGAATAAAAGCCTATAAGGCCTCCTATAAGACTGCTAGAAAAAAATTGTTTTAACTCTTTTTCAGTGGAAAATTACGCAGTCTGATGTATGATCTCCAAAATGATGATATTGGATATTTTTTTTCTCAAATAGTGTCAGATTTTTACGGGCAAACTTCAGCTTTTCATTTAAAAAGTAATCGAAAGATGTTTGTGTTCAGTTTGTGACTTCAAACTCAACTGAACATTCTGTGTCAGAAATGGCACCAAAGTGTCTCAGGGATTTGTCATTTGGGTCCTTGTCTCACTAACATCTCTGTACCATCTGCCCGTAATGAACAACATTTCCCATGAGGTACAGCAGTGATTCAGAGCAAAAATAGACTACAGGATACATCAGCAGCTCAGGGATCCCATATCACAAAGCAGAAGTACGCAAGAGCTATCTACACTGCAGTTCTCTGGAGGACACACTTCTGAAATTACATTTTTGGCCCAAAAGAGGTATTTCACCTCTCTTCCTCATCCTTCATTGTTGCAGCATTAAGTCTTCAATTGGGGAAGCTTAAATGGTTTGTCAGTGTTGCTAGATTTTTCTCTAAGTCTTTGGATGCAGTGACTGGGTGAAAAACAGTGGCAGGCACAGGAAGGGTTAGAAGTGTACCTAACAAGATTTCTCCACAGTGATGGAGAATCACAGCGCCTAAGCTTGTTAGAGTAGAAGTCATGTTTTGATGAAGCTTTAACACTATTACACCTTGCTGGTTTAACGCAACATGAATTCAACACATTCGAATCTGGGAACATCTAACAGCTCAACATGCCGAGCCAAATGTTTTTATTTAAGGTATTGGTTTTCTCCCTACCATCAGGTTTTAAATATTGCAATTTCTGTGTCCAAACACTACCCTTCCACTTTGCTTTATTAGTTAGCATTTAGGTGCTAAGTAGTAAATAGAATTCGGTCTACTGGGGTTTGTCACACTCTGCAGTTTAGAGCAGGAGTAGCTGAAGCATGGTTCTTTAATAGTGGCATAAGTCCTTGTATGAGCAATAAAAGCTGCCACTTTCTTTATGAGGCAAGCTAAATGCTATTAAAATGATGAATGAACTAGTTCCATTTTATTTGTTCAGCTTTTCCCAGTGCTATTCCCACAACCCTATTTAAATCACCAGCTTGTATTCTACATAAGTTCCTATGTGCTTGAAATACACAGATTCCTGCAAAAATCCTTTAGAATGGCAGTAAAGTTTTAGTTCCTTTTCCAGTAAGCAAAGAGTTAAAGAATTAAAATGGAGCTGAAATACACTGTCTAGATTAATCCCCACGTTCTGAGACAGCTCTTAAGAGAATTTTCCAGGTAGTTTAAGAGATCATCCTGCTTTGCAGCTAAGGGCTGCTGGTTATCCATGGGAAGTTGAATCTCAGACTGATCAGTCCCTCTGGAATGCAATACAGAACAATAATGTTCAGATCAAAAGCATCTTGATTAAATAACCTAATTAAAAGGTACATAGAACTGGTGTTGTAGCATATTTTTTTTCCTCCTATGAGGATGAAAAAATCTCCAAATTTACCTTCTTTTCAAAATAAAAGGTAAACATTTACTTCCAGTGACATGTTTATGACCTATTAATTAGTTCCTACAAGGATAGTTGAAATCCCAGTCCTGCTTTAACGTGGTTCAAGGAGCTAAAATTACTTTCAGCCAAACATCCCAAGGTATAAACTGTGAAAGAAATCAAACACATCTCACTGAAGTTTGTCCGGGTGATCAAATATGGATCTCCAAGGTGCTAACTTTAATGTCAGTGGAGAGGAGGGGGGGAAGGAGGGAGAAGAGAAGGAGAGAGTGAAATGCACACAAGCGATCACACTGGGGCAATTACACTGTCAACCAAATAAGCTGCCAACCAAAGTCCATAACCCGTAGTTTATTTTAAATGAGCACTTGAAACCCAATGGTCAGCATGTGCTGTATGTCACCAGGAAACATAAGTCTGCTCTAGGTCTTACCTGTACAGGAGGATTTTTGGCTCAGATCCTAAGTTTTAAAGATCCTCTGCTCAGTCTCTGGTGTATTCGGACAGACACAAACTCCTCAGGAATGGGCCTAATTGGGTAAGAAATGGTAAGAAGAAATAAAGCTGGGATAGTCATTTGCTGTGGAGAGCACTGTAAACCTAACAAGTGAATCCCTACATTTGCTGAATTTTTTTGCTGTTATGCACCTCATAGTTTTAGTGCAATCGGTTTAATCTAGTTAAAAGTCACCCAGTTAGATGACTGAGATCTGGGTAAAAAAATGCCAATTTTTTTTATTTTGTTCCCTTCCCATAAAGCCAAGAGACACAACTTTGTCTGAGCTGTATTTATAAACTTAGAGGAAGAGCTGGGAAATAGTTCACCTTATAGTGATGTGAATGGCCTGGAAGAACAGTTCCCATGATACAAGCTTTTTCTTCCATAATCCTCCCAATAAACCAGAAAAAGTAACTTAAATCCAGTAAACAGAAATCTAGGGTATTGGTTAGGTTGAAACTAATTCACTGGTTGTCATGGGAACAGCTACGGTCACAGAATTGTAACAGAACAGTTTATTTATTTTCCTCCTTATTTTTTACCAATTTTTATCAGAGTATCTATTGAAGATGCTTTCCATGGAGCACGGAGTGCAATTAAAAGAGATTGCTTGGTCATTACAATGGCACCATGAGATAAGTGCATGGAAAAGGTCCACACACTTGTAAATGGGATGTGATCCACACTAAGGAAAGCTAGTTTAGAAGCTCAACTAGTACTAACTTGCAGAAAAACTCAAATGGTTGTCATTAAAGAGTTAAGTTAATGTGTAGAAAAACACTCTTTTGAAAGGTAACTTAGAGGCAGAATAATATCAGATTTCTATATGCAGCTCTGACTTTGGAATTTACAACAGAATTTAGAGAAATTAAGAGGAATATTTATCCAGATTGACAGAATTCAGAGGAATTAAGGGGACTGTGTAACTAAGACTAAAGAATTCAAAAACTTGGAATGTGAAAAAGGTCTGAAAGCTCTTGAAATCACAGATACAGGATTATGCACTGCAAATTAGAAGGAAGAATTGTATAGAACAGTTATGAGATTAAGTGAATGGGAAACTGCCTCTTAGGTAATATTTTGAATAAACAGACCATCTGAAGGGCTTGGAAAGAGAAACTTGTACATCATAAAGCATAGAAATAAAGTTAATATCGCCAAAACTCAAGGTGAGCTAGACTTTACAAGGGAAAGTAAAGCATATAGCAAAAAGAACTTTGTGTAAATAGTTGGACGAGAAAAGAAAGTCACCTAAAAAGAGAGTGGAGAAATTGGTGTTCAGTGTAGCCCAAAAAAAAGTGAAGCAGACACTCATGTGGAAAAAAAAAGGCAAAAAGAATAACTTGTGCAATGAAAGATACGAAATAGAAGCTTACCTTATGGAAGCAGAATATAGTGATGCTAAGGGAAAGGGCAGCTGAACCACGTACAATCTAGGGAGCCAAGGATGCAGTTTTATGGTCAGAATAAGCCAATATAAGGCCTTTCTACACTCAGTGGTCACTTGCCCTACGTCCAGCAATTGTGCTGCTATAGTGGGAACTGGGAAGCTCACAGGAGAGTAGTTGCCCCTGGGTCATAGGAATGAGATGAAATTTTGCAGCACACACTACAAGACGTGTGCTGCACATCTTTGGCCAGGCTCAGCTCACCTAACCAAGTAACCCAGTTTAGGAACATGAAATTCCCGTGTTCTTTCTACAGTCAACAAGGAAAGATGGGCACTTCCAGCATCAAAAAGAAGATGAATAAGTCTCTTGCAGCAGCTGTGTTACTCAACTGACTGCATGAGCAGCAAAGGGTCTTGTGCTTCAACAGTTTGCTCAGATGCATAACCACCCAGAGGCAGGAAAAAGCTCTGCCCTCAAACTAACAAAAAAAATCTGTTATAAATTAGGGGTCGCCCACTGGAGGTGCCAGAAAGGAAGAAAATTCTGGCTTGATTAGTCAATCATAGCTGTAAAAGTCATTTGGTTTCAGATGTCTCTTGTGAGGCATTTTTAGAGAACAAGGCCATGATGAGGCCATCTGGAATACAATATGCAGTCCCGGATGGGGGACTGCAGATGCAAGGAAGATTAATTCAGTCTGTAACAGGACTACAATAATCAAGGAAATGAAGAATTTATCTTCTGAAATGAGATTAAAAGACGCTGGCTTGTTTAGCCTAAGAGAATAAAGGTTGTGGCGATTCTGACTGCTTTCTATAAATCCATCAGTATAAGTTTCTATAAACTTAGCAGAGGCTAAGACCTATTTAAACTTAAAGACACTGCTGCTACAATAACAGATGGATAGACACTAGCCATTAATAAATTTAGCCTGAATATTCAACAAAGGTTGCAAACCCCCAGAGGACTAGAACAACTTTTACTAGGGGCCGCTCCATGGCTAAGTTACATTGATGCTGAAGTGTGATCAGTTTACGGCCAGGATTTACAGCACAGCTGCCTGCAATAGCAAGGAGTGGGACTCATTAACTCACAGGGTCCTTTCTAGTCCAATGCAACTTTGGCCTCAAGCATTTCTCTTTGTGAACTGAGCATTTTCTCAGCATTGCTCGGAATTTGATGCATTTATATGTGTAGTGCTACATTTTCAAAGGCCTTTGTGCCTCACAGAGACAAAGGCCAAATTTTCAGAAGTGGTCTGCAGTCATAGGGCAACTCTACTTGGATACACACACTTGAGCGTGTTGACTCTCCAGCAGATGCTGACTTTTCTTTCTTATTGGATACACTTTCGGGGATCATGTTCTGTGCCAGAAATGAAAATAAAGGCCCACTGAGGGCTTACAACAAAAAATCTAAGCCAGAGGAAAGCCGTCCTTGTTTCCTTTATATTTCACAGAAGTCAGGGAGTCAGCTGAAAGCCAGCTGGCTGCAGGCTGAGTCTGGCTAAGGCAAAAGTGACAGGGGCTCGTTGTTTGCAAAGAGGAGGTGATGGGGAAGAGGAAGCAAAGCGATGACAAAGGCTGAGAGGAGATACTGTGAGTTACCAACATACTCAGTATTGATACAGGATTATTATACCCAGACAAAGACATAGAAACAGTGCCTAAAATAGAACATAAAAGGTAATTTCTCCTCTTCTAAATACCACCATGTAATCACATTTTTAGGTAAGCATCAGCATCTCCATGACAGCATCTCCTGTGCAAGACACCAGCCCCCACCCATCACTCTTTGAGCATTGTTTACAGAAAACGTGTATATCTTAGATGACATATTAGAAACCTGCCAGATTTTCCACCAGCTGTGTGTCTTTGTGCCTTTGTGTGTCTTTGGCAAGAGTCATCTTTTAAGCACAGATCTGAAGGGATGATGCAGATGTAACACCGTGAGTCCTAGAGGGTTCTCTTAACAAACAAAATCAGGCTCCTTTATACAAAAACACAGGATTTGGCTAAAATATGTTTAGGTGGCTGAGGCCTACAATGATCCCCACTGATGTTGAGATCTCTTCATTTTTCTTCTCTGCATGATATTTTGCTCCTGACTGGGGTCCTGATCCGTGGCTAACGCTCCCAGACACTACTGCAATACCAGGGAATGCAATAACATCTCAGCAGTAAATTTTTATTCATTTCAGTGAGTGATCATCCTTGCAGCGCTTGTATATGCCATAACGCCATATGGCACCTGCATTTTTTCTTCCTGAAGTTACTGAAATTACTGACATAACTGACATTATTTTTAATTTTTCCTAAAGGGCAAAATACATTTTACTTTTCCTGATCTCTGCAGGCATTTGAAAAGGTAGGAGCATTAAGCAGCTCCTCAGCACTCACGCAATTCATTTTCCAGTTTTAATCACTAACATTCCTTTGTGCTCAATCTGAGGGAGCACTAGCATATTCTGTACTTGTTAACCCTTGGTTTTTTCAAAGTTAGAAATGCCAGAACAGAAGGACCACCCATGTACAAATACAGGCTGGGCAGAGAATGCATTGAGAGCAGCCCTGAGGAGAAGGTCTTGGGGGTCTTGGTTGATGAGCAGCTCAACACGAGCCGAGAATGAGCATTCGCAACCCAAAAAGCCAAATGTATCCTGGGCTGCACCAAAAGAAGCTTCAGCAGTTCAGGGAGGAGATTCCGCCTCTCTACTCTGCTCTTGTGAGACTCCACCTGGAGTACTGCATCCAGATTTAGAGTCCTGAGCACAAGAAAGACATGGACATGTTGGAGCAAGTCCAGAGGAGGACCAGAATGATGATCAGAGGGCTGGAGCACCTCTTCTGTGAACACTGGCTGAGAGAGTTGGGATTGTTCAGCCTGGAGAGACAGGCTGAGACAGGGTACGGAGAGACCTCGTACCCCTTCCAGTACCTAAAGGGGGCCTACAGGAGAGATGGAGAGGGACTCTTTATCAGGGAGTGGAGGAATAGGATGAGGGGTAACAGTTTTAAACTGAAAGAGGGGAGATTTAGTCTAGGTATCAGGAAGAAATTCTTTACTGTGAGGGGTGGTGAGACACTGGGACAGGTTTCCCAGAGAAGCTGTGGCTGCCCCATCCCTGGAGGTGTTCAAGGCCAGGCTGGATGGGGCTTTGATGAACCTGCTTTGGTCGGAGGTGTCCCTGCCCATGGCAGGGGGTTGGAACTAAATGATCTTTAAGGTCCCTTCCAACTCTAACCATTCTACGATGCTATGATTTTCAGAGTCCCACATAGGTTAATATACAAAGTAACTTAGAGTAATTTTGAGAATGGGTCCTGGTATTAAATATGATTGGGAAGTACTGTTGCACATAGTTGAGCAGCTGAAAAATGAAAAAAAAAAATAATCCTATTCTGACTCCATTTTCAGTTGTGCGTCTTATCCAGCAGTTCTTTCCAGCAGTCAGGAGGTGGCAGCCTCTGCAATGGCTATAGAAACAGCCAATCATGTTCTTTTCCCCACTTTCAGAATTGAAAAGTGCCTTTAAAAATGAGATTTGGGAGAGGAGAGAAATTAACATCAGTGTTATGAAAAGGTTCAGGCTGGAGGGATTTTACTCACACTCACATACACACTTGGCTCTTTAATTTGGAAATTCCTGATCATGCTCACAACAAGTGGTATGATAATAAAATGGTTCTCTCATTAACTGTGTTTTGACACCATAATATTTCCCAGTGAGATTATTGGATTTTAATCTTCTTTTAAAATAAATTTTGTGCATCTCATTCATTTTATGAGCACAGAGTAATACTTTTCAGTTTTAAGCCTGGGAAACAAATTCTGTTTTAAAGCTCTGTTTTGTCCGTTGCATTTTGAAATACAGAAGAGAGCTTTTATAGTGATAAGTTGAAGAAAATCTTTTAGCAACACATGAATAATGGAAAATGAACCTTAGAGGGAATCCCTTAATATTTTTAAGTGTTCATGACACTATTTATGAAATAGTACTACAACAAGCAGCGAAATGCATGTCTTCCAGATATGTGGAGGTTGGGGAAGTGATATGAGATGTGTTTGCTGGTCAGTTTCTGGTCAGTGGTTTTCTGATTGAAGCTTGAAGAGAAGCCAGAACTCATTTTTTTTTCAGTATTTGTGTCACGTTTACATTAAAACGGCATTCTGAATCAGGGTATAGGGCTCTGTCTTGGCAGATAAATACTTGCGAGGAGCTGCTTCCAACGTTTCCTTCCTATTCACAGAGTGTTTGAGCATCTTAACCTGCTGTTTTGATGCAGCTCCACATCTTCCAGACAATCCCTTAGCACAGAGCTTAGATGTTCTTGAAATGTCTTTTCACGGACTGGAAATGCAAATATGATTCCAGCTTTCATTCTCCAAAATTAGAACGGAGTCACCATCAGTTCTACTATATATTTAAAATACTGCCTTGGTAGGACTGTTTCCAGTGATTGCAATTAGAATTAGGGATTTGTAAAAAAAACACCAGTGAAAAAGGGTGGTATAGATTGCAGTTACACAGCAGCAGACTGCTATCATAGGACTCTTTAAATAATACATAGAGAAGCAGAGGCACCTGTAGCAGGAACATTTCAGGCTGTTGCATAATTCATGAGGTTTTGTTCCTACAAAGAATACATTAAGGTTTTCAATTCTAAACTTCTAACAGGTCCATGGCCATTTGACAGTGATAAATAGTGACAATTAACACGTTGTACAGTTTAAAGATCTCACTGTTTGACTTTCATTTTTCATTTCCATTTCTCCTACAGCCCTCACACTCCCATTCATCCTCGTGTCAATGACCTGGCTATTGGCCTCATTCAACGGTAGCCCTTCTTCTCACTGAGGCTGATGTGTGGTGACCCCTGCCGAGGCTTTCCCAGCAAAGACTGGGCAGACTCATATGGCAATTCAGAGCAGCCCACCACAGCTCAAAGCTTTGACAAAGCCAGTTTTCACAAAATGCCAAACCCAAGGAGAAGACAAGCTGCTCTGATAATGTCCTTCAGCTATGTGGAGCAGGGAGGGATCTCTAGGGCGGTTCTTACCGCACTGGGACACGCTTGGAACATGTACAGACTCAGCCTTCTTCATCGGGGCAGCAAGCATCTCATGAAATGTTAGCCATCCTTCTGCAGGGTCTTCAGGCAGTTATTCACCAATAGAAAAAAATACAGATTATTCAAAAACAGGAATTGCTGATTGAAATGTTTATGGCGTGAGCTAGCTGGATCAGATGAGTTGGTGACAATGGTTTCTTGCTGGCACAGAAAACATATTAAAAATCATGCTATTTTGACTGGGTTGGTTAAATTATTGATGAACGCCTGGATTTTCACACAAGACAGATCTAGAGACCCTAAAATCTGACATGGCACCTCATGCCAGCTCTTAAGTTGCATTTTTGTTAGCTGTCAAATAGCAATTGGGACATTGCTTAGAATCAACTTCCTGGATCTAATCTGCTGGAAAATATGGACTTTGAAATCACGCCAGAGTGGTAGGAAGTGTTTCTGTACCTTCCCATAGTCCCTGGCTTTATCACCACAAGCAGTTGGCACAGGCTGTGATGAGGTTTAAATAGTATAGATCTCCCATTGCCTGCAATGAAAGTTGGGCTTTTTCCTCCTACTTACCTGTATTAAATTACACTTTAACATATTTAAAAATATCAAAATTAGGTTATTTTTTCCTACAGCTATAGCAAGTGAAATGAGAAGAACCCAAGCTGTAGTTTTGCTGATGACTTTAAACCATTTATTAGACCTAGATTCTGGAGCACACCAAGAATTTTCCCTGCCACAGCAGGTTAGAGAAGGAAATTTAAAGAAGCTTTGATGCAGAATGTACTTGACCTTCTCTAAGCTCTAAGAATGACTCCTATGACCTATGACTTCTACTGAACCTGGGGCATCCAGCACTACTTTCTAGCTGTTGGATTGCCTGAGAGTTAGCATCATAGTTGTCTCAAATACATTCATGCATGGGAGAGTATTCATTCTCTTATTTTGTAGGGGCAAAAAGGAAAGGGTATTTGTTACGATTCAAAGCTATGGCTAAAAATTATGATGAAAGAGCCCTTTTGACAATCAGAGATTTTGTCTAAAGCCTTGACACAAATTTCTTATCACTAATGGGAATCATCACAGCTCTTAAGTGTCCTTCCACATTAGCATGTTTCTCTCAATAAACAGACCTCAATAGCTGAAAAGCAAATTATATATCAGATCTGAAAGCATAAAATGTTATGACAGGAAGCCTTAGAAGAGGACCAGTAAATTAGATGTCAATTCTAAAGACAATCAGTACATGAAATGTACCACGTTTTGTGCAAGATACATTCAAACAGAACAATGCGCAAATACAAGGAAAACAAAAGCCAATAAACCAAGTCATAAAAAAAAGTCATAAAACAAAATTTGAGGACAAAGTTAGACTGATTAGATGAAATTTTCCTGAATTTAAAACAACGTTCCTAGAAATATTTTCAAACAACTGCAAGAGGGTAGAAGGAATCAGAAGGCAAGCAATAGGAGAAGAAGGAGATGGACTTTTCTAGAGTAGTGCCTTGGGGTCTGGCCTCCAACCTTTAATTTTGTGGTGGTTTTCTCTGACAAATATTTCTCATACCTTCCCAAACTTTATGGTTAAAAAGAGTCCCACTAAAGTTCTTTCCTAAGATCAAAGTCACAAGCATCAATCACCATTGTTCTCAAGTACAATTCTTTTTCCTGCCTTTTCTGACAGGTTCAGGGGCCTACCATCCTGCCCAACACTTACCTTTCCTGTAAGCAAATAAAGTCTTATTCTTCACAGTGAGAGAGGATTTTATTATGGCATTTAAACCTATTTTTTTCAATGCCACAGGATACTTTGCGCACCTGGTCCTCAGGAACTTTCATATTCCCTCGGTAGGAAGGAAGTAGCTGTCAAATGATTTCAGGTTCCATGACTGAAGGACCCCTTAGAGAAGGGAAAAAAATCAAATCAACAGAAGAGCAAATTAAAACCAATATGTTTTAACATTGTGTGTTTACCAGGAAGTTTTGTGTTTTGGTTTGATTTGAGTTTTGGGGTTTGTTTTTCTTTTTTTCCCAGAGAGATGTGTCTGAAAGTAAACAAATTAGTTACAAGCAGTAATTATCTTTCAGAGCAATGTCACTCGACAAACACCACAGTTAAAAAAAGAAATCAAGTGTGTTAAGGTGAGACTGAAAAGCTCATTACAGACAGTTTCCATCTCTGATGCTTTGCAGAAGAGTTTTTCAAAATCACTTGGTGTCACACCCAGAGAGATATACTAAATGTTTCTGCTGCTGGAGTACCTCAAAACTCGAACAATAATACCGGGCAAATTACCCCCATCATGTCTGTGTGGCCCTTTATTGTCCCAATGTGAAGCAGTTCCCTCCTGACTATATTATAACTGTCATGTGCTTCTTACACCAGCTTTGTAAAGCCACTGTTGCAGGCTGCCTCTGCTGGAAAATGTCCCCTCCTGACACAACTGGGGCAACTGATGCCACTCCAAGTCCTTGCCTTACCACATGGATCAGAAACCAGACGAGCATCTTTCCCTCCTCACTCAGCTGCACTTAGCAGGAGGCAGAACTCTTGTGCCACACTTTGCTTTAAGCCAGAACTTTTTTAACTACTGATTGCAATCCAGCTTCCAAATTCAGTGGAAACTGCAGACAATGTTTAGCGATACGTCTTAAGGAACACTTGTAAAAATATTTTTTTAAAAAACCAGCAGCCTACATAAGCTTCTGCCTAAGAGTCCTAAAAGAACTAGCTGAGCAGATTCCCAGCTTCCTACTCCAAGCTAAATTAAAAATACATACCAATGTGTTAAGCTGATGTTTATTTTAATTAAGTCTCTGTATGTTGGGATAATTCTTAGAGGTTGAAAAAATTGCTGGTCTGTACCAACATCTAAGAGGTCAAGCATAGAATGGAATAAATAGAGGTTGTACAAAACACAAAGTGATTGTTTATTACAATCATGTTCAGCTACTGGAAAACTAAACCACAGGAGTATAAATAATGGAAATCAACATGTTTTTATGAAAAATTGTTAAATGAACCACAATTTCTTTAGCAAAGGCAATCAAGTAGATCTATTTGGATAGTAAGATGTGACAAGTACCACTTTGTAGGATTGTGATCACAAAACTACTGTGATACCGTACCAAAAGCATTTAGTAGATGGGTTGCAAAATTACTGCAAGCCACCTCAAAAAGCAGCTGGCATTGGGGTATTTCCATTACAAAAGAGTCTTTTCAAAGAGCTGGATCAGGACAGCCCAGTGACTGGTGCAGTTCTCAGTATTATTGATGCTTTCAGCTGTGTCTTAAAAATAGACATAAACCTATTGCTGATAAAATGAGATAAAAAGAAGTAACAACGTTAAATGGTGATAAGTAAGTGCCCGTTCAGTCAAAATATATTTTCACACTGACAAGTAGAAGTGGAAGATCTATGGAGATGCTTTGCAGAACTTACCCAAAACACAGGGAAGGGGAAGTGGAGAGAGAGGGCCGCACTCTGGAAAGCAGTAACTCAGGAAAAATCTGTGACTCTGAAAGTCACCGCCTGAACAATCCGACATGAGCTTCCAGCAGCAGCCACAGCAAAGACGACAAACATAATATTTGTGTAACCATGGAGAAAGGGAATAGAGTAGAATGGTGATTTTGCCACACTTTCAGACAAGGGAAAATCCAGTTTGAAGGCAGTGGATGAATTTCTGGTATTTACATTTTTTAAAAGGGTGTATAAAATTGCTCAATTTGACTGACAACTGAAAAATAAGATGGAGAAGTAAAGAAGCTGCCTCAGCAAGAGACTCAAGGACCTCACTTGTTTAGTGCAGTGATGAAGAACAACTGGCTTGAATAAATGTCTTCACAGGGAGAAAATGTTAAATATCAGACAGCTTTTTAAGTGAATGAACCATGAATGATGGCTACAGGCAGGAACCAAACCTGTTAAAATGGGGAAAACTGCGAGACGTAGAGCTCCTGTTACCCAGGGAAGTAGCACATGCTCCATTTTCCTGAGGTTTTCCCATCAAAACTGGTATGGCAACAGGTCACTTCTAGTCAATTTACTGAAAGCGTATCTCAACTAGATTCACACTAATTGCAAAACCCCTTCACGCTGCTCTTCCCTGGGGACAATTACAGACCCAGAAAAGTGGGCTTCCCATGAATTACAAGACTTTTGTCTTGGGAGATGTGGATTCAGTTCTTGCCTCTGCCAAACATGATTTGTATGCCATTGAGCTAGTTACTTAAAATAAATTTCATTTTACATACTTTTAGGTATCTAAAAGCTAAATGCCTATTTAGCATGTAAAAGTCTGAAGCGGTTTTATCCTCAGCATCTCTAAAAGCTAGTGGAGAGAAGGAGGCACTGTTGGAGAGCTGTTCCTCAGACAATTCTCAAAAAAATAACTATACAATGTGGAATTTCATGCTTTGAAGGAATCTCTATGCTGATTGAAAGAAGGCAGGAAGGTGACTGGCTTAAACTTGGACAATGACACTCTAGATATATAAATACGGGACGGTCTGCCTTAGCCTCTGCTAAAGAGGATATTAATATTTATAAGCTGCTGTGAAAATAATACCTTAGAGACTTAGTATTATTAGGAGGTATATGAATAGATATAATAAACGGTATAAAGAAATAACAGTGTTCAGATTTTTTCAAAGCTCTAGGGTGAAAGAAAACTGAATTTTAAGATACTACGGGACAATATTCAGACTGTGAGCCAGATCTCTGAATGCCACAAAGAAATACTGAGGGTTTTGGATCCATGTACATTTTCCTTAATGACAAAGATAGCTTAAAAGAACTCTTTCTCAAACAAAGTTTTTTTTCCATTTTAAAGGGTTATTTTTCGCCAGCCTGGCTATCAGGATGGCAACAAAGTTGTACCAGCACAGCTGATGGGGCCATAAACTGCTGTGGGGCAACAAAGGCCTTTTAAACCAGGGTACCCACTGAAAAATAGGACTGTGGAGTTCCAGTATAATGCAGAATAGTTAAGGAGGAAAATGAAATTCCAGAATAGCTCTGAAATGGTACAGAGGAGATTAGAGCTCATTCGACTAAGACAAGTCAAGATCTTATGACGTGAAAGAAAGGTTATGGCATTTCTCTTGACCAAGAGGTAGAGTCTCCCTCATCTACGCAGACTCTGGAGGCAACAATTCAGGTGACTGCCCTGACTATAAGCATCAGGAACACAGAGCAGTGAGTTTCCTATCTGCTTGTAGGAGCAAATCTTTTCATAAAAATATATCTGTAGTTTATTTTCTTTGGATTTGATCCCAGCAGTCAGATGGGGAGGAAGTGTTGCACTTCCTTTAGAGTAAAGCTTAATCAGTACACCGAGAAATCCATTCTGCAGCCTTCCAGGAGAGTTTACTCCTCAAACACTAGTCAGCAGAAATAGTGGACCTGATAGGAGGATCAAGCGTGACTACATCTAGAAAAGCCTCATGTAACCCCAAACATGCAGTAGACTTCACTCCAGCTCTCTAGCACACTCCTGCCTGTCCCTCCACCCAGGGTTTCTCAGGAATTCCAAAGAGACACAATTCAACTTATATAAAAAAAGCACTACAACAACAACCAGCGAAACGGCTCTGCAGAGAGCGGTGTTAGGAGGCAGAGGAGACTCGAGTAACACATTAGCAGGATTGGAAGCAAAATTCTCTCTTTGTTCAAGCAATTTACATAACGATTTTTTTCTTTTTTAGACTTTTTTTCTTTTTTTCGCACTAGTTATTTAATATAGCCAATATATTTGGTTATGGCAGTTTGAATTGGGATGCTGCCAAACAGACACTCTTTAGCAGGGTCTGAGGGGCTGGATATTTGAACAGAGCATTTTACTTTAATGAACTTCCCTGCTCTGCCTTGAAAGAGCTTTATAGGGATTTATATTCTCAAGGAGCTGGGGTTGAATGGGGTGAAAAAAACACCAAACCTTAAATAGCTTTACCCAACATGAGATTTTACAAAGTAAATAGCAGAGGTATTTTTTAATAAAAAAGGAGGGACTAATTTAACAGAGAAAAGACACAAGTGCATTATGCCTATTCCCTGTACTTGCAATTTTTCAGCCAGCTTACCAAATCTTTCCAATCAACATCCCAGTTGATGTTTCAATGTATATTAAATACATTTAAGAGATGAGAAGAGCAGAATATAAAAGGCATACGTACTTTGGATGCGAGTATGTTTATAAGGATCAAATTCAACAAGAAGAGGAGCTTTAGATGTGAACTAGGGTAGTCAGGAGACAGAAGCCTACAGGATAGCAATGATACAACAATAAGACTAGTACCAGGATTAGTATCGTGACAAGTGCCATGGAGAAACCAGACCTTCTGGAGCTGACTCCAAGCTGGCCAGATACCACCAAGCAAGGCTTGAACACAAATCTGGCCCAGCACAAGTCTTTGCTACAAGAACGGATCTTGTGCACTCAAGTGCAAGTATAAAACTAGAGAGGAACAGTCAGTGTTGCCACAGGAGTGCAATAAATCAGAGCAAACTTTTCTGAGAGAGAAATATCTCAACTCCCAAGGGAGAGCATTTAGCTAAACAGTTATTTTAAGACAGCAATTACGGGGGAAGAGAAGGGGAGGGGGTTTCATTTTTCTTCTACACAACTAATTACTAAGAAAAAACATCAAAAGGTGACAGGAAATGTGAATTTAAAAATTCCTAGAGCAAACCAAAGCATTAAAGAGCAAAGTGCTGTAAACAGTCTAGCCTTAGTTTTGTTGTTTGGTTGGGAAATTGACCTTGCTTAAGTAGTCAACCCTAGTTAGAAATCACTTGCATATTAAAAAAATCTGAAATTAATAGGAATTAATATAAGATTCCAACGTTCAGAATTCCACATTTGCCTTCCTAGGCCATTTTACTGCTTTAATCAGAGAAACTAATGCACCTTTTTCTTCCCAGTCCATTTAAGCAGTGTCTAAGCAATATCCTGTCTCCAGTAATTTCTCCATTTTCACAGGTGAACCTGTGTAGCTAGAAAGTTTGAGCATCAAACAATCAGTCATTAGAGTGACAGCTTCAAACTTTAAGCTTGATGAGCCTACATTGTGTGGCCTGGAGTAATGGTACTTCTCCTTTGCCACCCATTCACACTACTTTTTATTCTCTTTGCAAAATGTTTCGCTCCTTACCAGTAGCTCACTTGAAGTCTCTATTCTTTTCATCTCACTATGACTATATAATTATTTTCAATTTTTTTTATGAACTCCTAGATAAAATTACAGAATAAAAGAACTTAAGCTGTGGTAACAGCAGACAATCTAGTGTCTTCCTGAGCCAACCCAAGCCTCATACATCTGTCACTTCTTTTTATCCCATGTGCTCATCATAAGAAAGCCCCATCGTATTGCAATAATGTTCTTGCCACTATCTTCTTTAAGTGGAAGTACTCCAACATGACATCAATTTTTGCAGTAGGTAAAGCCCCTGGCACAGGACACATTAACAACATGCCTTCTCTGACTCTCCCAGAGAAGTGAATATTTTAAAATGCTTAATGCCAAACACTTGTCTCTGAAGACTGCAGCCTTGCCTGCACCCTTGGCAGCTTGGAAAAAGAAAATCACTTTAAATAAATATCTAATATACCATAGAATAAATACAATGAATTAGTCATTACTCCTTACCGTAATGTTACATCACTCCTGAAAGCCAGGCTCTATTAGCATTATGAAGAGGTGTTGAGACAAGGATGGGAGTCCTGGAAATTACTGCAGTGGGAAGCAAAGATGAGACAGTGTTACGTCATGAAATGCAATCAGGATGCTGCCACAGACTCTGTATATGTCCCTATACATTCCCGCAGTTTTGTTTATAACTTGACAAAAATTACCTAATAAATTAACTACACATTTGGCTCTTTTGCTCTAGTTGCTTGTCAAGATGCACATTCTTAAAGAGACTTGTGGGTTCAGTGAAGTTCACTTACCCATTCTAAGTGAATAGCTCGTTGGGATACTAATTTTACTGTTAAACAAAAATATGATTTTTATACAAAGAAATAAAGCCAAAAGTGCAATACATATTTAGTGGTGCTCTCAGGCAATGATCAGCACCCAATCCTGCACCCCAAGGATCATGTCATGAGCTGGTATCAGTTGATACAGTTTCATTATTTACTGAAATATCTTCCATTATTCTTAGTTGTTGTTCTCATCTTGTCAGTTCTCTGTTTTTATTACAGTTCCTGCCCATGGGTGCAAGTGAGTGTGAGTAGGAGATATCCATAGCTAGGCTCTTAACTGGCAGATAAACTCACATAGCTCCAAAGCATCCATAAACATGCACACACACAAAGGCGTAATCTGTCATAATAACACGAAGATCTGCAGAGCAGAAACTAACATGCAGTAATGCTTGAAATCATGAATTTCTGCAGAGAATACCCAGTAATATCTGCAATTCTAAACCATATTTTGCTTTTTTTATGAGCCAATTGATAAAACATATGTTGTGCTTATGGTCTATGGGGAAGTACTGTAAATAGAACAGCTGTTAACTTTAAGAGTTACAATAGAAAAAAGCTTTTATTTCCACCACTAGTTTTCTCATTCTTGTTTTCTTTACATAGTTGGATACGCCCCTGGCCTAGTCATCCCCCTCACCAACCCAGTTTCTGTTTAAGACTCTGCGAGCAAGCTAAGAGGTCCCTTGGTTCAGACGCTGTGTTTCAAATCTGTACCTTGCTCAGCAGAGACCATGACAAACCTGAATGAGAAGAAGAGTGCGTATAAGCTTGAAATAAGCTACACTATTAGCCCCTGCAACAGTGAAAAGTTTCCACACCTGGTGGGAGAGACTATTGCGTACTCTCCCAACCTTCAGTTCCACAAGGGATGACTATTTTTATTTATGTCTCACCAGGATTTGAGAGATGCACTGACAGATGCTATAAAACTAATTCATCCTCACTCATCATTGAAGTACTGTCATTGAACAATCACTGAGAATTCATGGAGCATATAGGTGCCCTTTCTTCATCATAGATCACACATTCTCATCCCCTATTATTAGTAATAGTTAGATGCTGCTTCACTGGCTTCAAAAGATGTGCATTCACATGCACCAAGTCTAACCTGACACCTGTTTGAAGTCTTGATGGAATACCAGGAAGAAACACATGAACTTATACATTCAATGCATACTTGCTCCCTATTTTATTAGGACCTAGAAATGTATCTATTATATATTAAATCACCTTTGCATAACAATAACAGCATTTTCTTCTATGGCAGATAGCAGTATTTGCTAATAACAGGATTTTCAAATACCATATATCATAACAACTCCAAGTGCTGCATACAGTTAACACAGCAGTCCTGAGGTATGGTACCCATAATTTATTGCAGAACTCACAGAATCACAGTATGGTTGGGGTTGGAAGGGGCCTCTGGAGATTATCTGGTCCAACACCACTGCTCAAGCCCCCTGAACAGGTTGCCCACCCACGTCCAGACAGCTTTTGAATATCTTCAGGGGTGGAAATCCACAACACCTCTGAGGAACCTTTTCCAGAGCTCAGTTACCCTCACAGTAAATGGGTTACCTGGTGTTCAGATGCCACTGTTTATGATTCAGTTTGTGCCCATTGCCTCTCACCCTGTCACTGCACACCGCTGAGGAGAGCCTGGCTCTGTCTTCTTTGCACCCTCCCTTCAGAGGGAGTGCTGTCCTCCTCAAGGGCAAAAGGGAACAAAGTTCTGCTGTATTCCACATCGAAAAATGTCCGGGCATTCAGGATGGGATACCAGTGCCACTTTGGTGGTATTTGTAACAGAAGAAATCTCTCCCTTTCTGTCTATCATTCAGGCATTACATATTAAGAGGTATTTCCAAAAGAAATCTGCTCGCCTGCTTTGATGGCCACTACTACCATTATGTTATTCTCACGGTAGCAGTGAAATGCCATCCATTGAAATGTTCCTTAAAACAACATCAAGAACAGATTTCCTTTGCCGTGTTTGAAAAGGCTGACATTTCCACAGACCTGCACTGCTCATTTGCAACATTGAGACTGATTTCAAAAGGTCTGTACACAACCCAGAGCTCCCGCAGGACAGCAGACGGCAGTAAGCAGCCTAGCCTTGACTAATAGGCTGACACTGCTTTATGGTAGGACACTCTCCAGCTGCTGGAAACCATTGAAGGGAGACTGAAACATTACCAGGGACAACTTTTAGGCTGCTACATTTCTGCCAAAGGATGAGAGTAGGGGCTTTTGTGGTTCCACTAATACTCAAGAAAATCAGGTCTTTTCAAACAGCTTTCATTGCCTCCCAAAATACACTTATGTATTATTTTGTGCTGTACCAACCTGCCAAAAGTCTTTTCACCCAACTTGTACTACAGATGACAGGGGGATTAGGGACTAGAAGATACCAAACACTTTTGACAGGCCCACCTTATATTTTTATGGATCTGTGAATACATAAGGTTACTGTCATTATGATAGATACAAATTATAAGAAAAACAGGGTTCCAGACAGAGATTAAGTCTTTTATTATATTATTTGATCACATTGGGAAGAGCAAATACCCAATTCCTTCATCAAATCTGGGAAGTGGTGAGACTCACGCTAAATCCAGGCTAGGAGCAAGGGCTCCGAGTGCTTGGTTCCCCCAACGTTAATATCAGTGCTGTGTGCTGCTGGAGACACCCAGCAGTGTGAATCTGATCTGACTCAGACGTGGGCACATGACTGCAGTTCTGTCGAGTTAGTCAGACACTAAGGAGCTGTATTCTTTTGTGTTGGCTGTGTGCCGGGGTAGGAGGCAAGGGCAAGATGCACTGAGCTGACTCAACAAAGATTTCTGAACAAAGATCCACCAGGAGCTCGGCCCATTGCAGCCTATAGCTATGGTATTTTGAAGTGGACTTCAGGAGCTCTCAGCCCAGCTGCAAGCTATTGGCATATCAATAGCACCATTAACTTAATCTGTTATTGAGTTTTGAGAGACAGGTTGTTAGCACCAGCAGAATAGAAAGCATTGCCAAAAGGAAAGAGGAGAGGTCACCAGCCTTATGGAAGAGCAGGAGGACCAAGCATCTAAAAACTACCAGAAATAGAGGGACCTGCCAAAAGTAGTTATAAACAGAAATGCTTATTTTCCTTATAACTCACAATCATAGCACTAATATTATAATTCCAGTCCTCCTTTCATCCCTCTCTGACATCTGTACCTGATGCTGAAAATATGATTTTCTGACTGCAAATGGAGTGCTCAAAGCTACTGTCCCAAGTAACCAGCAATCCTTTTAATGCAGTGACCCAGCACTACCACGCCATCTCTTCCAGCTGCACCATTTTCCCCAAGACGGTGTCAGGATTAAGCCCCTGTCCTCTTATTACCACCACTGGACCACAATAACATCTAGCTGAAGCCCTGAACTTTTAAAGATGGACACACAGTATGTGGACAATACGCCAGAGCCTTTCCAGGTTATGTCCACCCTTAGGCTACCTCTTTTTTCCACAGTGGGA
Source organism: Calidris pugnax (assembly GCF_001431845.1). Taxonomy (NCBI): domain Eukaryota; kingdom Metazoa; phylum Chordata; class Aves; order Charadriiformes; family Scolopacidae; genus Calidris; species Calidris pugnax. The sequence continues at coordinate 6,994,593 of NW_015091083.1, read as the reverse complement.
CAGACTCTTTGTTGATGTCAACAACACTGATTTCAAGAGAAAGATGACAACGTGTACTGGTGGAAAAGACTGGGACTTTCTTTTTCATTCCCCCTCCTCCACAGCACTCCTGAGATGTTTATGGCTTTGGTGTCTCTCTGCTGCCCTATATAGTATAAATTTGGACTGAGGCAAATTTTACAGTTCAACAAAAATAAAATATTTTATAAAGTCACACTTGGTCAGATACAAAGTCTGGAAAAAATCAGTCCCAAAGTTATCATAACTGAAATAAAATGAAGCCATAATTCAGTCAGACTCAGCATTACTCAATGCAATGGAAACTATTGCTTCCAAAGCCTGAATCTGCTGCCCTCTCTCTGCTGAAGACTATAAATCCTTGATCAGATGATCTTTCCTGAACTGTAAAACATACTGAGTCAAGTTCAATTTCATTAGGCAAGAGCAACACTCATTGAAATCAGACACTTAGAGCAAAAGGGGATCCCAAATCATCTGCCCTGGCATTGATGACAACTTGTCATACAAGGATCAATAAAATCTCTAAGACAAATGGGTATTTTTGAAGATTTAGTCTGTATTCAGTGGGCCTGGCTCCTTCAAAAGCATGAAATCACTTGGAAAATTGAGGGTACACGTCTTTCCCAGGTACTTCAGTAGTTGGAGATGCCAATATAGCACTTGTCTACCTCATTACGCAGCTAAATACCTTTTAAATTGTCATACTCTCAAAGGAGATTTCTGGAGGTGTCCAGATGTCCAGGAGGTGTACAAAGTGGCTAGTTGTTTATTTCACAATAAAATCAATGAGCATTAAGGGCCTCATATAAAACCATGTCGATCTGCCTAATCACAAAACACAGCCTCTAAGACTACGTGTCTTGTTAAAACTAGTGAGGTTGGAGCTCTTGTGAGCTCTCAAAGCTATGCTTTGGCTCTCCATGACAGAGTCCCCTGGCATCCAGAAGGAGCACCTGACAGCCTGACAGAGTTGGGATTGTTCAGTCTGGAGAAGAGCAGGTTCCAGGGAGACTTTATAGTCCCTTCCAGTACCTGAAAGGAGGCCCACAGAGAGAGAGGAGGGACTCTTGATCAGGGAGTGGAGCGACAGAATGAGGGGTAACGGTTTTAAACTGAAAGAGGGGACATTTAGATTAGATATCAGGAAGAAATTCTTTACTGTGAGGGTGGTGAGACGCTGGAACAGGTTGCCCAGAAAAGTTGTGGATGCCCCATCCCTGGAAATGTTCAAGTCCAGGCTGGATGGGGCTTTGATCAACCTGGTCTAGCGGGAGGTGTCCCTGTCCATGGCAGGGGGGTTGGAACTCGATGATCTTTAAGGTCCCTTCCAACTGGAGCCATTCTATGATCAATGGGAATGAAACTAGGAGAGGTGTCAAGCCTGAGCCAGCCTCCAGGCACAGCTGGGCTGTCAGGACTCAGGTCTTGCAACAGAAGGAACAGATGGTCTGTAGAAAAGCTGACATTAAAACAGGCCAGTCCAGACCTTCACAAAGAGACTTCAATCATATCTGTGCTGTTTATAGCAAGCCGTGGGTTTGCTTAGACCATTTGAAAAGGTGTTTTTCTTTAAATAGCAACTTAGGATGAGAGTTGCCTCTTCCAATTCAATCACCCCTTTTTAATATAGCCTGGTGCTTTGCAGCTGGGTAATTAACCTTGATATTCATTCGGACTTTGAATCACACAACTCCCATTGCTGTCAATTAGCTGACAATGCCGGCTGTGGGTTGATGGAAGATTTTTGTGTGACCCTGGCAATATGGCATTTGGGAAATATCAGTAGCTAATACAATCAACCTGCTGGAGAAAGTCCTTCACAAATTACTCTAACAATTTTAGAACGGGAAGTCAGATTGTGAATTTGTCACTGGATTGAGTTTGTGAAACAAAATGGGTGCACATGAAAGTTTACCCTACATTCTGTTCTAATTGCAGTGCTGCTTACTAAAGCATCCCTCCAGATAATTGGCAAACCTTCTCGTTATCATGGTCTTGTACAGCTCTGAGAGCAAAGAAGATGCCTTGATCTCAACTAAAACATTCAGAAGCTACCATACGTTTTAATCCTAACGTAAGGCTGGAGACAGGGTTATAAAAGATTGCTAAAAAATATTTATTGATATATGAGGTGGTGCAATAAGCACTGCAATACAAAAATGGGACACAATATAGGAGGGGTCAGTGGCACTTCACTTTTCCCAGTGATTTCTTTGCATTTATAATAAAGAGTTACAGCCTACTGGTAACAAGATTAAATCAGTGGGCAGCAAGAAGTTGAATCAGACTATTTTCCTGTTATCCCACAGCGGGCAACATTCCGCTAATGAGTGTTAACCCCACAATCAGGCAAACATTCATCCTGAGAAAGGAACAACCTCATTCAGGGCTTTTAAAGCAGCCAGTACAGTCAACAGCTAAAAAGAAATTGGCTTAAACACAACTACTTTCCTTTTTAAATATTGTTCTTCCTCGCTGGTGAGAATGGAAACTAATGGCGTAAATGAAAGATTCTTGTAGCAAAAGCCAAGAGCAGCCCAAGTCCCTTCCAGGTTCGATGACCCTGCCTTGTGATGAAGAAGGAATAGCTGGTGCTCAATAGAATGCTTTTGCAGAGGCAACCTACAGCCTTTTGTGAAGGTTCCTAATGTGATCTCCATTTGACCTCCATATTTTCAAGGTGCATTGCCTCATCTGTTGTGTGAAAATAGCAAGAAAACAGAGAAAAAAAAAAAAAAAAAAGAAATATTGGTCTATTGGTCTGTTGTGCTTTTCCCTGGATTTAAGAATGACATCAACCTTTGGGCCTTTTTCTGAAGTATTCTGACAGTAGGAAAAATACTGACTACTCCATTTTCTACACAGGGTCAACATTACGAAGAGGAAAAACGGGCTTTGAGCCATGAAATAATTGCACTCAATAATCACTTAATAGAGGCCAAGGTGACAATAGATAAGTTGTCAGAAGACAATGTAAGTATTTATTATGGATACCTATTGAGATTATATTCAGAAATAAATTATGCCATACACTTCCCGTGGAATTATAGAATAATTTTTCACAGTTTATGTAAAATGTAACTTGCCACCTCGACAGTTAAAATTCATGTTTGATGTTCCCATCATTCTGTAAATTCAGCAATCCTTAAGCTATGGGGTTGGGGTGAGACTTTTAATTTTTTTTTTTTTTTCCTTATGTTTAACTTAAAACTGATGAAGAAACAAATCTAAGACGTGGCAATATCCCCACATTGATTTTGCCATGGGTTTCAGTCTAGTACAGCAAACTGGTGGAAACACATGCTCAGAGGTATTAGGTGAACACATGTAAGGTTAGTGGATTCATCATCAGGATTTAAAACACAGATTAGAGCACGATATTTCCTGCAGCCCCCCTGATCCTTCAGTCTTGTCTCCCTGAAATGGGATGCCCAGCACAAGTGAGCTCAGATAGCAGAAGGAAGGATTGGTCCAACCTGGTCACTGCAATCACTGCAGGGAGTGGGGGCCAGGTTTTCCCCAGCTGTGGTTCAAGTGCAACAATTTACCTGTCTCTGTGTGGAACGACACGGGGAACATCTCTGGCGATTGTCACCCGGCATTTCATTAAACACTGCTGAAAACTGTGTACTGCACGTGTACTGCAGCTGGCAACCACGCTTAGGAAAACCTTCCAGGGACAAACCTAAAAAGACAGTAAAGGAAAGAAGATTGCCAGCATTTAGTTCATTATCCTGCCATTCCTTAGACACTTAATAAAAAATTCATCTACAGAAAACATGTTTCTCTTAGCACTTATTTTTCAGCATCTTGCATTCAGTCTTCCCATATTTCATACAAACTCTTAATCATAGCAGGGAGCATTTGATCCCATTAATATGCCTGTTGATGTGAATTGTTCCTATGCAATTAACAGCTTTCCAACGGAAACAAAGAGTTCACAATCTGACCCTTTTTCACTTTTATAGAAATTATGCTGAAACAACAAGATAACTCTAATTGCTGTAACTAACAGAACACAGTAAATGCAATGGGTTATATTTAGGTTTTAGAAGCACAGGTATACATCCAGACTAATTCTGCTGAAATCAGTGAAGTTATTTCCATTTTAAACCTGGGAAGGGGGGGATTTTAAAACTCTGCAGTCAGTATTAATGCATTTACACTTCTTTATGGAGTCAGCTTTGAGCCCACATTTGAAGAAGTGTTTTAAATATTCATAGTTTCTAAAAGGCAGCTCAGATGGACTGGAGTACTCTTCTTCCAAGAATTATTCTAAACTACTCTGAACATTAGAGTATGGTCCAGAAGCCTCAAATAACAGTACCACTTCTTCATGCTTGAGGTCGATTCACAGATGAAATTCTGCCCTTAGTTATGTAGTGTCACTAATGGAAGTAAAGGTTAATTTCCAAATTTTAAAGAACTATGAAACAAACCATTAATATCATACCTAATAAGTAGAGATAGCATTAAACTGAAGAATCCTAGATGCAGAGAACCTATTTTTGTCCTACCAATACTTTCTTCATTTGATTATATTTCCCCTCATTCTTCTGACAGATACGCAAAATGATGCTTTTGGTGAAAAAACTTGTTTTAGACTATGGAAAACTCTTTTGGCATTAATTGCTGAATGTTGTTCTAGTTGCCACAGATGTGGCTAGTTTCCATTTAGATAAACATTAAAGGACAGAAAGTCCCTCCAGCAGCATGGCATGTCCCAGCATGCTGAGGACAAAGTACACGTGGCACATTCAACTTGCATGTTATTTTTCTGTAGTAATTTTTAAAGCTGCTAAAAATAAAGTGTCAGAAACACTTTTTGTGCTCTCCATGACAACCGCTTCACAGAAACAGAGCCTCACAGCTTTTGAAGAAAGGATTAGATTTTGGAGCGATTTCATTTTTCTGTGCCTACTAGTAATGCCATATGGGACTTGGAGTACTTGTTTGCTCTGTCCATTGTGCAGCAACATGTTATGTGTTTAATGTGCACGTAACATGTCAGAATCACATGCAACAGATTTTGTTTCTAAATCGAATTCTCGGATTCCTACTGTTCACATCTCTTTTCAGGAATATAAATAGTATGTACTAATATAAAATTAAGACCTACATAAATGAACTTATCTCACCGCTACATTTAAGACAGAAGTGACATGTATAAAAAAACTTAGAAACAACAGTATAATGAACTAATCGTCATAGGAAAAATACATTTACTACCCCACTGCATCAAAGACTCCTAGGAACATCTTGTTGCACCTGTTATTAAACAATACCTTTAAAATTATTTTTCAAAACAGAAGGAATTTCCACCTGTTCATAGAAAATTTCTTTGTCTGTTTTTAAAAGAACAAGGGAAACAGTAAAAAGCTTCATGCAATAAAATTATAACATTTCAGTATATAACACCTTATCTCTATAAATATTTCCTAATTTTTAAAGGTTAACACGGCCTTGTGTCCACAGTACCTTTATGTTTTGTCTATCTCATCTATGCACACCTATAAATAAAATTTCTGAAGCCACCTTTGTTTTTAACAGCACCTAGATCCGCAGAAGCAACATACAACTCTTACCTCCGGGGACCCAGAGATACTGGTTGAAGGATACACTTACAGTCATGTGTGCTAAATTAAATTTAGGCGAAGGGCAAATCTATGTACTGAATTTTCCCATTAAACAGGCTGTGGGAGCCATTCAATACAAAAATAGTATAAGCGGCTTGTTTAAATTCTCTTTTTCCCTGTGTGGAATTCTCATGGTAATTTCTTACCCAGTAAAAATATCCCGTTCTGCAGAATCAAATATTTGCAGTGAGATTTAATATATTTGTATAGCTGCATTCTGCATGATATGAAAAGAGCCAGGAACCAGGAAGAAAGTTTTGTAAGGAAGCAACAACCTTCTTCTTAAAAACAATACAACACAACGTATAGTTCTGCAATGAATTTCTCCCACAGTCTCATAGGATTATTTAAGCATTTTCTAAAGTAGTATCTTACTGCTGATTTGGATAATACACAGTAAAAATTGTCTGCTCTTAAGTTTTCTTTTTGCTTAAAAGATCATGTTTATTTTAGCCTCCATAGCATCGTGCATGTTAACAATATAAAGTACAGTTCCTAACGGTAAGTATCCATCTTTTGAAAAGTAGATTACTGTTCTGTAGTAACAGTTCTCAAACTTTTCTTTTTAGTATTTTTATCAGCCCTCACGGAGCAAAAGGGCATTTCAGGACCATGCAAGAAACATGAATCTTAATGTATTTAAAAGTATGCTCCAAATTTTCCCAAAGTCAATTTTTAAAAGATTGCTCAGGCATGGTAGAAAGGCTGAAAGCCACAAGCTGTTTGCAAACTTTAAAAAACAGGCTATTTTTTTGTTTTTCTAGGAGCTCTATAGGAAGGACTGCAATTTAGCTGCTCAGTTGCTCCAGTGCAGCAAGAATTACGACAGGGCACATAAGCTTTCGGAGGTAATGTGACCAAACTTGGTGAATATTCAAAGAAATAAATATTTTATGGAAAACGGGTTATTTTACATGTATCAATTCCAGAACTTGTTTGCCCTTAAGGCTTTTATTTCTGCACCCCTTCCCCCTTTAAGGAGCAGGAGGGCTTGTGTTTCTGCTCGTATTCTCTGCAGCTGAGGGAGGTGCTGACAGAATCCCAGCTAGTAATGGAGCTTGGAGGTACTCTCTTCCCCAAAACCTCTGCTGTTGGGTAGAATGGACCTAGTGCTGATCACATGAAAAATAAAGATTTTAGCACAACCAAATTGCTGAGAACTCTAAACTGCAAAATGCTGGGGGAGGAGGGCAGAGGAGGGAGAGTGAAAGCAGGGGAACAACAGGCATCAGAGATTCTGATATAATCAATTTTCCTCCTGAAGCTATTTTCCAGTCCAGCTAATTTCTAAACCTCAATTTTTAAATGGACTGACAGCACAAATATCTTTTTCTAAAGCAACCAGAGCACTGAATGATTGATTTCCAAGGTGTAAACTTTAATTAATAAACCTCGCTTCCAAGGAAACGAGACTTGAGTAACAGACTCCTTAAAGGCGGAGGCAAATATTATCTTAGTGAACAAGACTGTCTTTAGGGATGCAGGCCCTACACAAAGCAATAGCACCTTCCTCATGTGTATTGCTTCAGTGAAGGTCATGGAGAAAAGCTTTTCCTTCATCAATCCCATCAGTTTAATGTCCCCCAAATGGTGTCTCTTGTGCAATTCTGTGACAGAGCGATGCCAAATTGAATGTGGAATATATAAACCATTTCTACACCAGTAGACTGCTTCCAAGCACTAAACAACCCTGGTATATAAGGACAGAGCAAGACCTTTCTGTCAAATGGGCAATGATTTTCTGGAACTGAGACAGAACTTCCAAATTAAGCATTATCCTAATCCTGTTATTTTTTTCCTAGTAACTGGCTTCCCTTAGTAACTCATATCCAGGAGTTATCATGACATTACTCACACTTGAATGCACCCTATATGTTAGCAAGAATTAGGACCTTAAAATTATTTAGTGGTTCACTTGCAGAAAACTATCACGAATGTGGAATCTCCCCACAATTTCCCAGACTGTCATACATGCAATTAAATAGGCAAAGTTCCCACTCATAAGTCAAAGTATCTATTAATTTAGCAAGTGTGAATGCGTTGTCACAGCCAAATGAATTCCTTAAAATGTGAATGTTGCCTGATAAAGTATTGTATATTATCCAGAAGCCTAAACTATAGCACAATATAGCAATGTGACAGCGATATCATTTTAGCAATTCCAGTTTTCAGTGCAACAGAAAATACTGTTCTTTTTCTTAAGACATTTCATAATCTAAGTAATGTATATAAAATCGATCAAACGGTGGTGTTATAGGATACAAAAATAAAAATAGCTGCCCCATACAGCAGTTTCACATTAAATGAACTGTATTTCTTCTCCTCATTACTGTGGCAATTTACAGCAGCCCTATTTTAAAACCCATTTATTCAATCTTCATTGCATTTGTACTTACTATGACTAATATTGCTGTCTGCCAGCAGATTGGCAATATCGTGCTCTTTATTTCCAATGGAAGACATATGAGATAATTAACAACATAATGATTAATTCAAAATATCCTGGAAGGTCTGTTGGTTGAAAAAGCACTCATCCTACTCCACATTAAAAGGAATGTCATTTCACAACATGCCATATTTTGAATACATTGAGTTTTGAGGATTAAACTAAATTTAAAAATTTCCCAGTGAAGCTAAAAGAAGAGCTCCATATCTTAATTTAAGCAGGCAGCTTAGATTTCTCTTGCCTGGAATGGAGATGGGGGAAGACGGGGGGAAACCACTTCAGTATTTGTAGGGTTCTCTCCTCTAGAGAAACAAAGTTAAGGAGGGAGTGCAATTGTTAGGGCTATAACCTCTGATTATATGTTAAAGAGGAACTTCATTTCTGGTTATAAAAAGAAAGTCCTAAGTAAATCAGTGTTCAGCCAAGCATTCAGGAGCTAAATTCTTAAGTGGTGTAAATCAACATGGATATCAAAGGAGATATCACAGTCACAAACTCAAAACTTAGTCCAAACTTCAGTTCCTTTGATTTCCAGTAAGAAATGCTGAGAGACAACCATCGTGCAGCACTCTCTCATATCGCTGCCTGATCATTGGTAGAGATTTGAAAGGAGGAATGCAAATTAGACCCAACTGGTAAACATGCTTGGTAATATTTGTGTTGGCATTACCTGCCATGCTTTTGAGCTGCACCAAGGAAGGCAGGCTCTTGGTCTCTTCTGGTCCACCTGATAGAATGGCAGGTGGAACCACCATCCACAGAGCTGACCCTGTCTTCTCCAAAAACTACATGGTCTCTGATGCGTAACAGACATATTGATTAATTCTGGCTAGTCAGTTCCAGGAATCGTAATGTAAATTCAGATCTTACCTCATATTTCTGTCAGTGCAGCAAGAAACTAGAAAAACATTCAGGTAGCAGCTGCTGGAAGCGAGGGGTGCATCGAGGCTTATAAGGACGGTTGATCTGACAAGCAGTGTCCAGGTGCTGGGGCAAGGTAACCAGTTTGATTTGCTTCTTCCCGGCCCAGGAACACTCCTGTCACAGCAGCCAGTACCATTGCTTTAAGTGCCAGTGAAACCAACTTTCCTGCCTCTTCAAACAGCATTGTTTATCGGATGCGACACCGAAGGGCAGGAGCCAATTTAGCACCAGGTTGGAGGCAAGAGATGAGCTCAAAGAAAGGCAAAAGAAGAACAGAGTAGATCTGATCTCCTCCTCCTCTACCCTCACCCCAGCAGTGACCTCCACATTCCCCAACCCCAACTGCAAATCGCACCCATGCGTGCCATCTAGAAAGTGTCGCTGTAGGTGGTAATTCCCTACCTGCCTTTTTAAGATCATGGTTTACTACATTTCTTTACATCATTCCTATCCAAACGTTTCAGTTTCACGTTGTTTTCCATGAGGGGAAGCAGATTAAGGTTTCCAAATGTTAATAAGTGAAAGTCATTTGATTACGTTTGTTTTCAGAAATGCTCAAAGAGGTTGTGGCCATCACATTAGTCAAAGAACTCTATACAGTGAGCTGTGCAATGTCGTAAACAGCACTCATTTATCAATGTTGTATAAGCCCAAGCAGATACCAGTATTGACGTGCACCCTTTTCTCCTGTCCCCTTTGCCATCTCTTTATGTTACAGCTGCCATCTGACTTTCAGGAAAGAGTCAGCATCCATCTGGAAAAACACGGGTGCAGCCTTTCTGTCCCCTTGTGCCACACATCTTACGCTGATACCATACCCACTTGCGTCATTGCCAAAGTACTGGAAAAGCCAGATCCAAACAGCTTGTCCTCACACTTGTCAAGCCCATCTACAAGGGATCTCAATTTTCAGGACTCTGCTGGAAAACTTGGACAAAGGCCCCAGTACAAGACGGACATCTACTGCAGCGACACCGCCCTTTACTGCCCCGAGGAGAGGAGGAGGGAGAGGAGGCAGAGTGTGGACACACAAGTGAAAGATGTGGGGTTCCTGCGGTCCCAGAACTCCACGGACAGCACCGTTGAAGAAGACGGTTTCCATTCCAGCTTCTCTCACGAAGCCTTCCCAGAGTACATTACCTCTCTGCCCACCTCCAGCTCCTACTCCAGCTTCAGCGTCACATCCGAGGAGAAGGAGAACGCCCAAGCCAACACTCTGACAGCCTCTCAGCAAGCGATCTACATGAGCAACCGCGACGAGCTGTTTGAAAGAAAGTCACCTGCAGGTTATGAGCATCAGGGAAGTCCAAGGTTTGCCAAGCCCAAACCTGCGCAGCACATGGAGCTTGCCGATGACAACGAGAACTCGCCCACTTTTACTAGGACTCTGCCTCCTTATGCAAACGAACCTTTCCATTTCTCAGCCATAACACCACAGCAGGCTTTGGCGAATCAGAAAATGAGGAATGAGTGCAGGAGCGCCCACCTTTCAGAAGAAGACCTGCCTGGGCGGTGGAGGCAATTGAGCGTGGAGGACATTGGGGCGTACTCATACAGGAACGCTGGCAGGCTGTCGCCCTGTAGTTTTTCAGAGCAGTACTACAGCAGCCCGATTAAGAAAGGAGACAGTCGAACAAGCCCCATCTATGCTAGTTACAAAGCAGATAGCTGCTCGGAGGGAGACGACATCTGCCAAAGCAGACTTGTGGATTCTTGCTTCCTGAGAACAGACAGTGGCCTGAATATTGACATCAGCACTAGCTGTAAACAGGACAAATTGCCCACTTACAAAACAAAAGAATCAAGAGACCAAAAAAACGAAAGGATCACCGTCCAGTTATGCAGTAGCAAAACCATTGAAAATAGCCCAGTACTGAAAAGAGAATACGTGGACGTGAGCCCCAACAGCTCAGCAGAGTCCCTCAATCAGAGTTCAATGGAGGCTTCAGAAATCCAGCAGTCTTCCATGGAGCAAGGAAGCCATCCGGGTATTCACAGCAAACAGCAACAGTTTCAGCGGACTGGGAGTACTGGTTTGAGTCGGAAGGACAGCCTTACAAAAGCACAATTATACGGAACCCTTCTGAACTAGGCATCTTCCAAAACGGCAATAAGACAACAAACAAAAGGAAGCGAACAGCATTTGATACTTCTAGTGAACAATAAGGTTCTAAGAAACAGGATTATTATAAAATATATATTCATAATGGTACTATATGTTTAAAACGAAATCTCTTCAAAAATGTTATACAGCACTTTTCACTTAACATCCTTTCCACGTGGGAGACCGTCCCCTCCCCTCTTTTGTAAACCTGAAATATTTTTATAAACAAAATGGTATTTATTAGACTATCCTAAGCTATTTGAGCAGAATTCTTTTCCCTTCAAGCAGGTTTCTTATTTATTTTTTGTGCATGAGGCCATCTGTGCCTAAACTCTTGGAGGAAAAGGGTAAAACCATGACAGCAGTGATCAAAAATAAATCCACCTGATAAAATACCATAAAATGTCATGTGAAAAGAAAAAAAAAAAACAAACAAGAACGGTGAATTTGAAGAAGTATATTTTTTAACAAGAATGGAATTGTATCTTAAGTTATTTCATACAAATGTATTTATGAGTGACTAATGTATGCACAAAGTGATACTAATATTTTGTTCTTTTAATCCACTGTGTTTCTGCTTTCCTATTTTTCCTTGTATACTACCTCAAACTTAATTGAGGGTTTCTTTGTCACATTTTCTGTAGGCTTGCATTTATATTGTCTAAAATGCATGCAGTGTCATAATTAATACTGTATTTTGCATTACTTAATAAAAGACACCAGTGGAGATATTTTGGGGTTTTTTTTCCTTCATTAAAACATACCCTGCACAATAGAACGTGGGATTGCTCTGGGTGGCATCAGTCCAGCAAAAGTTGTTATTCATGGATAATATAAGCCTGGTCATATGGTCATATAAATATGACCATCATCGATGTGTGCAAGTACTCGCTGTGCTATTTTGAAGATCTAGAATACAGTCCCTACAGTACCTCCGAGATCTGTAACAGCACTGTGAAGAACAACGGTAGCTAATAATATCACACAGGTAAGGCTCAACATAACTCTCAACTGAGGCTTATTTTAGAACAGAAGCTATAGCACACCTTGTGCTTTTCTGCTCCCAAACTTGCTCACAGTGAGTGTGAGTGGTAGGTCATGCTACAAATAATCCCACAAAGTCCATAAAACCCATATAGAATAAAGTTCCCCAAGGCCAACTGCTTCTTACGGCGGAATCTGACCTACAGTGAATAGACTTGGAGATCCAAAAAAAGTTGTTATTTCTCCTTCAAAACAAGAAGATAGAAAACAGATGTGAAAAAACCTCACTGTTGACTCATTCAGGTATATAAAATTGAGACAATCTCTAAGGCAAGACATTCATTTCTCTGGGCAATGAATGCAAGGATTTGTATGCAAGAAGTGAAAATTAACTGTTATCTCACCTAAAAAATTATGTAAGCTATGGAACAATAAAATATGATATTTATGAACTGGAACACAGTATCAGACTAATCCTTTTATAATATTATTCATTATTTGACACTAAACTGCTATTTTGGCAATTACACAAAATTAAGTTTCTGCTAGATATTATATATCTGATTATTTAATATCCTGTTCTATTATATCCTTTCATACTTCTGCAGTTTCCAAGTCTGCTTCTATGCTTCACTTGACTCTTTTTCCTAGTTACTGTGTACTAATATGTAGACTGAAACCAGCTTTTCCAGGCAATTAGGACTGGGTTTTCCTTGTGAAATAGCCTATAACCTTGTAACTTTTTCTGTAACGAATTCTGTTACAGAACAATATGTAACCCTGTAATGAATTTCAACTGAATCAATAAAAATGACTAGAAAAATTATTTAACGTCAATTTTAATTTCTGCTTAATCAGAGAAACTGACAACAAGTTTGCAAATTTTCTATGAACATGAGGAAAAAAAGTTTCAGTAGTTCACTAGAATTTTCTCAGAAATTTCTCAGAATTAAACATAATTTGGTTTAATTTTTCAAAACAGAAAGACTTTTGAAAGACTGTAATAAAATATTCCTTCTTTTTTTTTGCCACATTCTGTTTTGATTTCATGAGACAACCACAGAGAAATATCAGAGGCATAAGATTAGAAAGATACTTAGTGTTTTCATGATAGATTTACATTTTCTTTGTGGTGGTGGTTTAACTTTTTCGTTATTTTCAGTTTTCATACTGAGAGAAAATCATCCAAAAAATCCCGTTGTGGAGAAGATTTTTGGAGTATGTCACCTGTAATATTTAAAACTGACTACCCACTTTTCTTCACTTGGTCTCTCCAGACTTACTGCAGTGCACTGTGACTTTAGGAGGGCTCTGTTGTGCCACCAGACAACATGTTTGGCCCAACTGCAGATTTAATAGTCACTGAGGTTTTAGGAGATTGGTTAACCTGGGTAAAAATATACGAAGTAGTAGAGGGTAGGAGAGCAAATCAATAATATCTTGTTCAGAAGGAAAACATACTTTGACACAGATGAAAGGGTGGCAGACCTGTCTGCCATGGTGTTCCTCAGAGTACTTACCTTTTGTAGGACGTTTCTGATGGGGAGTAGCATCTAAAACATTGTCCTCAGAACAGGTTACTTCCATTTTTCATTCAACCAGATGTTGTTTGATGAACTTGACTCTACTCTTATGTTCATTTAATAAGTGACTCCAGAAATGCAGAACAGATCTTCAGCCAAAGAAAAGTGCTGACAATTCCTCCACTCCACTGGTTGAGAATTTGCTTTGAAATACCTTTTCCCAGGGACGTAAATGCCAAATTTTCTCTTAAGCATTATAAAAATGCCAAGGTGTCTCCAGGTTGCCACAAAACCTCACCTTTCCAAGTGATGTCAGAAATAGTCAAATTCTGTATGCAGGATTTTTGCTTTCATTAATTATTTCATTTACCATGAGTAAGAACAGAGAGAGCGAGGAAAAGAAGTGGCAAGTCCTCAACAATGCAGTGAAGCAGAAGATGAGAAAAGTCATTTTAATGAGTGAAAACTGAAAGCAAAATGTACATGACACAGAACACTGATCAGGGAAAAACAAAGGGGGCTGGAAGAGATCAGAGTGAGGCGTACCAAATCACATATTAAACCAGATAAGAATAGAGAAAAGATACCAGGGAAATAGGATATAATTCACTAGGAATAACAGTGCATAAGTATTATGAAATCATGAAAAGCAAATGCATTTTTTAAGATGTGAAAACAGTTTTCTCACTCCAAATTAAAGCTAAAAACAAGTGCAAAATCTCAATAATTTTGAATAACATATATCACTTTCTTTTAAACATTTTAGACATCTAGAAATAGCTAAAATTTCTAAGTTTATACCATGACAAGCCACAAAATAGGTAGCTTTCAATTCAACAGTTTCTAACTTCTTCTCCCAAACTAGAAAATTTATCAAACTGATCCTTTCCCCTTCCAGCACTTTTAATTAAGAAGTATTTCCACTCTAACATCTATCACTGAGAATGATTATACAGCTACTTAGATTAATTCCCCCCGCCTTGTTTACTTTTAAAATACTAATTGACATCCTCTGGACTTTCCTATAAAATTCTTATCCCCCATTTATGTTTACAACCTTGTAATTCTTACAGACTATTACGATATCTCTCCTCAAATATTGCTTAAATTGTGCAATTATAGTCATCTCCATTTTTCCTTGGAACACACTCCTTTCAGAACTCTACCTGTTTCTAATTCTTTCAAGGAAAACCCTCCTCACCTTTCTACTGCTGAAGACCAAAATATTTTAATATGAACACTGAGATGCTCAAACTCACTGTACAAGAAAGCAGCACAAGGAAAAAAGGGGATTACACAGATCAGAGCAACTGCATGTGTGATGCTCCCAGCACTAAAATTCTAAATAAATGTAGCTGGTCAGACACATCCGTAAGAAAAGCCTTACTCAAACAAAATGTATTTTTACATAGCCAAATTTAAAGGTTTGCTTTTTGATGCAAAGAATGTCAGGCCATGTGGATGCCATGGGGCATTCACAACTTCTCTGGGCAACCTGTTCCACTGTCTCACCACCCTTACAGTATAGAATTTCTTCCTAATATCTGACCTGAATCTTCCCTCTTTCAGTTTAAAACCATTACCCCTTGTCCTATCACTACACTCCCTGATAAAGAGTCCCTCCCCATCTCTCCTGTAGGCCTCCTTCAGGTGCTGGAAGGCTGCTATAAGGTCTCCCCAGAGCCTTCTCTTCTCCGGGCCAAACAATCCCAATTCTCTCAGCCTGTCCTCACAGGAGAGGTTCTCCAGCCCTCTCATCATCTTTGTGGCCTTCCTCTGGACTTGCTCCAACAGGTCCATGTCTTTCTTATACTGGGGACCTCAGGGCTGGATGCAGTACTGAGAGTGGAGTAGAGGGGCAGAATCACCTCCCTCAACCTGCTGGCCAAGCTTCTTGCGATATAGCCTAGAATGCCATTGGTTTGTTAGGCTCTCCTGTCTCTCCCAAAATCCATAGCTCTACTGCTCCTTAGTACCAGGTTTTCTAAGCCCCATAAAGCAGTTCCATTTCTGGACTTAAAAAGGCAACTTTTCAAAAGTATTTTGGATCTAACAACTGTCCTCAGCGTAAGCAGCAGCTTCTAATGACCATCAGTTGGACATGCTTATTTATATGCATTAAATCTTGGAGTGTTCTTTTCTACATGGTCTTGTATCAATATTATCAGATTTTCATTATTTTCCCAATCTTTCCTCCATGTCTTTTTTTAAAAACTCATTGATACAAAACAACTTCAGCAATTCATTCTTTAACAGCCTGTCATTCATTCCAGCTCCTTTCTAATGTTGCTTTCTCTTTGATATTTTTCTTTTGACTCTATTAGCAAAGCTGTTTTAGTCATTGAGGGGTTTTGTTTAGCTGAAGCTAAAAAAAAAAAAAAACAACTTGAATTCTTATGCAATAAAAGAATTTGCTGCTTGTACAGTGAATGCACTTCCACTGACATTCTGTCTTGCCCTTTTCACTTGCTGCTTTTAGAGTTTTGTTTTGTGGAAAGATATGTCTCTTTTTTCCTCCCCTCACTTGCTAAAGCTTTTATTGCAATTCTTCTCCACTTCAGTGTGGAATCTTTTATAACACTCAGATCCAAGGGCTGTCTCCTTTACAAAGCCACAATTATCACTTCTCAGTCTGTCTTAATTCCTCTATATGTGCTTTCTAAAAGAAGTAATGAGTGCTTGATGAGAAACTTGACCTCAGGATTGTGTACTTAAGTGCTCTGCTGAACAAAGTCCTATATGATGTGGCTAGAGAGGATGTACCATTATCTGTAGACCCACTATATGCCATGAGAATTTGCTTAAGTGTAGGCAATATACTCTAATCCTTTACAGCAGTAGCTAAGTATATATACATATGTTCTGTCTCTGGTGAATAGCCACTGACTATTTTCATGCCAATCTACACTGGTGCTGAGCTTTACCTACAAGAAGCCATAACTTCTTCATCGCCCAAAATGACATTTCCCCACAGCAAAGCAATTTTAACCGACAGGTCTTCAATTTAGGCTTCAAATTGCAAACAGATTTATTAAGATTTTACCTCATAAAGTGTTACTTTCTAAGGTAACTTGTCTTATAAAATGTTTCCAAACACCTACAAAGGCAAATCCTCACAAACCTCTGATTAGTAGGACAGAGCAGATAAGAATTCCACCCTTTCAAGGAGTCACAAGGGAAACAGGATCCTAATGTCATCTTTACTGCCATGTAACATTAGGACAACGTTTCCTAAAGCCTTGAAAAGTGTGACTGAAATTGCAGCTAGCTATACAGGTCAGAGTCCCCAGAGAGATCCAGGAGTAAAATGTCCATTTGCAACAGAGGTGAGCAGAAAGCTCAGTTGGTGAGCATCCACCAGTGGACCCCAGACAGCTTTTTACTCCACAAGACCTGGTTAGACACCAGCTTGGTGTCTAAGTCACCACTGTGAAAAGCCTAGCTCCATCTTCCTGATAACCTCCTTGCAGGTTTTGGAAAACTGCTGTTTGGAGACCTCTGAGCTTTCCTTTCTCCAGGCTTCTGCAGCACTGATGCTGCAGAGAAGTGCACTCTGCTTTCTACCAGATGGAAGATCCTTAAGGCTGCTGTTGCCCCCCCAGTCCCAGAGTAGGGACAATGTCTTCATCTACATGGGCCAAAACTCTGAATGATACAAGACACAAACATTGGAAAGATCCCTGATGGGAGTTAAATGCCTTCTCAGCAACACACCCATCACTGACATTATATACATTAATATTCTAACTATGATCATTCAGACAAATTCTTATTTTTGAAGTCAGCTCTAATGAATTCATATTTAAATTTATCCACCAATCTAGATTTTTGCAATTTATGAATCAGACCAGACACACATATGAGCTGCAGAACCACAGCAATATTTACTATACCTAGCTGAGCAATGACAGCTCTATGATTTAGAAAAAGAGAAACAGCAGCAACTCCCAGATTAATTAAATTTGTAATGTCAGTGTCAATCAGCATCCTTTCCCATTCCAATTCTTCACATGTGACAGCATAAAACAGATCACAAGGAATAATTCAGCACACCAGGCTTATGAATTTCAGCAGCCTCCCAGTCAAGCCCCCATGTAGCTTTTTTCCTGCAGTAGAAAGCTTCTTAGTCTGGACACCAGTTGTGTAGGGTGGTATGAGGAGGAAGCCCTACACTGAATGTCCAGACACCATTACAACCTCTCACCTCAAGGAAACTACTGTGCCACTGACCTGAGGAGGTGGGAACAACCGTAGCAGCACTTCTAAGGGATTACTTGTTGACTCTGGTGGAATTATTTTTGGCCGGGAGATAAATCAGTGTTTATGATTCATTTGACCAGAATTTGACAATTTGTTTCAATGGACCTTCAGCACCTCACAGTCTTTATCCTTAACAAGTGAGGGAAATGCTCTTATCCCCAAAGCCCAGAGAGTTACACTAAAATGAGGTGCCTAATCCCTGGGAGATAGCGAGGATTTAGCGATTTTAGTTTTAGCAGACTTTAAGGATCTTAGCCTTGTGTTTATGTTGTAACTTCAGAAACAGATAAAGAATGAAAGCTTGAGTTCTCAAGCCCAGTCTTAGCACAGGAACTGAATCATCATTTTCTGATTCACCCACACTTACCTGTGCTTTCAGAGTCCACAATGCCCTGAAGGTGAAGAAGGCAAGACCTGAAACTGAAAGAAAGAAAATTCAAAAATGAATCTGTACATCTAAACTATTAAAATGCCAAATCATTTCTAAGACATTAGTGCTTACACAATAAAACATTTTTTCATATTTTGCCCAGAAAATACACACAACAGAGTTGACCAGATTAAATGTGGAACTTAGGTGAGAACTTGCATCTTTCTGCTTTGAACCAGCTTGAATTCTCCTGACAAGCTGCAGGATAGACCAGGGAATGGAGGCAGAGCAAGGATGATGGCTGTGTCAGCACAAAATGCACTAAAGCATTTCAGTCACAACATTTACTCTGTTCCTCTGATCTTTAGGGTACATTATGAAAAAGACTCAGGGAAAGGCTTTTAGCAACACAGACTATTTTCTGTCATTCTCACTTTGAGGGTTTTTTTCCCTCCTCTTTTTAAAGAGGAAAAAAAATCATGTTTTGTAAGCTACAGTGATATGGGTGTTCTTGCTGGAGCTGTCAGTCCTGCCTACAATGACCTGACTTGTGTCAGTAGGGAAAAACAATCCTGAGAATAAATCAATTTAGCAGAAGAACATTTGTTACACAAGGAGAAATGGTCTAATTGAAAAGAATGTCAGTAAACAGCTCATTACTGAGATCGCAGAGCCCAGAAAGGCAAGGTGTGGAAACACAGCAAATCCAGTGAAGTCACACTTCGCAAAGACCCCGAACAAGTATTTTATTTAAAATAGGATTAGACTGCCTTTTACTGTTCTTTCATTCTCTATTGATGATGAAGATGAAATGCACTTTTTGGCACTCTAGACGGCACCAATTAAACTTGATTTCTTGCTCGAGTTCCTTATAACTCCACTTGTCTCTCACTTCTAAGACTATTTTGTTTTGAGCTTTAAATTTCTGCTTTGTTTAGAGAGAAAGTGTTGCTCCCACTCAAACAACTTGACTTTCAACTCATGAAAATATACACACAATTCCCAAGCCCTGCCAAATAGTTCATTTATCCAACATTTATATTTTATCCCTATGAAAATTTAGGATAATTCTTCTATCTTTTTATCTTATAAACTTATGAGGGATGGATTGTCTCTTATTACTTGATTATACAGCACTTGACATAATAGTCTCTTGATTGTAATTGCACAGGCTATGCATATTGCATTACCTGCCTAGCTTTACCAAATATCATGTTTTCTTATCCTTAGCCTTTTTTCCCCTTTGGATGAGAAAACTAAGATTTCCAATTCATAGGCCAGTTGCTGGGCCACAATACCTCACCACACAGCTACAATACCTCACACGATGTATGCCACACCTCACATTCAAATAGTTCCCTTCATTTCACAGAATCACAGAATCTTCTAGGTTGGAAGGGACCTTAAAGATCATCTTGTCCAACCATCAACCTAACTGACAAAAATAGACACCCGCACAACAAACAAGAAGTATCACCATCACTACATACCTCCCAGCACTACATCAACCTGTCTTTTGAACACCCCAGAGATGGGGCCTCAACCACCTCCCTGGGCAGCCCATTCCAATGTCTGATAACCCTTTCAGTGAAAAAATTTTTCCTAATATCCAGCCTGAACCTCCCCTGGCATAACTTGAGGCCATTTCCTCTCGTCCTGTCACCTGTGACTTGAGAGAAGAGACCGACCCCCATCTCTCTACACCCTCCTTTCAGGCAGTTTTAGAGAGCAATAAGGTCTCCCCTCAGCCTCCTCTTCTCCAGGCTGAATAACCCCAGCTCCCTCAGCCTCTCCTCATAAGACTTGTGCTCCAGACCCCTCACCATCTTTGTTGCCCTTCTCTGGACCCACTCCAGCACCTCTATGTCTTTTTTGTGATAAGGGGCCCAAAACTGGACACAGTACTCGAGGTGAGGCCTCACCAGTGCCGAGTACAGGGGGACAATCACCTCTCAGGCCCTACTCGCCACGCTGTTCCTGATACAGGCCGGGATGCTGTTGGCTTTCTTGGCCACCTCGGCACACTGCTGGCTCATGTTCAGCCGACAGTTGACCAACACCCCCAGGTCCTTTTCTGCCAGGCAGCTCTCCAGCCACTCTGCCCCCAGCCTGTAGCGCTGCCTGGGGTTGTTGTGACCCAAGTGCAGGACCTGGCACTTGGCCTTGTTGAACCTCGTCCCGTTGGTCTCGGCCTATCGATCCAGCCTGTTGAGATCTCTCTGCAGAGCCTCTCTACCCTCCAGCAGGTCGACACTGCCACCCAGCTTGGTGTCGTCTGCAAACTTACTGAGGGTGCATTCGATCCCCTCGTCCAGATCATTGATAAAGATGTTAAAGAGAATTGGCCCCAGTACTGAGCCCTGTGGGACACCACTCGTGACTGGATGCCAGCTGGATTTAACTCCGTTCCCCACCACTCTCTGGGCCCGGCCCTCCAGCCAGTTTTTAACCCAGCGGAGGGTATTCCCATCCAAGCCATAGGCTCAGACATCAAGTGTATTGCATTTCTTGTCACTCTTCAGTTTATATTTACACTTGCTTGCAAGCCAAAGCTATTTATCAATCCATGCAAGAGATCTATTCAAAAAAGGCACCACCCTTGCCACCAACTACCTTGACACATCTGCTCCTTCTTGTATCATCTGCTCCACACTAGCAAGACATTGACACTTATGGATTGCTTTGAATCTTTTTGTATTCTCCTGCTGAGTGGAGAACAACACAACTGTTGAAAGAAAAAGCTCTTCCTGAGGAAAAATGAAAAAAAAAAAAAAAAAAACGAAGGCTTCAAAAAAGGGTCAGGACTGCGCAGGGAGTTCATTGGACTGGTACAGCTACTAATGAGGCAACGAGGAAGTACCCATCACCTGAGAAAGACTTCCCAGAGGCACCCCCTTCACTGCAGAGCATGCTCACACTCTTTGGCGGGTGGCTAACTAGCAAAAGTCTAGAAGAAGCCTCATGAATGTAATATTGCTGACAGACAGCAATGAGCAAAGTCTCTTTTTCAGTAGCTCTTTCAGAGGCTGGTGACAGTGAGTCAGATTTTGAGATTTTTGAGCACATTTACACCAGGACAAGTCTAGGATGATTCCTTTAAGGCTCTCGGTTGCTATACAGCTGCTGTAGAATTTGTTGTACTCCACACAGCAACATCAGTGATAAAGGTACCACAGGCTTCCTGGGCAGGTTTTGACATTTAGGGCATAACACGAGGGGACTGCACCGTTGTGAATACTGGGGGTAAAAGAAGAGGAAAGGGAAAGGGAAAAGAGGCAAGAGCACAAGAGAGAGGCATGTTTACACTTCATGTCTTGGGCTATACAATCCTACCTAAGATTGTACAACGACAAACAGAATGAAGTGAGACACATCAACAAGGGAAAAAACAGCAGCCAAACCTAGGGACCTCCCAGACCCTCAGGATCCAGGCGATGGTTAGATTTACCATTGTTATTGCTGAGCCTGCTGCCTGTTGTCCAAGCAATGGAGCCTGGAAATGAAGAAAGAAACAGTTCTGAACTTTCCTACAGGCTCACAGGGCAGACCTGAGGAAATCATTGTGTCTCCTTGTGTCATAGCTCCACACCAGCAGAGCAGGCACCAGGGCAGCAGTTCCTCAGAAATGCAGAACAAAGATGAAAAAAACAGATACCATCTCAAAATTTTTCCTAATTAATGATGGTGTCAGAGTCAGGCTTTTCCCTCGCTGTGCTGGCTGAATTAATCAATTTTTCTCTGCTCCAGCCCTATGCGTGTCAGGCCGGAGTTACCCACTGCATTCAAATGTTGTCATTTCAACATTCATCAGCATTTTCTCTCCTCTCTGGGCACTAGTGAAAGTTTTCATGCCATAGCTTATTTACAGTACATTCAATTCAGGCCTCTAGCCATCCTAGGGACATCCCACACACCAAATCTTATAAAGGCTTTAGGGCTCATTTTAAACCTACTGATGATACAGACTGTGCTATCTGGCTGTGAAACGTCACATTTAATTACCTTACACATCTGAATCACATTAGAATTATTCAGGAAATTTAGACAAATTAGAATACAAACTGCAGATAAACTACCCATCTTGATCCTTGTCAGCATAACCCCTCCAGCAGCTAGAGTAACCTGTTCTGTATTCTATTTAACAAATGAATTTCCATTTGACTGCTGTATTGTATTGTTTACCCAGAAAAATAGCAGAGACTTTTGCTGGGCCACTCATTTATCTTTGCATGTATACCCACAGCCTGATTAGGAGGAAGGTATTTTCTACCATAAAACTTATGAACTTACACACATTATTCCCAATACTTAAATTATGACAATTTCCTTACAGTTAAAAACTTTTTATTAATAATTTAGATGGGTTTCAGCCCTACAGCGAGAGCATTTGATCTGAAACCTGAGAAGAATATTGGCTGCATTATAAAGGCTAGATGTACATTTCTTACCCCAGCCACAGAAGAGACATTAAATGCAGGCTGCTAAGACAAAAATAAAAACCTAATTTAAAGATAGAAAATAGTCAGCATGAAAAAGCGTACAATTACATTACAGTGAGGAACAAATGTGTCAGTTAAGTAGTGTAATTCCTTGAAAGATGAGGAACTTGTTCCCCTGAAATGTCCTTGCAGAAGGCACTCCTACCTGAGGGGGTTGCCAGTTGCAGAGTGGTTCTTGTGTAGCCCACAGCAGAGATTTCATTATGTCAGGCTGACATCTGATCCGTTCAGCCTCCTGGAGTGTGAGATCTACTGATGATTTCCCTCTTCATAATGAAGGTGCAAGGCAACCTATTAGCTCTGCTTCTTTTATTTATTGTGCTAACGTGTTCAAAACACTTCCTGAAAACAGTGCTGCAGGAAAAAAATGCATAGCAGTGTGCTTTCCTCCCATAAATCCTAGGTTTCTTCTGTTTCCCAGCATCTCTGCAAAGGGAGAGTTTCGTCACAGGCTTGGACGGGCCAAAGGCTGTGGTTAACCTCTTGGTTAGAGGTGTAAGTAAACACCTCACTGCACACCTACGCTTTAGGACCCTGTAGACTATGTGACTCGTGGGGATTACCAATGCCAGCAAGACTTCTCTCTGCAATTGCACATGGACCCGTGCCAAATGTTTAGTCGAGGGCCTGCACATCCTTTGAAAACATCTGCTACCAAATCCTCCAAACCCCTGTAAGAGCGATTTCCAAAGTACAGCTTGAGAAATCCTATCCAAATACAGCAGACAGGCTTTCAATTATAAACAACTTCCAACAGCCCCGTGGAGGCTGTCTCCCACGTAGCAGCCACAAGGGTATTTCAGCTGCCTGAGGATCCAGGGGAGTGCTGAGCACTCAAAGGTGTCAGCCCTTCTGCAGCAAAAATCATGTCCGGTGCACCTTCCAGCCTCCCCTGGCTCCCCCTTCCCTCTCCAGGGCTCTGCACGATGGTGAGGAGCCATGCAAGAGCCATCAGTTCCAGGGATGACATGTTGCTCAGACAGAGCTGGGTCTTTGCTGCTAAGGGGACACTGCTGTGGCACACAGCCTTTGAGCACAAGGGATCTGAAATGAAATCCCATGGCTGGGGCTCTCCTAGGAAGTCGGAGAGAGAAGTGGTAAGTGCATTGCACATTTCTCACCCTGATGTCTTCTCCTGTGAAGTGGTTCTCTGTGAAAAAAACTTCAGGACCTCCTGTCCCATAACCAATCTAATAAAAAGAGAACATGCTTTTTACCTTTATAGTCTTTAACACAGAGAAAGCAGAAGTGGTTCAAGCCTATCATCTTTGTCTTAGATGCATCAATAGGTCAAAGACGTGACAAAAGAAAAACAAGCTTTATCATCTCACTGATACATAACACTAGAAAATGTTCCTAAGCTTCAGACAGGCTGTCCTGAAGTCTAGCTGCTGGAAGACTAGGCACCACACATAGACAAACAGAAAAAGATTTGTTTCATGTATGCTTTTTTTCACAAATCATCATATTATTTGGTTGATGAAAGATGGCATTCAAAATAGAGAGATCAACGATGCCGCTGTTGTGTTGATATGTACTTAATAACTCCCCAGCCACAGCTACCACCACCACACTTTAGCAGTTCTCTACAGGCCAGATAAAACCAATGGCTGAGTCTTCCAACATCAGGTTTCTTTGTGGTTGTGCTCAGATTGGGAAGGGTGCATTAAAGGCATTCAGCGATGCAGTAGTCCTTGACCTGAGGGGCTGCTAAGGACCAACAAGCAGAGAAATAATGGAAGCACAGGGGAAAAATAGCAAGAAAACACTGGACACTTTAACAATTCCTGAGATATGTGGTAAAAGTCATATTTTAAAGCAGAAAGAAGAGGTTTGTGTAGGAGCCTGTGAGGGTTAGACCTGAGCAATGACGTTGCGTGGAAGCCTTGATTGGAATTCCTATGGAGTCTTCTATGTCTGACAGTGACTTCAGCATGGATGGGCCTGTGCCCTGCATGAACGTAAAAATAAATCACCCACATAATGTAGTAACACTTCAAATGTACTTAATCGTCATGAATTTTTCTCACAGAGATTTAGAGTAGTACTCGCTCAAAAGGGAATGATTGCAGAATTTAAAATGTAAGCATTCAGAGAGCAAATTAATGTCTAATTATGAATGCTAAAAATAAAAACAGAGCTATTAATTTCAGGAGCAAATGATGAGCCCTTATGTTATGAAGAAAAATAACATCCCTCTAGAAAATATCTGAAGAGTCCATTGATATTTTTGCCATAATTTACTCAAATTACTGCCAAAATTTTCCTTTGACAAGTTCTCTTAAAAAAACTATTTTGTATTCCCTCATACAGTTGCCACCTTGCAAGATCATCTCAGGTTCAGAAATAATTAATGCAAAACTAATGGGAATTTCTTAAAATAGAGAAGTTTGGTGGAAAGTTAGATAGGCTTCCTAACTTGAATAAAAATGCCTCTGTCAGATCTCAGTGCAGATTGTGAAGAATATGATTTCTCTCAAAGGTCTCCCTTGACAGACACCTAAGTAAAAGGCAGTTTAAAACACATTGCAAAAGGTCAATATCCTCATTTCTTTTTTTTTTTTTTTTTAGGACTGCAGTCCCCGAGGGAACGTTTCAGCATCCTTTAAAATATATGGAAAATGGGAAAGTGCAGAAAAGGGGGAGGGAAGGAAGTCAGCTCAGGGCTGTTACCCGTTCCTGCGGCAAGGTAACGTGAACAGAAAAGCAATCCCTCCAGTGCCACAGCCCAGACCCACCAAACAGTCACGCTGGAGCAGGAATTAAGAGTTTTCATCGGATGGAACACCATTTCCAAAGGCCACTTTGCATTTCAAGTATTTGTATGAGCACATCCAAATTTGAACATGGGGTTTTGATATTAAAGACCTGTAAATATTGGCCAAAGTGCAAGCATTTAAGTCAAGGATTCTGTTTTGACCGGCTTCTGGCTAAATTTTTATTTCGTAAAAAGGGATGCTTGTTCCATTATTGCAGTGGTATTTAGTTCCTTTGGACCAAAGAGAGCACACAATTTAATATAAGCAATTGTAAAAGTAAAAGGAGAAATTGCCGATTCCCTCAGAGGAACCTTGTCAGACTTCTCACTTGCAAACCTCCCTCTCTGAAGGGCATTCAAAACGCACCAAATAGCAAAAACCTCTAAAGGTGCATAATTAATGTTGTAGTTCAGCTAGTATGTTGAAAAACAAGGAAAACATTCTATACATCATTAATAAAAATATTATTAAAAATTGCACTAGTACTGACTACAGGTCCAAATGTAAATTATATCAGATGCTGGAATCCCTAAAGCATTGTCTTTATTTTAATAATGATACAATGTCTCTACTGCCTTCTCTGTAACGCTCTCAAAATGCCAATTACCCAAGGAAGTACACAGCTCCTCGGGTGAATTTTGCAATTCAACTGCCATTGAAGCAGCCGTGACCAGACTGCGATAGCAGTGCCAGAGTTTATTAATTGAAAACTAAACTGCTGCAGAGTTGTCCTGCAAGCACAGCCACAAACTCAGGGCAAATTTATGCTGTTTTTTATAAATAGCTGCAGTACGGGCCAAAGAAAAGCTCTGGGCTCTGGCTGCAAGGAAGACCAATGGAGAGGGCCCCAAAGATGATCAGAGGGCTGGAGCACCTCTCCTATGTAGACAGGCTGAGAGAGTTGGGGTTATAGCCCCTTCCAGTACTTCAAGGGGGTCTTCAGGAGAGAGGGGGAGGGAGTGGAGCAATAGGATGAGGAGAAACAGTTTTAAACTGAAAGAGGGTAGATTTAGATTAGATATTAGGAAGAAATTTTTTGCCTTGAAGGTGGTGAGACACTGGAACAGGTTGCCCAGAGAAGTTGTGGATGCTCCATCCCTGGAGGGGTTCAAGGTCAGGCTGGATGGGGCTTTGGGCAACCTGGTCTGGTGGGAGGTGTCCCTGCCCATGGCAGGGAGGGTGGAACTTGATGATCTTTAAGGTCCCTTCCAAACTGAACAATTCTGTGATTAGCCAGAGACTATCACCAGTCTGTTGCAGCTCCACAGCTCTGGCAGGGTGACAGCATAAGCTTGTCTCTCTGAAAAGGATCGTGGAGTTACTCCTGGCTGTAGCAGCTTGAGCCTTTGACAAGGAGAGAGGCTCTGCTGGAGCTGTGGTTACTCCAGCAGCCTGCTCCTGGGAGGCAGCTCTCAGCCGACACATCCTTTCGCAGCATCACAAACTTCTGCTTGTGCAGCCCCAGCCTGCTCAGCCTCCTCAAACTGCCACCCTCTGGGCCAAGGGCACAACAGGTCCTTTGCTAGCAGAGACCACTGCTAAGTGTCTTCCCAGAACGAGATCCTCTGGCTTGTTTTATTCATGGAATATTTGTCTTCGCTTTCACTGCTGGACTCGCTCCTTTCCTGGATACAGCCGTGCTGTGCACGCATCTGCCAACAGCGCTGAGCTCTTCACGTCTCCTTCTCATGTCCTGTGATTAGCTGCATCCATTCTTCTCTGCTCTCATCTTGCCTTTCTCTTCTTATCTTCTCTTATGCTGTTTTTCACCTGGCATTGCCCTTCATCCTCCAAGCACAGTCTCCCGTTTCCTTCTAATCTCCTCCTATTCACAAGGCTTTACAGATCGTGCTGCTTATTGCGAGCTGCCACCCTTTCCTCCCGCTCCAGGGGTGCATCTCTGAGGACAGTTGAGCACAAGCTCAATAGAAGAATATAAGCACTACGTACAAGTGTTGCAGAATTGAGTCTTGGACTAGAGGATTTTAGGGGCTTGGTATTAGTCTTTGGTTTACGATCTGTGACATACAAATGGAGCCCGATTAAAAAAAATAAATAAAAAAGAGGAATTTCTGTATAAATTCAGATCTGTGCATACTATGCACGCTGTGGACAGTATGCAATGGCTCAGAGGTCTTTTTACATTAGGGTGTGATTCACCTGAGCACTCACCAGCAGCCACTTAATTTCTGAGGCATTAAAAATTAGGAAAGAACCCAAAGCCAAGAGAGCTTGAGATTAGTAACGGTGAATTTAAGAGAGATGCTACCTCCTTTGTACTAGTAGAAGGAACCCCATGTATTTTTCCCCTCACCATTATTACATTCTCCTAGGATTTTTACTTTTTTTATAAACCTCTCATGTTTGATGTTTGAGAAAAGTAAAGATCTGTAGATGAGCGTTTTGGTATGATTAAGATTTTATTTCACTGCTTTTGCCCAGATTCAGAGGCCACATATCTGGTCAAAATATCTCTTTTAGGTTGTAACAACAACAACAAAAACATTAGTCCGTGTCATGTCTACAGTTCACAGATTGCATGTTTCCTATTAATGGCATAATGAACATTTTCATTTTTGTACTAAAAGCACTACATGAGTTGAAATGGTTACTGTGCTTCAAGTAATTGCTTGTATTAAAACAAATAGCAAAGATGTGCAAATGAACCATCCAGATTGGCTGGGTCTAATGGATCTTTACTTATAAGAAATTCTATTTGGAAACAAGAAGGGCTTGCCTTATCAAGGATAAACAAAGCAAGGAAAAGCAAGAAATCAGAATAACTCATTTGCTTCATAAAGTATGATGTTCTTTACCTAATATTCAACTTAAATAATTTTCTACGCACTGTGAGGTAGAAGGGTTCTGGAATTGACTTCTATCATTTAATAGGATGGTATCAAAGAGGTAATTATGCAGAAAAAACATGAAAAACAGCATAGTTCATGGGTGAAGATATATCTAAATGATATTCTGAGGCAATGCTTTGCTGCTTGCTTATAAGAGAGTGGTAACAAACTGAACAGAAGGAAATTGCTTTCTCAAGGTAACCAGGTCTGTATGAGGGATGGTACCAGTTGTAAAATAAATTGCTTTTCTAAGGACAAACAATTTGTTAGTATAAATCTTACTCGGGACTAGTAACATTACATGAGTTTAGTGGCCCTGCTGATGGAAACGGGAGACAAATGGATCCAGCTGAAGCTGTCTGGACTGTAACTTCGGGCATTTTCAACCTTGGCGAACTTCTCCAAAGAGTTCCTGCACAAGTTTTAAGGTTGATTTTAAGTGGCAATTATCCAGAATGGAGAAAATGTAGCAAGAATTACATTTGGATGAAGCATCATCATTTTTGTGCAGTACAAAGGAACTTTCTGCCAGGCTTCTAAATAAGCTCGTGTAGAAGGATATCTAAGGTCTGGAAAAGGGAGATGAATAAGCTCATTGGGAGCTCTACTCCCATGTAGAGACCCACCATTCCCGTTATAGACCAGGCTGTTGTGTCCCAACTCAGAGCTGTTCCGCACACGTGGCAGAATTCAACAAGCTCTGGGCAGGGGCCAGCTTGTCTCCCTCCCACTGGAGACCAAGTTCTTTTCCATTCATAAATTAATTTAATTTCCTGCATTTCCACTCTTTGAAGTGTGAAAACATCAGACGTACGACCACTCTGCACAGAGAGGTGAGTCATGAAGAGATAGGTGAGAGATTTATCAAAGAGAGGGGAAAATGCCAAAGACTCTTTGAAACTCCTGAGGCTACATTTACGTTAGCAAGTAGCAAGGCACAAGAGTAAAACTGTAGAGTTTGTCTCACTTACGAAAATGCAGCATTTTGGGGGCAGAGGATACTCTGAATTATCTCCAGTCTAGCCCCACCAGCTGGGACATGTTAAATATGGATTTGGAGGACCTTCTCATTTAGGTTCATTTGAAAGAAATGCAGTTTGTGCACTCTGTGAACCAAAGTATTGTAAGTGGCAATAACTGGGAGATTTCTATTGTTACTGTTATTTTTTTCCCCCAAAAGTGCATTTCTGACAAACTAAAACACCAATGTAGGTGCCTTGTAGGAAAGGCTCAAATAGAAAGGATCTGCAAGACAGTAAAGCAGTAATCAAAGCAAGAAGGAGAAACAGACAGAAGAGAAGCTAAGAAAAAGAGAATCTCCGAAAGTAATAACCCTCATTAAAACTGGAAAACAGAGAAAGGCAAGAACAGAGTGCAAAATGCTCTGGGATTTCTGGATACCTTTCTAATGACAGCTGGGATGAAAGCCTGAAAGCCACAAGTCAGAGCACAGCAAAATGAAATTTATTGAAGGGAAGATGAATGTAGTGCAAGCATATAGGGTACTACACTTTTAAATGCAGAAGAAAAGGTGCCGAAACAAGGACAGAAAAATTGAAAATTAAATGGTGAGGATGCAAGCAGTGGCTAGAAGGAGCTGGGATTAAGAGAACAAGATGAAGGTTAGCTGAAGCAAGCAGAGCAAATATTTTCAGCTGAATGCAGTCCAAACCCATATATCAGGAAAATTTCAGACCCCAAGATATTTTGATCTTCCTGGTTTGTTCTGTTCTGCCATAGTGCTGTACCTTTACATTTGCCTGTCCCCTAGAGTCATCCCATTGTAATGCCATACCTTATTTTTCTGATTAGGCCTATAGTTGAAATACAGAGTGACTCATCAACAGTATTTCAGCTGAGTGAACACAATGATTCTAATAACTATCTGCTAATTAGCAGGTTTTTGAGATAAAGACAGTTGAATAGCTTGCATCCTCTGACACCCCAAATTAATAACGCTCCAGTAGCAAATAATAAAGTCGTAGAGATTGGCATTATTACTTTTTGGTACAGTACAAAATAGATTAAAATGAATCTGGCTTGTTTATCTACGCAGCCTAGACCATTTCAAAATGTTGAAGATCTCTGCCTTGGCTGTAATATCCAATGCCCTAGAGAGCTCTATATAAAGCTAGAAGAACTGCTCCTAAAGCAAGATTCAAACATTTCTAGATGACAACTTTATGAATAAAATTAATTAACTAACAATTCATTACATTCTAAAACCTTCATCTGACCATAATAATTCTTGTTTGCAGCCCAAACAGTATTCGGTAATTGCAGAATGATGGAGCTATGTGGATATTTTTTGATTACAGTTCATTACATAAGATTACAAGGAAGAATTTGTCTTTGAATCATAATGAAAACTTAATTGACACCACTATGTTAAAATATTTCCAATGATTAAGTTTCAGTCTGTGTCTTAATCAGTTTTATATTAGAAAGAGATTTTAACAAGATAATGCTGTGAACATAATTTCATTGCATTATAAAACCTTTGGCTGGATCTCGTAAGTAATTAAAACTCCAGCCATCTTAGAAATCTGACACAAATTCAATTCCAAATTTAATATTCTTTAAGATTATACAGTGTCAAGTTTCTTTTATTTTTCTTTACTACCTGTAACAAAATTTAAGCTTCCCCTCTCCCCAAATAGTCTAAAATTTATGCTTCCAAGATGATTTCAGAGGGATAAATGTCCGACACCAGAATTATGCCTCAGGACATAAGTTAAACTTAAGCAACAACATGGGTAATATTACAAAATGCAATTGCTTTTCTACACAATATGTGCAACAATTCCCAAAGACTGCTCTCTGTCACTCTATCCAGAGATGCTCCCAGCTGAGGCTGAATGTGCCAAGAGCTCACTCAGATACAGAGCAGTCATCAATTAGGCTGGAGCCTCATCCAATAAAGCATTTCTACCATGAGCTCACATTTGTTTCAGAGGCCTTTCTCAATACTGTATTTAATAAAAGACAGATAATCTCTTGTGGAGGTAACAGGATGCATTGCATACTTACAGTGCTGCCCATCCTTCATATAGACATTACTGGCTGCCAGCAGTTTTAAAGTGTCAATAGCACATTTTCACAGAATCATCTAGGTTGGAACTAAAATACCTGGAGAGAAGGACACAGATCCACTCTCTTAGAAAATGCCAGGCTGTTGTGATTCAACCTGCCCAACGATGGGCAACTACTACCTTACTTTCAGCTGAACTCCCTCTGTCATTTATGAAGATCTCACAGCTTGAATTAGGACTCATCAAATCACTGCACTCGTTGACATTGAAAGGGTCCACCTGGCTTGAGAAATCAAGAGAAGTACAAAATCCAGGCTCTCATCAAACAGCTAATTGCTGAACAAGAAAGAAAGAAATTAAGAATGGTCTGTGGGAACAAAAAAAAAAATGTTACTCACACTATATTGCACGGTTCACAAGTTAATGCCCTGTGTTAAAACCTGCTATAACTGTTGATAAGATGATTAAAACCACTCAGCCACAATATCTTGGTCCTAACTTCAAACAATATAACCATGGATCCATATCTTGGTACATATTTTTTTCAACAATACGTATATGTATACATGCACACACACACACGTATAAAATGCGTGGTTTACAGAACCAAGCAATACAAGTGTAGAGAATGCAAATTTAAAATACATTTACAAACAATGTACACATATGTAAATACACAGTTACAGGCTAATGAATTTTCTGTTTGCTGGAGAATAGCCCAGCTCCTGTCTGAGTGTCAAAGAACATCCCCTGTGTTGCGTGATGACAATTTTCTGTGTGTAAGTGACACCAAGAGGTACGGAGAAATGCAGGTGTTGGCAATAAATTAGGGCAGTATATTCATTGTTTCCTCTCCCAAATATCAATTCCATTACAGTCTTGAGTACCACCTTGTCGAGAATAACGGAAGTGAAACAGTGAAATACAGACACCATATAATAAAAAGAAAATTTATTTTTTTCATTAAAAATATTTACACATACTTTTGCTTTGTTTATGTACATAAGTCATAAATGTAAGTTTAAAGCCCAAGTTTAAGTGTTGGGATTTAAAGAACACAAACTTATTGACTTAAATATTAGCTTCAAGTTATCTGGCACACCTTTCCCTGGCACTCTCAGAAAGCATTTTGCAGTAAGCTCAGCTTGGAATAGCCACCCATTTCCAAAAGCAGCTGTCCCGCCTGCCCTGCCACCTTCCCCCTTCTTGTGTGTGGAAGCTGTTTTGCCTAGAACTACACATTGATTGTCTAAGTCTTCAGTGACCAGGTAAGGGAGCTAAACTAGTGAAAACCTGGTTTAAGAAAGCTGCAGTGAAAAGCCGCTTCAAATGAGCGATAATTTTCTTCAAGTTTAGCTACTCAAACCAGGGTGGGGTTAGATAAGCACCAGAAGATTGACACAAAAGGGCAGAAATTTGTCACTGGGGCTGGTGGAGAGAGTAAGAACCACTTCTTTGCTCAGCTGCTAATCACAAGACCATCTTAACTGCATTACGAAAGCATAAACTTAGATGTGTAAGACAAAAGTCTCTCCTGCTCACAACACATCACAACAAAATTTCGCATTGCATACCATGGTTTATTCCCTGTGCCTTTGACAGACTTACAGGAGACACCCTGAAAAGTAGCTCTGCTTGTTATTGCCAGATCTTGATTTCTCCAGCCCAATCACATGTCGCGAGGAGCGATGGCAAGACTGGGTGAAATATTGCACTCACACAAGCTTCTTTATGTGCAGACAAAGTGCGAATAATCCTAGCAGTATGATAGTTGTAGAAAAACACTTTGCCATCTGAACTTCCCGTCACCAAAAGTGTTCCATCTGGAGAAAATTCACAGCCCACTGCAAATCCTTCCACCTGTGAAAACCAATAACAGTGTAACTCCTGATGCTGATTAGAAAAGTTCATTGTGATATACTGAAAATGAATATGGTATGCCAAAAAAAAAGCATCTTTAAATAAATATACACCAAGGACTTCTCCAGGTGTTTATTTAGACACAGCTATAACACAACCTTATTTAATCAAGCTATTAAGTATTCATAAGTCTTCTAATAACTATTTTCTTCAGAGTGCATATGATTTAAAATAGACTGGCACACAGGAAAGCAAATGAAGCCAATTAATATCTATCACTGATTTATAATCAAACACTATTACATATTAAAAAGCACAGGTATTTTGCGATCTGTCTTCCTTCTAGATTTGGATACTAGCTTCCCAGTGAAAGAGAATACCTTATGTCCTTCGTATCTTTTCTTTTTGTTGATTCGGTAAGGTCGCTGGCCAGAAAACAAAGCCATGTAGTTCCCATTCGTCTGAGCAACAAACACAGACTCTTTCGGGTGCAGGGTCAGGCTTGGACAAGTGTAACGCTCCTGAAAATAATTTTAAAGAAAAATAATGTGATTCATCTGAAAAAATCTTTTTAACCTGAAATTTGAAAGACCATAAAAGGCAAAGTATACAGAAGTCATCTCCATAGTATACATTACATAAAGATACTTAACTTATTACAATCTACTGAAAGTCCTACACCCGAGACAGATATCAAATCAAATCTCTACCCTGATTTTCTAGATATTGACCAAAATCTCACTCTGAACATAATTATACTGCAGAAAGGTAACTCCAAACTGATGGTACTCAATCATCCTCTTCCTGCCCAAGAGAAACTGAAGTTTGAATATGAAAGTGAATCCTTTTCTCCTGTATCCCTTCCTCCAAAGCCATACTGTGCCTCCCATGCTACTTTGTACAGTCATCAAATCCTCCATCTTCTCGGCTCTGGCCACACTGACAGGAATAGAAATCATCCCATTTAAACAGACATCTTTCACTGCTCCACTCGTATATAAAAAAAAAAAAAAAAAAAAAATGCTCCTGTATCCCTTCCTCCAAAGGCATACTGTGCCTCCCATGCTACTTTGTACAGTCATCAAATCCTCCATCTTCTCGGCTCTGGCCACACTGACAGGAATAGAAATCATCCCATTTAAACAGACATCTTTCACTGCTCCACTCGTATATAAAAAAAAAAAAAAAAGAAAAGAAAAAGAAAAAAGAAAAATTAATCATTATTAGCTAACTATGTCAGAAGTTACTTACGACAGTGATTTGCCATGTAGACTGCTGCTGGCTGTAAAGTCATAAGTCTCTGCAAAAATTAACACTTGGCTTTACACTAGTGTTCCTATTTAAGACTGAATTAAGATTCCTTTCAAAACTCAGCATGGTGAGAGCACCAGAAATCAACTGTGCTCACGTTTCCACCAGGTCCAAATGTATTCTACGTTCAGCCTAATCCAAAGACACAGTGCTGAAGTTTGATGCCAGGAATACAAGTTAAGAGAGCTTTGGCTGTAGGATGTGTCTGCACATGAAGGACACCAGGCTGACCATGACCACTGGACACCATTGTGGCAGTATTGTGTTCAGTTTTGGGCCCCTCACTACAAGAAAGACATCAAGGTTCTGGAGAGTGTCCAGAGAAGGGCAGTGAAGCTGATGAGGGGTCTGGAGAACAAGTCTTATGAGGAGCAGCTGGGGGAACTGAGGTTGTTTAGTCTGGAGACAGGGAGGCTGAGGGGAGACCCAGTCTTATGAGGAGCAGCTGGGGGAACTGAGATTGTTTAGTCTGTTTAGTTCTCTACAACTCCCTGAAAGGAGGTTGTAGTAAGGTGAGGGTCCCACGTTTCCACCAGGTCCAAATGTATTCTACGTTCAGCCTAATCCAAAGACACAGTGCTGAAGTTTGATGCCAGGAATACAAGTTAAGAGAGCTTTGGCTGTAGGATGTGTCTGCACATGAAGGACACCAGGCTGACCATGACCACTGGACACCATTGTGGCAGTATTGTGTTCAGTTTTGGGCCCCTCACTACAAGAAAGACATCAAGGTTCTGGAGAGTGTCCAGAGAAGGGCAGTGAAGCTGATGAGGGGTCTGGAGAACAAGTCTTATGAGGAGCAGCTGGGGGAACTGAGGTTGTTTAGTCTGGAGACAGGGAGGCTGAGGGGAGACCCTCTCGTTCTCTACAACTCCCTGAAAGGAGGTTGTAGTAAGGTGAGGGTCAGTCTCTTCTTGCAAGTAACAGGCGATAGAACAAGAGGAAACGGCCTCAAATTGCATCAGGGAAGGTTTAGATTGGATATTAGGAAAAATTTCTTCACTGAAAGGATTGTCAAGCATTGGAGCAGGAAGGGGTTGAGTCACCATCCCTGGAGGTATTTAATAGACACATAGATGTGGTGCTTAGTGACATGGTGTAACAGTAACTTGGCAGTGCCAGGTTAATGGCTGGACTTAATGATGTTAAAGGCTCTTCCAACCAGAACGATTCTATGATTCTATGATTTGTTAATGCAGACAAGCAGTAGACAAGATCCTGTGGGGATCTGATCTGTTTGGAGAGCTCAGGGGTTCTTTCTCGCCTTGAAGGGTTCAGAGGTGAAATTCAGAAAAGCGAAGCAGAGTTTCCAAAATGACCACCTAGTTTTGTTTATTCACAGTGCAGAAAAGGGAGAAAACGGTTCGTTTCAGAGATGCTGTAAGTCATCAGATGGTAGGCTGTGGGGGGATTTTTGTTTGTTCATTTGTTTTAGTCATCAGATGGTAGGCTGTGGGGGGATTTTTGTTTGTTTGTTTAGCAGGGGATAAGGAGAAAAAAATTGGTTGGTTGTTTTTCACTCCTTGATACTGAACCTGACTGGTGTGTACTTTATTCACATCTTTTTTTTCCTTTTTTTTTTTTCCTTTTTTTTTCCTGTTGCCTATCCAAGATGTTGACAGATCCAATATTGGGCAAAGACATAACTGTGGAAATTGAACATGAAACAATCCCACGAGATCATCAGCCTCATGTCCTTGTCAGTAGGGAACTGTTCATTTCAACCAAAAAGCACCTATATACAATCCAATCATATCACATTACACAGGATATTAGACTTGGGTTTTCAAAAAAGGCCTAGGGAGTTGGAATTATCTATTAACTTTCTTGGTAATCTCCTTTGAAGCTGTCAGCCTTTCTAGACAATTTAGTCCATTAAATGTCTTGCCTGGATAGATTACTGAGAGAAATACTGCACCTGAACTGATAAAAGTAAATTTTGCCTCTGTGATTATGCTGAACTAGATATCCATATGCATGTAGCAGGTTGCTATTACTATGCGAATATTAAACTCAATTTGTGAGTAGCCCTCATTAAAGCTGATGAAAAAGTGTGGGAAAGGAGATGTGGCACTATAGCAACTACTGCCATGCACCACTGGCAAGCTAGAATGGCATTGCAATGGCCTTACCTAAATATAGCTCAGATGTCAGTGAATGAGCACTGAAATGTAAATATTTTTAACACAAGGAGACCTGACAGTCTTCAAGGTCATTTTTAAGAATAAGTGTTTTGAAAATATAAAATATAAAAATAAAGCAAGCCCTCAACTTACATTCAGAACATTTTATACACCACACAACGATCTCGCAGAAAATCAAAAGCTTTTTTTCATGATGTTGACAAGTATGAAATACTAAATCATAATCCAAAGAATACTAATTGTTAATCTTACATGGAAAATCTGATTGGAGATTTTGGCAGCACTTTGGAAGTCCCATGCAATAATGGTACGATCAGCTGAGTCCCGGCTCACTGCGTCTGTGCTTGTAAGAAATTCTCTTCCTTCAGGGAGAAAAAGTATATCCAATGTCTGTTGTACTGCAGCTTTGTACACTCTTAACACCTAGTGGATAAAAAAGGTTATTTTTTGAGGGATTATAACATGATAACTTATGTTTTCTCTCTTTGTACTAATAACTATCATCTCCAACAAAGTATATACTATTTTAAAATGTGAAAAAGTAACTAATTTTTAAATGTTGAAGTACTAGTGTACTTGTTAATATATGTAAAGAGTGCACACACAGGAAAACTAAATGCGATAAAAGAAAGTATCAGTTTGTACAATTTATGTATTATATTTACATATACATAAGATTCTGTTATAAATTCCCAAGGAACTAGCATTAGAACCAAAAAGAGCTTTAGACACCACAGTGTTTTGGACCTGGGTCTACACATACTCCCTTGTATTTTATGAACTCGGAGCACTCTGAGGATCAGTCTGAGGATCTGTCCCTTCCTCCTTCTAGGAAACTTCATGAGTGTACGGTTTTGGTATTTTTGCCCTTAAAAGCTTTGGGGGACCTGGGTCTACACAGACTCCCTTGTATTTTATGAACTCGGAGCACTCTGAGGATCAGTCTGAGGATCTGTCCCTTCCTCCTTCTAGGAAACTTCAGGAGTGTACAGTTTTGGTATTTTTGCTATAGCTATAGAGCCAGGGAAAGTAATTAGGTCAGTGAGTATTTGGGACTTACAGGTATGAAAAGCACATGGCAGGAAGTGAATATTCTTGTTGGTAATTCTGGACTTGTTTATAAATCACTGTTTACGACTGGGGATGAGTAAAATTGATGATTCAAGACTCTCACGGTCCCATGCTGCTGCATGTCACTGCCTAACTTGCAATGGGTGAGACCCCAGTGTCAGGACCATACAGGAAGGGAGCAAAGCTTGTATGTTCAGTCAGAAACTGCCTGTGAGGCCAACATGGATGTGCTCAGCAGAAGGGTGTTTCCCCTGCAGAAGATATCTTGGTCCCATGAAGGACTCGGTCTGACACTCTCTCCTGAAAAAAGAAACCCAGGCAGAGTTTACTCTTCTAAAGGGCTGCCAGGGAGCGAGGGATGGAGTTCCATCCAGTTCAGCATTATAAGGACACAGCCAGGATCCTGCCTTTGTCTACAGGGGATTCAATCCTATGCTTCCCACCTCATCTTCCTACTGACTGTCGTGGCAAGAGGCAGTCTCTGCTGCTTCTGCTGAAGCAGAGGCTTTTTCTGCCACTCTGCCGAAAATGCAGGGCAGCAGGGAAAGTCATTAGTACTTCAAAGCACATCTGGGCTCACGAGTAAATAATGTGTCTCATCCACTAGTTCCCATCATGTAATTA
Organism: Calidris pugnax; assembly: GCF_001431845.1. Classification (NCBI taxonomy): domain Eukaryota; kingdom Metazoa; phylum Chordata; class Aves; order Charadriiformes; family Scolopacidae; genus Calidris; species Calidris pugnax. Next base: position 6,956,176 of record NW_015091083.1, on the reverse strand, counting down.
ATGCATATGAATAATCTCAACAGAAGCTTGTGATGTAAAAGGAAATACCAAAGTTCCCAAATCTCCTTCCCAAATCAAAACCACAAGAGTTCCCAAATCTGGATCCTTATTCAGGACTTATACCAAAGTGGGTTGGATTCCTGCAGAGATAAGTCCTCAGCCACAGGATTCTGAATATTTTAACAGCCTGTGAGTTGGATCTTAAAAAGTAGGAGAGATTTTGAATTATTCTAAGGAATACATGAATAATATGAATTTCCTTTTTTTCCACCTTTCTTCATGAAATTCTGCATCTATGTTGTCTACTTTGAATTTTGTGAATCAATACCTTTGCTTTCTTTTTCTCTGATTTGCCTCCAGTGAAGAGAAACTTCAAGGCAAGTGGCCAGATCAAAGCAATCCATCTCTCTGAATATGGTGATCCTTAAAACTAGGACACTGGAAGACTCCTGGTTATTAATATCTAAATCTCTCTCTCCAAGATAGCTGAAACATAGCAGCCTGCACTTCCAAATGAGTGTTCAGAGGTTAGTCCTTCTTCTAACCTCACTTGAAATACCAGCTGAGCAGAGAGAGGGCTTGAAGTATTATACTGAACCAGTTCCCAACTTTGTGAGGCATTTCAGCGCCTGTCTAACACCCTTCACGCAGCACATGGCTGCAGAGATCAGGGCTAGAGCTCTGACAGGTACTGTAAGCACACAGCTGTTTTTTAAAAAAAATAATTTTCCTGGATTATACTTCTGTTTTATACTTAACCAATGAAAGAAAAATCACTTCAAATATCAAAGACAACATGCGAACTTCTTGATTTCTCGCTTCAAGCTCAAAAATCTATGGCTGTTTGGAAATGATCAGAACTAGCTGATCCTGCTCTAGGGTAGAGATACACTAGACAATCTCCTGAGGTCCCTTCCAGCTCTGCCTTCTTGTGATCTCCGTGTGTAGAAGGGTGGCAGCAGCAGCTGCTCCAACTGATTTTCACAGGCTCTGTGAAACGTAGGGTTTAGAAACGCGATGTTCTCATTCAGTGAAGAATCTCGGTCCTGCAAGCACCCTACACACCCTGTAATAACATCAACAAGATGTAAACCTGCAGACTCAAAAAACCCGGCATGCTTTTCAGCAATCCGCCTGCATTTTTAAGGCAGTGAATATACGGATGTGTTGCTTGCTCTAGTCAGATTTTTCAGCCTAGGAATCTGCATAATATACAAAGCGATTAAACTTTGTAAAGCCAAAAGTGATATTTGCATATTTATAGCCTCTGCTTTGTCTATGGAGAAATCACCATGCATAGCTATTTCTTCACAGAGTTATAAAAAGAAGCCCATAGTTCATTAGTAAAGTAGAAAATTAAGCTATTCTGTACAAAAAAAACCCCACAACCCAAAACCAACCCTAAAAAAACCCCACAATATATACCCAACTCATAATAGCTGCCTGGAATGAGAAATGGAAAAGCATACAGAAACCTGACAGCTGTAGGAACTGCAGGAGAACTGAAATAAAGGTAAATTGAGAGGAGGGGACACAAAAGGCTCTACCACCCCAACAGACTGAAAGAGGCAGCTCCTTCGCAGCAGGCACCTTCACAGAAGTGACAAGTCCCAATCGGAGCGTCGGGAAGATCAGAGAGTGGAGAAGCACAAATGTGTAGAAACAGGGACAGAGAGGCAGAAATAAAGGCCAACTGCTGCCAGGAAAGGAAGAAGAACAATATAGAGCAATGAAAGGTAATAAATTCCCAAATGGTAATTTAAGGTAGTGATTCTTTAATATTTTCTTATTTGAAAGATGAAACAAACCCAAATATACTCAGCTTCTAAAAAACCCTTGTGAAATGCACATAGTTACGTATCCATACATACAGTCTGTCCAGCACTGTTAAGGGGATAGGCTTGAGGTTTGTGACTTTTTTTTCTTAACACATTTTTGGAGCAAGTCTTCTCTCAGTAATGGAAAAAGAAGGGACTGTGAAGTCGGTAATGGGAACATACTGTTAATTTTGCTGAATTCATCGGGCTCTTACATAAACTGTCACTGTCAATTTGAACCTTTTTTATGGCTAATCATTAAATATATTTGCTTGTCTGTTATTTAATAGGATATCTAACCAAATTACCTGTGTATCTTAGCTCTGCAACAGAAAAATAAAAATTAGTACAAAAGACCATCTTTGTCTATATGTTTGATACATACCTTAGAAAAACTATGCTATTTAATCTTCAAACCACATAGTAAGAACTGACTCAGAGAACAATGAATTAACACTTTGAATAGCAGTTGGGAACTTGATATACGTAGTATTTAAATTCCCCCATAAAGATAGCTTTCAAAAATAACTAATTGCAACACCCCTGCTCAGAAAAGTACTCATAATTAAACCTGCTTTGTTCTACCTTAGACAATTAATTCCTGACATGCCCGAGGAATTTGCTTAGGGAAAGCACCAGTTTCCCTACCCTGCTGGCTTTAGTGTGTTAATAACAGCTTTTGCTCTTTTTCTATTTGCAGATTTATCACCCTTAAGCATTTGGAAAACCACAGTCCACTTCTTTAATCTAAGCATTTTCTGGACATAAAAGAAATAATTTCAAAGGAAGGTGTAATAGTTTCTGGTGTCAACACAATCCAACATAATAATAAAGCTTCTTCACTAAGGCAGGAGTTCATGGCTGCAGGCATTCGACAAGAAAGGTAATTTAGGCAAATTAAATCAGTTTCAAACAGATTCTTTTGGTTCTGGTGATTTGAAAGCATGCTATGATGCTGAATTCAAGGCATATCTTTCAGACGGATGTTCTATTGCCCTTCTCTGCATAAAGCACACGGACTGCCTGGTATTTAGTTTGTCAAGAAAGCTCAAAGCCTCCACACAAGCAATACAGAAGCTGCTGCCCTGTGCTGGTCACCTGCAGCCTGTGTGCACTGCACTTTCCTAAATTCTCCTCAAACTTTATGCAAGTGATGAGAGAGGAACATTGTTTTATAGTCATTGTCCTGAGCATCAGGAGATAAAGCCTCAAAACAACTCTATTAAGACCACAGGCACTCTGGGTGGTCATGGAAAAAAACTCTTGATGAGTCAGTGCCTCAGTTGCCAACCTGTAAAATGGCCAGCTTTTTAATTTTACTGCTTGTCCTATGTTTTTAGATTGTGTGCTTTGGTATGGAACTGCTCCTTCCTACTGGCATGTTGGGTAATTAATGCAATGGGGGACCGATTTGAGTTTCCTCTCTGAAACAGTGCTACACCTATACTAGTCATAAAAAGTGCATTTCAACTTCAAAGAAAGCTTCTTTTGCATAAAATACAAGCATTTTTATCTACTGCAGTGCAAGCCATTTGTGCTGATCTATTCTATAGGGTAAGGTGTTGAGGCAGATGACACCTATTTGCTTTTTAGCTACATGTTCACAACAAAGCCACAACCACACGACAAATCCAATCTATGTCTCTGATCTCCAACTGAAAGCTCTAATGGCAGTTTTAATCAAAACACACGAGAACATCATAGGGAAGAAGATCAAGCATGCTACAATTTGATGTTCTTTCAAAGTATTTTAATGAGTAATGTATTTCTCTTTATGTTATTGAAAAAAAAATATTTTGGTTTTCTATTTAAGTTTTTCCTGTTTGTAACTGCTCTGTTTTCAGACATAACTCAAGATTATCAAGAGGTCCTGAGAATAATTAAAGAAAAGGGAGATTGATTAAAATGAATAAGCAGTTGAGCTGAATCCAGTGTGGACTGATAAAACTTTAGGTATGAACAATGTACACTGGTTTTGGTAAAATCACTTTCTGATCGCTTGAGAAGAATCTTGTGATGGAAATCTTTGACTATTTATCAGGAAGGAAAAAAACACATTTTCCCATCAGATATCCTGTTTAAAATTATCTCCCCATCTGAAATAGGATAAGCAGAGAAACCTGGATACAGGAAACAAACAAGGAACATCAAGATACAGAATGGCTTTTCTATGAGAAGCAATAATATAGGACTTTTCAGTCCAGAAATGAGACTACTAAGGGAATTTGAGAGCATTGGATATAAAGTCCAAACGGCATGGAGAACATGAATGGTTTCTTCCATTATAAGAATTTAGATTCCAAACCAGCAAAAGGGAGCTTCAAAATACACAGAGAGAGATGCTTCTTCTTACAAGGCATATTTAAGTTGATTAATTCCTTACTACAGGATGTTGCAGGTGTTTAGAAAAAAAATTTAATCAAGAACAACCAATTCCACAGCATGAAAACCCAAAGAGCGCCACGAAAGACAAAGATGCTAGCTGTGGTGGAGGAAGTCCTCAAACTGTAAGTCAGAAAGGCCTGAGTAACCATTTCTGGGAATGGTGATAAAAAGGTTTGCTGTGCTTTCATACTCTTGTTTTTTTAAATGCATACTGGTCGCTGCTGGGGGTGTAAAATTTGTCTAGAAATGGTTTGAAAACAGAACTGCTGTTACCCAACAGCTTCTCACTCGAATACTCTCACAGCAGAAGGAGGCATGGGGTTTTTTCCTGGCCAATTTCAGTCTCTCCAGGAGCAGTTACTCCTGGAGATATTATATGCAGAGACAGGTCTATGATTCTCACCTGTGATACCACCATGTGAGGTTTCCAAATAAACACAGCAGGACGGCTCACATATGTGTTGTGACCACATAAAAAGTGCCTTCACGCTCAGAAAGGAAACCTGAATATTAACATTTAAAAACAAATGACATTATGCAAGTACAAATGTACCCTCACCATATCTCTTTGACACTTTTGTCCATAGATTCAGAAAGGATTTTTCCTACAGTGCAAGAAGAATAACTTTAGTGTTCCAAAGCGCTGAATAAATCATCTTATTTTAATTACATTGTTCTTCCTAATACCACCAGTACATGACAATGTATTGGCTGTTTCTATAGAAACCAGAAGTGCAAGTAGCTTCACCAATTTCAGCACCCTTTTTTCGCATTTATATGCTATCCAGAGGCAAATTCATTAGGTCTCCTAAATACATGCTACTTAAAATGACTGCATCTCGTCTGAAAGAAATTGCAATAGAATGTTTCCAAGGAAACAAATGCATTGCACTTGCACTCTAAATTTATTAATTTTTTTAACTGTGCTTTAATGGCTTAGGCCTATTTCTTTATAAACTCAAGTATGGAGAAATAGCTCAACAACATAAAGAGCATCTCTTTCATTTTTTTCTTTTTAAGCATAAAGCTTAAATGATAGTTGCAATTTTTTACCTAAACAGTGTTCATTCCAGAATAATACACCAAGATATGAAAAAAAACAACCCTGATGTTACTCTGCCTTGGCCTCAGTTAATAATAAAAATTCTCTAGTGCATTTCTAGACTAATTTTGAAAGCTAAAAATAACTGGTTCTACCATTTTTCTAGCGAATTTGCTCAATAGCTTATAATACCTCAATTTCAAAAATGGGACTTATTTGTAAATCTTAAAATTTAAATTTTCCTTAATTTTTTCCATAACTCCAACAGACTGACTTTGTATTCAACTTTTTTGAAATCTTCCTTATGTCTTGACAACATTTTATTAAGCCCAAAAGGTTGGACTTGTGCATTCATTTGTATTCAACTCAATTTTGAAGTCATTGCAATCTTTCCTGCATGATATTCTATTCTATTTTATTATTATTATTGATTGTGTTAGCACACTATTTTCTGTAACAAACTTTCTTCAAAAATAAAATATTTAATGTTGTCTCTGTTTGGAGCCATTCCTGATGCACTTCACTAAATTGCTCCCAGTTGGTTTCCATTTTTGAGATCTCCCCTTTAGTTAGTTTTCTCATTTCACAATACCTGCTGCTAGTTTCTTTAATTGCTCTACCAAAGTCTAACAAAGAAATCATAGAATCACATAATCATAGAATGGTTTATGTTGAAAGGGACCTTAAAGATCGTCTAGTTCCAACCCCCCTGCCCTGGGCAGGGACACCTCCCACCAGACCAGGTTGCTCAAAGCCCCATCCAGCCTGGCCTTGAACCCCTCCAGGGATGGGGCATCCACAGCTTCTCTGGGCAACCTGTTCCAGTGTCTCATCACCCTCACAGTAAAGAATTTCTTCCTAATATCTAATCTAAGTCTCCCCTCTTTCAGTTTAAAACCATTACCCCTCATCCTATCACTACACTCCCCGATAAAGAGTCCCTCCCCATCTTTCCTGTGGGCCCCCTTTCGGTACTGGAAGGGGCTATAAGGTCTCCCCGGAGCCTTCCCTTCTCCAGGCTGAACAACCTCATAGAGTGTCAATCATAGAATGACCTCAAGCAAGTTTCACACTATCTACCTTTGCTTCACTCTTCTAACTATTTTTAAAAATTATTATTTCACTTATATCTTCAACTCATCTTTCCTTCAAACTCTGTTCTGTGGCTGTGTCAGGTCGTGCTGCTGGGTCTCCACTGCTTGATGCCCTTCCTCTCTTTAACATAAGTAGTGGATTTGCATTTATGGAGGTCTAAGAACTTCAAGTATTGCTTAGAGATCAGAGCCACAGCCCTGCCACCTTCCACTTATTCCCTCTCCAGATTACTGCGTGCTGCTTCGTCAGGACTTGCTGTTCTGACAGCTGTAGCAGAGAGCTCTTGGCGAAGCTCCAGCGGGCCTCGGTGGTTTGTGAGACAGAACACATGAACATCAACAGAAAGGAGATCAAAAACAGCTGAATAAATTATTCCTCTGTTCTTAGCAGAGTCCAAAAGATATTAGAGATTCCCCTACCTTTTGAGTTCCCTGCATTTCTGTACGCACATGATAAAGAAACGGTTCCTGAATGCTTACAAAATGTTAAGAGTTTCATCAACCAAAGCAGAATGTAAATAAAAGGTAAAATATGCAAACCTCAAAAATAATTATATGGATACATTTAGAAAATTTAAATGAATACATTGAGATGCAAGCTCTTGAGTGCTGTATGTCCTTTCAGCAGAGTTATTAGCATCTGCTAACTCCAGTACTGGTAACTGCTTTGCACTATGCAAACCTTGCTGACACCTGTAAATAAATCTTTTCAATTCAGCCTGAGAATTCACTTATGATATAAGGAACTTTAGCTCCTTTAAAAGTATTATCAGGACAAGACAGTTACACCTGTAGTCTTGCTTTGATATTGCAAATGTAGAAGCTTAGAAATCCATATTAAAAAGAAAAATAAATTAGCCATAGCCATATTTTCTTTTGGAACACAATAAAGGCTTCATTGCTGAGCTAAAGGATACAAGTCTCAATCCTTTGTTCTCTGTGGTATTTCAAGGAATATTAAAATTTCAGGTAGAATAAGTGGTTGGAACATATATTATCCGCTGTCTGAAAGCTAATGTAGATCAGCCAAAACAGAGAGTGACTGTGTAATTCAACTGAATGTTTGAATAAATTCTTCCACAGCTCAGAGAAAGGAAGTACTTCTAAAATACATAACTACTTTAAGGTCTGAGCATTATTGCACAATTCTTTTTACAGACCTTTTTACAAGGCTTTTCTAGGTTCAGCTCTGAGGTCCATGGATCCCATGGGAGCTGTTCAATATGATGCTCTCTCCTCAGTCAACATTGCAGAGATCTCTTTTTTTAAACATAGCAGCTCACTTCCAAGGTTTCTGGTCTTTTCATAAAGTCTTTATAAACATTCTCCAAATGTTTCATAAATTTAATCAGTTATACCACAATATAAGATCTCCAGAATAATCTCTTCACCGGAGAGACAAAACTGGGTTTAACACACACAGAAAGAAATACCACTATAATAAATCTCTACATGCTATTCAACTGCCTCTTATTCTTTTTTTTTTTTTTCCAGGCTTTGATTACTTGTCTCTGTAATTTTGAGATGCCTGTATCCTTTACATTTCACTGAGCAGTTAACAAGCTGTTCCATCCATTCATTTCTCTGAAGTATATTGCTTAGCTTTATCTTGAAGATTTTAACTCCCATATTGTTCTTTCATTCTTTATCTTTCTCGGTACCCAATGCTACATTTGAATTCATTTTGCCTATTTGCTCAACAGAACAGGGTTAGCAATACATGTCTTTCAACATTCCTCCTTTTTTTTTTATGTCTGCTTTTCTGATTAATGGCCTACTATAAACCTATCTTCATACATTTCCTCTGGGGACTTAGAAATCCAATTTTTATACCACATTCAATCCATAAATATTAGTAAATTATGCTCATAAATTTATGTTCCTGATAAAAACTAGTTGCCCATCAAAATCAAAGCAAGATTTGGAAAAATCTAATTTGGAAAAATACCACTATCAGCTATTGTATGTCATTTTCCATCAGCAGAAAGCACCAGTGTGGCATACTGGCATAAAGCAGCCCATTTCAACCACTGCAGATGTATGTGCAATTGGACAATATTCTTGTTATTAGTCATTCTCTCTATCTCTGTGACACTTTGCTCTGTATTTCCACTAAAAAAATTACCTCATTTCCTGATATATTTATCATTTTGCCTCACATAGTTAAATTTAAGATGTGGAAGTGGAGAGCCTGTCAAAGCACAGAGGAGTACATCCTAACGAATGACCTCCGAAATTGAATTACCAGCGAATGCTGATGCAATGAGTAACAAGATTCAAGCTCTTGATTTAGGGTGCTCAATCTATTGACAAAATAAGCTGCAAAGCCTGAAAAGGCTATCAGGAGTATGATGATGGGAACAAAAAGAATCATTAGTTCACCCACACATCGTTCCAAGCTGAATGACAGGTTAACACACTTGAAAAAACAGGCAAAACGGGAAAATCTTGTAATGAATTAGGATGAAAGCACTTGAAAGATATTAAGGTTGTTTGCATCAAAACCGAAACGAAGTGGCAAGAGACCTCAGACATCTATTTCAGTTAAGAGCAAATGGCACTTGTTAGAAAAGGATAAAATTCAAAATATTGGCCAGGACACTTTATCCGGTCTTGAATACAGCCATAGCTTTGTAAGATGGAAAAGATTGAAAGCATGCTTGTTTTATCTTGGGTATAAAGGTAACAATATAAGCTGAAAGCAGGAATACCTGAAGAATCCACTGAAATCCCCCAAGCAAGGGAGAATCAGACATGAGATATTGATGGTATTGATGATTCGTGCCTAACCAACATATCGTTCTGTGGCTGAGAGTTCGAAATTGAACTACGTTGTTTTGCAGAAATGATGCATAGGTGATACTTGCCATTCTGCAAGAAGCAGCCATAAGCAATCAAATCAGATTTTTATATTTCACCCCTTTTCTCCATTCAACTATGACCTTCCATATGCACTCAGTACACACATACAGTACTTACAATTTTAAAACTAATACAAATATACGTGTCTAACAGTACACCCATCACTGAGCTACAGCTACCTCAGATGGGAAAAAAAATAAATCAATCAAAGGATAATAGAAACTCTCTCTCCCCCTTTTGGAAATGTTTCAGAGTAAGAGGGTAAACCGCACTGCTGCTTTAGACAAACACAGTACATACAAAATAACGGTTTTCAAATGAGCAAACATGCCAAACAAGCAAACAAAAAAGGATCAATATCTGTTACCAGGCTAAACCCAAGCCTTCCCCTTTCTAAGGTGATTAGACTCTGCTCGTTATTGAAATTAATATTCCTCATGTGCTACTTAATTGGCTAGTTTTCCAACTGATGAAGTTCTATATTAATATAATTGTTTCCTAATGAACAATGCATGTAACAGCTTCTAAAAATTTCCTGAGAGAGCCCAGAACAGGATCCGTGCAAAAGAAAGAGGCTGGGTTTTTTGTTTTACCAAGCCTAGAACCTTTCCTATTTCACCTGTCAGAACACATATTCAATCACTTATTTATTCTCTTGCAATACGGTGGGATGTTTCCCCTTACCTCTCATTAGCATCAGCTTACTGAAATAGAGGTACACACACTATTTCTCAGCACTGGAGTGTCCTGCAGTGAGACAAGGGCAGTGTGGGTTCCCCAGTGATCAACAGCTCTTTAAGGCAGGTTCCAAGGCTGGAGCTTCAGCATTGCAAAATGAGTGGATGGTTAGTCACTGAGATAAAAATGCATTGTTCTGCTAGTCTCATTTTTGCTGTATATAGCATCCTGGCCACAGAAAGCACTGCCTCTTGAGGAATTGTGTCATAAGATGAGATCAAAGGATGTCACAGCGTGCAATGTTGTGACATATCGCATACAACAGCAACGTTCTCAGTCAAAAAGAAAAAAATCATAAGGTAACAATCATGAGTACCCTCTATTCCAGTAACAGTATTAATACTGGACAGAGGATGAGCCATGGAAAGACAAATTCCCTGCATTGCAGCCATTTGAAAAAGGCACCATACCTAGATCAGTAAGCAAGGATGCAAAAAAAACCACAGTAGTAAAGCATAAAGATGAAAAAGAAAAGTTTGAATCTCATAAAGATAATATACTCTCTAATTAGCAGAAAACATGGGGGCTGTTTTAGACTGAATGTAGAGTGAAATTAATAATATGTTAAGTATTCCTGTTTCACTTCTACATAGACATAAATGGCTTTTAGGGTGTCTGTCCTCTGGAAATGAATCATAGATGTTGTCACCTAAAGTGTTTACTGGCTCTGCACACCGACACAGGCGCGTTTCACTTCTACATAGACATAAATGGCTTTTAGGGTGTCTGTCCTCTGGGAATGAATCATACATGTTGTCACCTAAAATGTTCACTACTGGCTCTGCACACTGACACACACGAAGCTTATACATGACCCCCTGCAACCTACACGAAAGTGATCCCAAGCATAACTATTGTTTCTTACAGCTGCACAATGGTAAATGGAAACTGCAGTTTTCCGCTGTGATTTTGCCAGACGTAGTTTACAGATATAAAATATACCAGAAGATTATCTCAAACCAGGGTACTGGTAGTTTTATCAGAATTACAGATGTTTACTGGCTCTGCACACCGACACAGGCGCAGCTTATACATGACCCCCTGCAACCTACACGAAAGGGATCCCAAGCATAACTATTGTTTCTTACAGCTGCACAATGGTAAATGGAAACTGCAGTTTTCCGCTGTGATTTTGGCAGACTTAGTTTACAGATATAAAATATACCAGAAGATTATCTCAAACCAGGGTACTGATAATTTTATCAGAATTACAGAAGATATTAATGGGTGGGCTAAAAAAAAACCCTCATTCAAGTATAACCCTTGAACTGTAAATATCCATTGTAAATGAATCTTCTATTTCCTTGAAACTATAGTGCCTTCACCATTATCAATATTTTAGATTGCCTCCTACTATTTATGCAAGATTTCTAACCATATTCCTCCATAGCTTGTATCCAACAGTGAGCTACCTTTCAGATGGGCACATTTTTGCAACATGCTTTTTAGGTTATTTTTACTATAGAACAGAATCAGTTATTTTCCATCTGTAGAGACTGGGCACCTCTGACACATGCAAGCTGGAGGTATGGCCATATTTGGCATTAATATGCTCATCAATCAAAGTTGATTTCAAATCTAGAGAAAAATTATCTTTACAGGATTCTTGGAGACAGTCACTCATAGACATACACGAATGCAAAATCCATTATAAAGCAACTATAGGGGGTGAAAGACAGAATGGCTCTGGCTTTGCCCACAACTAGACCATCATCAGGCTTTGCTACAATATCATTTACAGGAAAGCTTATTGCACCAAGTCAGAAAATCTCAGAAAGAATGTTTTGTCACCTACATCTGCCATCTTCTCCTTGACTGGGATCAAATATCTCAAATTTGACACTACAGTCAACCATCTTTAAGCCTTAAAAGATGATACTCATTTAGTTCCTGAAGCCTTTTTTAAAGGAAGTTCATCCTACCATGACATACAATGGCTTCTCTATGCTAAAAAGTGTTCAATTACAGACTGCACCTCCTCCCCTCTGTTAAGGTCTACTGTTAGGAGAATCTCAAGAGAGAACAATGGTATTTGCTACTTCATTTCCATGCCACGAAATCACTGACCCTGGTGTTCAGGGGAGAAGACTTTTATTAGTATTGCTTCTCCAGCCACCTGCCAGAAAAAGAATGATGTTTTTGTTCTACAGTAAATTTAAAGAGTTACCTCTGATTACCTGGAATGAATACCCTTTGAACTGGTACTATTTCCTATTTGTGTCATATATATTTTCATAAGTTGCCCACAGTAAAGACAGTATAACAAAATCACTTACTGACAATGCCAGAGTACTGTATACCAGTGTGAGGCAGGGGGAAGGAAGGAAGAGTTACTATGGAAAGTCTCATCGCTTTAAAAAAACGTTACATAGGTATTCTTTACCATAAGTATTTACAATTTTTGCAATCTAAAACTGGAATCACCTTCCTTCATAAAACTGTGCTTTGAGTATCTCTTCATATGCTTATCAAGGAAAGCTAGCCACCATACAAACATGATGGATGAAATAAATCCCATCAGACTTCATATAGAAGGGTTTTCATGGTGACACTGTAACTGTCGTGGTTTTGGCTGAATTTACCAAAACCAGCCTGACAGATGGCCTTCCCCCACCCCTCAAAAGAGAGGAGAGGAAGAGATAAGGAGATTTAGAAGTTCAGAATGAACTAAACTATTTTAACAAAGAATTAATATAAAATCAAAAAGAATAAAATAATGAAATAGGTACAATATATACAAAACCATATCAAGCTCCCAGGATGACAGTCACGTCTCCAGCAGACACCGGACTCAGCGATGGATGGGAATGGGGTTACAGCTCTGGAGTCAGGAACACACGGATCGGGATCAAAGGCAGATGAACAGACAGAGTCCTCTTTGGACATCAGTCATGGAAGAAAGAGAGTTGACCCTTTGATCCCTCAGCTTTTGTACTGAGCATGGGGCACATGGGATGAAATACCCCAGGTTTGGGTCACCGGTCCTGTCCGCTCCTCCCCACAGATGTGACCCCCTCTACGTTTTTCCATTTCCAACCCTCTAATAGGGCAAATAACGAGATTGGCTGACCTTGGTTGTTATAGCAATAAGTATAAGCAAGGGCCTCTCTGCATACCATTCCTTGGCATGTAGCACAAACATTGGTCTTATCACTGAGAACGAGCAGTTTTCTCCACAATATGCTGTTAATTTCAGAGAGTTAGAAGAGGCCTAGCTAAAATGTAAAATTACTGAACAGAAAATTGATTCTGTTTTACTTCAAACCAGGACAGTACCTTGAAAACTCACAGTAACTTTATCTTCAGAGTAGCCTCAGACTTAGCATCCTTGAGATGTACTTACTAATGTTTTTCTTGTAAGAATTTATTGATGTGACAGAAGCCTGCGGAATAGATCCTACACCTTAGTCTATTCTTAGCACACCAAAGACAGAGACAGAGTTTGGATAAGCAATCATCTTTTTCAGATCCCTTCTGTCACCCTCAAGAGCAAACAGATGGCTAACTACAATGAGTAGGATCTACCCACATAGAAGTTCAAAGGAAAACAAAGAACTACTCACTTTACAGTCACTGCTGCTCTTTGAGCTGTTCTGTGCACGAGGATGTCAGCTTGCCTTACACTTCCACCGGCAGAACACGGGACTGCTCTTACCTGAGCTCTAAATGGCAGCTGGGAACACACCGTTCTGCATGGCTTAGGATAAACTAAAGGCAGAGATTATACATGCCTCCCTGTGCCCTTTCACAAATGTAAAAATTACTCCAGGATTCTACACAAAAGGTACAGGAACACACACCCTGACCCACACCTGAGAGCTTGAAGACCAAGGTAGCTGTACTGCTTCCTAGTACATAACTGCCTTTTTCACAGTCCTGATGTGAGCTATTGACTTTACTTAATTCAGTTATATGCTATTCATATTTACGTAAGCCAAAACCCCCATATTTTTTGTGTACAATGTTCCTCTTTGTGCTTCAAAAACATTACAGAGGTACGTAGCAACAGATGGCAACTCAATCAATGAGAAAAGCAAAATACTTCAGAATAACATTTCATCAAAAGCAGCTTAGAAATGTACAGCTCCTCCAACCTGGGCAATATCCTAAAAGAAAAAGAGCAAGAAAGTTTTCCATTACCTTTGAAGTCCTTACATCCCAAGCTTTAACTTCTGGGCTGAACCCTCCACAAATGAAAATATTTGACTCTGTAGGGTGAAACTTCAGTGCGCTGATCCTAAATTCATTTTTGCTGCTAAATATCTGCTTCCCTAAAATAAAGTGAGAAGTGGAGGTTAAAATCTGAGCAGAAAATAAAATACACTGTCTGTTCCAACCTAGTTTCAAAAAAATCAATGTTGTCAAAGGTGAATATGTTTATATTAACACATTTCAAGTATCTGGGGATACTCTAATTTACTGAAACTACAAGATTGAACTCGCTAATTTCCATCTTTGTAAAATTGCTCCTGCTCATGGGCCTCAACACTACCGAATGCTTCCTACTGAGAGGAGAGAACAAGTGTTTTCCCACACTAAGAAGAGGAGCTCCACCAAGGTCCCAGTTCAGTCAACATGCAGGATTAAATCTACAAAACCAATGGCTAAATGTTTCCCTACAGAGTAGCCATAGTCTTTCCTTCAAAGGGATAAAAGTAACCAGAACAAAATATTATATGTCCAGAAATACCACATCTCAAACTATACTACAACTCTTGACTTGTTTTCTTATCTTTCTGTGAGGGTAGGAGTGAAACTTCTTCTTGAAAACAGGAAATAATTTGCATAGCATGGAGGCAATATGAAAGCAATAGCTGTTCCCATGGATACACCGTTCCCAACAGTTAATTGTGTAGACCAGTCTCCGCAGGATCCTGTGGTTAGTATCAATTGGATTGTCGACACTTTCAAAGGCAACAGAATTCAGCTAGGTTAATTTATAGGACTGTTTTTCACGGTCCGCTGCTTCCTTTCATGCTAACAAATTCATGATATTAATGTATATTCACTGAAATATCATTTTTGGAACAGCAGCATGGAATAAGAAAAATACATTTACTAGGTTTCACAATTTCAACTGTACGTTATATGCCATATATCACATATAAAGATCTACATTAAAGGTTTCACAATTTCAACTGTACGTTATATGCTATATATCACATATAAAGATCTACATTAAAGTTACTGCTTTACACCACAGTGAAGAAGGCACTGCAGAAGTCAAAAAGAACCCTTAAAATACTATGACAAAAGCTTCTTAAAATATTCATTAATCTACATTTTCGGCAAGTGAAAGTTGTCTTAAAATAGACTTTCTTAACTGAAAATACTTTGAGCTAAAAACATTAGTGATGGATGCAAATACTTACTGTGAGGCAAACAATTCAGAAAAACATTCGTATAGATTTTTTTTTTTATGCTTATTTTAAGATTTGGAGCAAATTTAATTAATTATGTCATCAGTTCCATTTTCCGCATCTGCTGAACTCAACTTATACAGCCAAGAAGCTAAGACTTGTCAAATTATTTATTTATTCATTTTAAAGAAAAGAAGAGAGCGATTTTACTTCATCATGTGCTCTTCAAGCTAGCAGGGTCAAGGAAAATGGATTGCAGGGAGCAAAGGGAGAGGTGAGTATTGTTCTATGTAAAAACAGGTTTTTGTAGGGGTCTTTTGTTCTTTTTTAATGGTTTCTCCACTCATTACCCATGCAAGATCTAAAGGGCCTTCCTGTCACTACTGTGTGAAAGATTTAACGTAGTCCATAATTTCCTTCTCCAGAGAAAAAATGTCACAGGAGCAGCAGAGGCCCTCTCTACAAGTTATATGCAACAGTGACCATCTCTCACCATGGGAGCTTTCAGTACCCCAACAGCTACAGAAGGGAAAAAAGACTCCACAGGGAAGGAAGAAAGTATTAAAATCATCACTTATAGGAGCAACAAGATATTGGTCTCATGTACACCACTACCAGGCATCATTTGCAGTCTTTAGAAAAGCATCCACAGCACTTGAGAAAAATACTTAATTTCCCCATGCAGCCTCACTAGTCAGTTTGTTCCCAAGGAATTTGGTACCTACTAGCAACCTAGTTTAATAAACACTCTGTGAGCAAGTCTTTAATGGTACTGCAGCCTGAAATTAGCAAAACTGCAGCCTACTTGTAGTATTCCTGACAAACAGGTTCACAAAGTATGCATCAAGGCATAGATCTTCATGGAGTGTATTGTCTAAATACCATTAAATATATACATAACTGATCCAGTGGAACTCATCATCTAACCTTCCAACAAACATTAATTGTTTAACCGACTTTACTGAGATCTGTTTTTACTTCCACAAGACTTCTGAAAACTGCTTCTTCTATAATGCCATTGTGCTCTCTACAAACGCTCTAGCCTAAGAGGTGGGAAAGCCAGGTAAGACACAATCAAAAAAGATGTGCACTAAATTCAAGACACAGTTAATCTACTAGCTACAAGACCTGTTACATTTTCCACAGAAAGAAGATTGATTTAATGTAATTTGTTATTACTTAGTCCATCTTTCAATCTCATCCCCAGCTACTTCCATGTAATTCAAGCATTTGCTCACTATTTTCTCCAGAAACTAAAATTCTCTAATTCCCTACTCCATCTCCTCCTATTTTAAGGAGTACTGCACTTGCCATTTTCTTGTCTTCTAGAGTCTGCAATTGATCCAAAACCTCTCCTAGTACTGAGATCATTACAGTGTAATTCTATGAATTCTACATTTCAGTGTAATACTAAATTGAATTAATGCAAACAACTTGAGCATCTCATTCACCCCTACACCCTTTAACCCCTTCCTTTTCCTATTTTAACCTGTTTGATGCAGATATTAACCACACTAGTTTTTTGACTGGTCGGAGGTGCAATCAGGAGATGTTAATCTTAAAATCTCAGGCTCTCCAATTAATACTTTGAAATACTCTCTCTCATTCTCTCACTCCCCCAGGTGAAACTGAATCAAATGTTTCTTTTTGGAAGCTCAGTAAACAGTGTTCTGAAGAATCTGCTGTTATTAGATGCATAGATGAATTTCATTCTACTCTCATGTCACAGAAAATAAGAAACAGGCTGGAATGGGGAAAAAAAAGAACATGGGAGTAAAGAAGCAGCAGACAACATATTCAAAAGAGGAGGATCCCAACAGTACAACAAGGAAACCCTCCTATTGCTAGAACTGAAATTTATGCACAATACACAGAATCTAAACCGGACTGCTCGCCATACAAAAATGCCTGAACCCAGCAAAATGCATTTTCTAATGCTTATATGTATACATCCCTTAAACTCTTCCCTTTTAGGTATTAGGACTGCAGGGCTGAAGTGCTGAGGCCCATTTTCTACGCAACTATGAAACCTCTATCACCAGACATCTTTCAGAACCTCAGAAACTTTGGAAAAATATCCACCTGAAAGATGAACATGTGATGTGGGGCAAAACAGCTCATGCAGTTCAGTACATTAAAACAATGAATTCAACTCTAAGCCCCTTTCCATACAAACTTTATCTAGTGTGTTTTACTACCATGAGCAGAATTTGCTGTTTCCCACGCTGTAACCTTGCTGTGACAGAATCTAGCCCCATGTTTGGGAAATCCAGTGTTTGCTGGAGATCCTGCTCCACCTTTCTGGCAGTCGGTATTTACAGTTATGTACATTTTTGGCTACAATTACTCAGTTTATTTAACATCAAACACATTCAATTTTTCAGGCCTTATTTTACATATTGCAAATGATGTCCTTTGAGCAGAAGACTCCTTTATCCATAATAGAATACAATGGGTGTAAATCAACAAGCTTGTGTGCACTTCTATTGTGTATATATTTATTGTATTTTAGTTCCTAAAGGCAGCATAACAAAGACTGAACCAAGTCATAGGCTGTAGAAAATTACATCTTCTGAAAATCTATTTGGCTAATTGAGGGAAAACCCATACCACATATCATTTTCCTGTATGAGAGGTTGCTATTCCAAAGCAGAAAGCAAATGTTTCTCTCAATCTTTAATATTCACAATTTCAGTAACAATATCCACTACATCTTTGCAGTGTGTTTTATATTCTGAGTGTGCTTTAATTCAATTCTTCATTCATTAAAGGCTCACCAGTAACATACACAGTATGAAAAAAATTCTTTAAAAACATCTTGAACATATGTTTCTGCTCCTTTATGCTGCAGCCTACTGTGAAACTGCTCAACTATGAAATCAGATATTTTAAAGGCTATTTAACATTGTGAATCTTTCAGAGAACACCAGCACAGTTATTGAGCACAGGATGCTTCTGTAACTGTGTTTAGTGGTCCTGAGGTTCACACCTCTACCTACATAATCCAAAAACATTCAATTCCTTACACTAATCTGTAAAGAAAAATGAAGTCTAAAACTTACAAGGACATGAGAATAATCTTGGTAAGCAGAACGGATTTCCCTTCCATATTTATATATAGATATAAGACAATATATACAGGGGGGTTGGAACTCGATGATCTTTGAGGTCCCTTCCAATCCTAACCATTCTATGATATATTAAAAAAAAATTTATTGCAGTGGCCTACATAAT
The DNA here is from genome assembly GCF_001431845.1 of Calidris pugnax. Classification (NCBI taxonomy): domain Eukaryota; kingdom Metazoa; phylum Chordata; class Aves; order Charadriiformes; family Scolopacidae; genus Calidris; species Calidris pugnax. The sequence goes on along the minus strand of NW_015091083.1, from coordinate 6,937,644 downwards.
CCAAAAACATTCAATTCCTTACACTAATCTGTAAAGAAAAATGAAGCCTAAAACTTACAAGGACATGAGAGTAATCTTGGTAAGCAGAATGGTATTTCCCTTCCATATTTATAAAAAGATATAAGACAATATATACTCGATGATCTTTGAGGTCCCTTCCAACCCTAACCATTCTATGATATCTTAAAAAAAAATTTATTGCAGTGGCAATCTCTCTCACGCAGAATAGTGAGAAGAAAATTAGATTGATCAGACATAATTTCTTCTTAACAAACCAATGTTGGCCATTACTTGTCCACTGGCACGCAAAGGGGCTTGAAATGTTAAAATGTCCCCAAAATAAATATTTTTCTCTCTTCTTATTGCAAGGACTTCACATTAGTGGGTATAAAAAGTAAAATGCTGTTATCTCCTAGCTGGAGAGTGCCCACTAAACTATGTTCAACACATTACTTAAAACTGTTGAATTTTGCTCTTCTTATTGCAAGGACTTCATATTAGTGAGTATAAAAAGTAAAATGCTGTTATCTCCTAGCTGGAGAGTGGCCACTAAACTATGTTCAACATACTACTTAAAACTGTTGAATTTTATGGGGAATTTTGAGACCTCATATCAAAGATGCCTGTATATATTTAAAAGAAAAAAAAAAATAAAAATAGAAAAATCAATCAACTGTGTATTTTTCTGAGGTGTCACAAAAACCCTTACATGCATATTCAAACAACGTACTGTCTACATCGTACTGGGAGAGAAGGTGACGAATAGCAGAAGTCACAGCTCTCCTGAGGTGATATTTATGTCTGAGCACTAAAACTCCTGGGTGAACAAATGGAATTATGTTAACATAAATAATCTCATATCTCTAGGACTACCAGATTATAATATAAAAGAAAATATAGAAAAGCAAATTTGAAGCATCCTCTTGAAGGTACAAAATGTTCCATTAAGAAACTCTCAAAATACTGCAAAATAAAATAGGTTTACAAAGATTTGTGTGACCACAATATATATGTATATAACTGTCCTTCAAAACCAACAGCTTAATTTCAATATCCTAGTCATGATAATGCTAAAAGTTTAAAAATAATGGGGAATTTGAATTTGCCATTATGAATCTGAGGAAGTTATATTTGAAATCAAGTTCAATCCATGAACTTAAAATACAACTGCAGCATTTGGCAACACAGGAAATGTGCCAAAAATTCTTGGAAGACTCCCTCTATCATAATATTAAAGAAATGAAAAATATCTACAATATGCAAATAGTATCAACCGAGCCAATGTTCTGCCTATGCTATTGTACCAATTCATTTGTGACTAATGCAAAAACCACTGATGAATAAAACATATATTCCAAAAATAAAATAGTTATAAATAAATTTTAAAAATACAATTACCCTTCTAAAGTTGGTGGAGCATCTCTATCACATCTGGACATAACAAAAGTTAAATGTCAAATGTACTTGACCTAGAACCATTTTAAAAGCCATTTTTTTTCCAGTGCTCTCTGAATACACCACTACTTACTGGTCTGTAAATAACACAGCGGCTGAACTCACTCGTAAAAATGACTGCAAGTGTGGTGTTCGTAGAGATGAAAAAAATCAGGGAGTCTCACTTGTTCAAACTACTGCATTATTACATTTGTGAAACATTTCAAAAAGCTTTATTTTTACAAAGAAATAATGTATATAAAATAGAACAATCAAATAAAAAAATTACCCAGTAGTCGTTACAGGCAGCTCAGCTGCAATTTTTGGATCTATTAATATCTATGAAACCCCATGTTACAGTAATGGACTTGTCTCTTGCAAACTGTAGCCACAAAACCACTCACGTGAATGACGCATGAGTAACCTTGCGTTTCTTAAACATTTTATGAGTATTTTGGATCAGACATACTCTGAATGCGTACCACTGTTTTCAAGAAAAGTATATTTGTGGAAATCTTGACATCCTGGTGTTAGGAAAATGGAGGACCCTTTAATATAATAAGTGACAATCTATAAAAAATGAATTTAGAAAAAAGGCACTTGTACAAAAGTTACCTGTTTTCACCAGATGAGGACAAGTGAGCTCCTTGTACCTCAATCACTTGAATTCTTCTCTTTCCCTGTTCTTCATCATAGCATCAACAAACCATGTAGGGTGGACCTCCAGGGGTCATCTAGTCCAAACCCCTACTCAAAGTAGGTGCAGCTGCAACAGGTTACTTAGCTTGTCTGTCCACTGAAGTTCTGAGCATCTCCAAGTACAGAGACTCCACAGCCTCTCTGGACAACCTGTTTTGGTGTTTGAGCCACAAAATTTTCCCATGTTCCTACATTTTTCCTTTGCCTCTCATCCTTTCACTGTACATCTCTGAGAAGTGCCCATCATCATCTTCTAATCTGGCTAATCTGGCCTGGGATGAGGTTGACCTCTGCTGCAAGAGAACACTCCTGATTCATATTCTACAAAGGGACCCCAGGTATTTTTCTGCAAAGCTGCTTTCTAGCCAGTTTAGCACCAGCCTGTTCTGTTGTGTGGGATTACTTCATTCCAGATGCATGACTTTGCATTTGTGTTTTTTAAACTTCATGGGGCTCCTATCAGCCCATTTTTCCTGTTTGCAGCATTTTAGGTGTTATATATAAGAACTTTCATTAAATACACTTGACAAAGGGAAGAGGCTTGATGATGTAAAACTGCAGGATGAGCTTTCATGGATGTGGCTTCTACCCTTGCATCAGTATTTCTATGCCAGCAACAAGAAAAATTCTGCTTTATGATTAATAAAATTTCAGTGTTTGCTTCTATTCTGGTGTTTTTCAGATGATAAAGGTTAAAAGAAAGAAAAAAAAAAAGAAAAGAAAGAAATTACCCCAGAAAATGCAACATCCCAAGTCAAGGGATACCCAAAGTTAAGTCCAAGCTTAGAAACAAAATTTCCTGGAGAATTTATTCTAGCACTGTTTGTTACAACAATGCTGGCACATTCCTTTGAAGAATCTCATAACTAGATGTCATCAGACCCAGAACAAACAATTAGCTAGACTACAGTTTTGATTTAATAGGGCAGAAACTATGTTCCTAACAGAAAACCAACACAAAATGACAAAAAAATCCCAACTGAGCAGCTCAATACCATGAATATACTAAACTGTATTTGTAACCTTTCCTAAACTTTTAAAAGTAATTCTCTTCAGACTGTTAGGGTTTTTTTGGTGAAGTACCAATTTTTATAACACATGTAATATACAAAATCTATACTGACAACAAAGACAATAAAGATTAAACTTTAGCAAAAATTACTAGAAAAGTGTTAAACCAGAACAACATACACAAGAGACAAGAGCACAGAGCCTTAAAGACAGTATTATGATTTATAAAATCCCACCAGCATGCATTTATGGCATTTAAACACACTGGTAGTTAGTTCAGTCTAGCAATGGAAAGTAATTAACACCAAAGTCTAAAAAAGTATCTAAATGTCCTCTGTGAAGGAACAGTTCTAACATCTATCTGAAGTTAATCAAAGAAGAAATCATCTCAGCACTGATGAAGAGTGAGGAGGAATGAATGATTCAGTAAACTAATGTAAATCAAAATCTTATAGCTGCCTTAGTGGTTTTCAAATGGAAATGAGGCTTTTTATATCAAATTGATTTGAATTCCAGAGGCAAACTGCTTGTCCTGTTTCTCTGAAAAGAATTGACTGATACGTATAAAAGAAAGAATAACTTTACAACAGAGAAGGAAATCAGAAACTGGCCTGCGTGCGTAGAAAATCAGAATAAAATTCTAATCACTCATAACACACTTTTCCAAATGAGGTGTGTATCACCGAAATTCAGGTCCAAACATCAACATTACAACTGCAGTTCACAGATGCTACAAGGAACCCTGCATCCTTGACATAAAGCAATAATGAATATCTGGTATTTTCAAGGATTATAAGCATTCATTTTGTCTTTACATGTATGGTTTATTTAAGCAGTTACAAATACTACATAACTCACAAGTCAGTAAGGAAAGAGCCATTTATAAGCTTACCTGTTTTGAAACTTTGTAAATATAACTTGTTACTGTTCTCATTGCCTAAAACACTAGAAATACCTTATTTTAAATGAACCACGACAATCAACAAAACCCAGACTCTTATCCCATTACTGGATAGTTAAGTCAAAGAGATGTTAGAAATTAAAGTATATGATTAAAATTACATATCTTTGGAATTTGTTCTATGGTTTTATAAAATGAGATTTTCCCCAGAGTAGTCCCTTCAAAATCTATTCTAAAATCTATTCTGCTGCTATAAATCCCATTAACAGCAGTAGCCATTCTTTTTAGAACTTGTAAGCACTACAGGCAAAATTAAATTCCCTCGGATTAGTAAGATTCAGTTATATACGAGACTAGAAATTAGAAGGTTGCTGCAATGAGACTGAAAATAAAAAAAAAAAACAAGTAGTCTGGCAAAATTAATGACTTGGTTTATACTAACCAAATGTCTTGCTACTGCATCGGATATATAAGGTTCTTTTCCCCATTACAAAATCTGAATATTCTTGAAACATCAATATTCCATAAGTGTGTCACCTGTTTTACATTCCCAAACTACAAAAGCTCCCTTCCAGCCATCAATGAATTTAAATACTTCTGGTATGAAAAACGTTGAGAAAAATAAATTCTTAGAGCATGAAAAAGAATCTTCTTTTCATATGAACAATATTCATAAATTTCCTGGCCATTTTCCCAGTTCATCTGAATAGGATTTGTGCTCTCCAGATATTCAAATACAATGTACTTCTTACTTTGACGTAAGAGAAAACCCTAGTAGACAAGAACTTCTTGCAATTTTTGTGAGGGTTTCTTTGTAGTCTTACCAAAAAATATTGCACCTTTGCAGGAGTTAAACATTTAAAAATAAATTAAATGGAAAAAATAAAATTCTGTCTCTTCAGTTGAGAAGGTACTATTTTAGGCCTAATTATTTATACATACAGAGGTGCCCTATTATGTACAGCTCCAATGAATGCTGCTGTATGAATGCTGATAACACATATAAAGGAGAGAAGAAATACAGCTGATAGAAGCACTTAGTTTGTGAAGGAGACATGAGGAGAGATAGAACTGGTTTACTGGATGCTAAGGTCACAAAAATCAAATCCCAAATCAAATTCACAACTGCATCAAAGCAACACAGGTTCAGTCTCAAGGTTTCATAGCAGAATTTCAGACATATTCAGATGATAAAAAAAAAAATCACCTAAATAACTCTAAGCACAAACTTAAAACCCACCCAATTGAGAATGAGGTACAAGCCTATGTTTAAATTAACCATAGGTATAAATGCTACCTAAGTCAGCCTTAAGAGGGTCTTCAAATGCTTTAATGAATGATCATGACAGACCATAAAAAAAAATACACATTACATTCTCTTCATCTGTGCAGTACCTGACAACAGACATTACAAGTGATCATGATGTCAAAGATATGTCAGTTTTCTTAAATATCTCCTACTACCCTTAATTGCTGAGACACTTCTTTTTTAATGAGGACACTTTTCAAGAACTCTAACTCTGATTTATAGATTTTATCTATATCTTTAGCAGAAAGAATAAGGCTAATGGATCCAAATTTATCTATACTCAATAAAGACAGGGCTATAATGCAGCTTATGTGACTTTTACCTGTTTCTACATCTGTTAAATGCAGCATGGAATCAAAGCCCCCACTGAGGATCCTTCTTCCACAAGATGTCCACTGGGCAGCTCGAACAGCACAGGAGTGACAGGAATATGTTCTTAAACAGCAGCCAGTATCTACAGCATCCCATACCTTAAAAAGAAGGATAAGGACAACTTTGTAAAGAATCACAATATTTTTTTTCAATGCACTGATAAGTAGCTACAGCAAATCATCAGGGCTGAGAAAGCTTTGCATTCCAAAGTCATTAAGCCTTTAAAGTTTGCTTGAAGTAACTACACAGTTGATTAGAATTAGGGCATTTAATTAACAAGGCACGAATCAGTAACACATGTTTATAACTTGTATTATTTCTTGAGGTGTCTACATTGCTCTCAGTGACAATTCATCTTATACTTTCCCATTCATAATGCTGTCCTACCCCTGTGCAGGTATGTATCCAAGTATATTTTCCCTTTAAATATTTTTTCCTCTAAATTTCTGTCTCTATCACATTTTGCTTTCCACCGAGTAAGAGGAATCCTAGCAGATTACAGCTTTCACATCTACCTGTAGATAGGCTATTATCATATTTGTCGATCAGCTTGTAATTTTAAGTAGAATTTTATCTTAACTTCACTGAGGAGGCAGATAAGAACATCACCATGCATCTACATGGAAATTTCTAAGGACTGGTCTAAGTCCTCTCATTTTTCAGTTTCTGGACAGAATTAAGTTGATGCTAAGCAATTCTGAAAACTCTATTCTACTAGTTATCCAGGTTTTTTTTAAGTATACAACAGCTAATACTTTCAGATCATAAGTAGTCCTGCTCAGATTTTTAAAGCAATTTTTAAAGATCAAGGCAGTTGTTTCCAAATAATATATTTTAGAAAACAGAACCAGTCTGAGTTATAATTTCAGTTACCAAATATAGTTCACAATAATCAAAAGTACCTCCTTTTCATGGTGCTCTTTTTGTCATAGTTTTAAGATAAAATTAGAAGTTTATCAACAAATGACCTATATAAATATCCAGTATGCTCAGTTCTGAGACAGAAGGCTAAATATCAAAACTATTTTCCCAATGAATATCCTGCTTCAGTAAAAGCCAGATTATAAAATATTTTATGATTGTGTGATACAATATAATACCTGTTGAGTTGTCTAATAAAATGGATACCAAATGCAATAACCATACCAGTAAATCCTACATTTTATTACTTCTAATATTAGTAGTACAAATAAATCAACACTTTGACAGTGCTTCATGATAGTTTTATTGCGGTTTCAGTAAACCCAAGGCAGTTTATTGCTTTAAAGTCACTGTTTTACTTCATGGCACTTCTATTTGTGGTTAGTCATTTTCATCCTGCGAAAACTTGCAGGATGAAAACAACACTGTCTATAAGCTTAGAAGGTTATTCTGAATTTTGTCTATTCTAATCACTTTCTCAATTCTAAGATTGTTCATATAATGCTAGGCAATTAACAGAACACAAAAAAGAGAGACTTTTTAAAAGTGAGATAAAATTCAACATTCATGGATGTTAACGCAAAAACACTGAAGTTAGTACCAAAATACAATTGACTGCATGTTTGTGCATTTTAAAGGGTGTTAAGAACAAAACCAACTCACTAAATCAGAAAACATAAGTAGATGTTTGCTTTCTTGTGGCAACAACACAATTCACAATACAGGAGAATGTAAAGGGGAGAAAAAAGCAAGGCTTCTGGTAATGTATTTTTATCTTCTTTATTATATATTCTTCTTACTGGACAAAAAGGACTCACTGACAATATCATTATTATATAGTCCATACTCAGAAGACAACGTTCCATTATAGAAGATTATTTCATCAAAGTATCTTCTAGCACGGAGCGCAGTTCTGCAATGCAAAGCAACCAATTATCATTAATTACTTGAATAGTCAGTTAAGACTGGAACTGTGATGGCCATACCCTAAGTATTCTACCCTATCCACAAGAAAAGAAAGCAGGAAAATTTTAATATTAAACTGCTTTTGAAAGTGAGTTTCTCTGCTTTAATGAGTTTTAATGATCATTCCAAGCTTCACAGTATTAAAAAAGGGTTAATTGTGTCTTGGAGGGTTTTTAATGCGAGAAAGCTAATGAATGAATCAAGATGAAAGGAAAAACAGGTGGTACATGCTTCAGATATTTTTCTGTCATGTTTTAGCGATTAAGTATGAAAACTCAATTTTCACAAGAAGGATGAAATAAAGCAAGTTCAACAGCACTTCTGAGTTCCCGCTCGATAAAAAAAAATAAAAAAAAAAAAAGAAAAGCTGTGTAAATGGAAAAAGCGCAGGCTTAAAGCTGCACATTTCCCTCTGTTACGTGAAACAGAAGACACCATCAATGCTGGTGGACGAGACCATGCAGTGACCGTGCACATGGGACACGTTAACAAACACCATGTTTCTCTCCGCTGTTTTGCTTTCCATCATCTCCTTCTGCTCAGGTAACGGCGGTGCCGCAATGCCTTCTGCGATCAGAGCCGCGTGGGCCAAGCAGTCTTCACTGAGCAAATTCAATTAGTTTATTGCCAATTAACGGAAGCTTTTAATTACACGTTCAAGTATTGAGGGAAAAAGAGCAAGAGTTAAATGAGGCCTCAGAGGAGCCACTTCCCTCCCCGGGCTCCACTTCAGCCCAGCACTTCTCCTCCCCAATTCCTACCCCTGCTCCCCCTGTTTTCATCTGCCTCACGCTTGGTCCCTTCCTCATCTTTTCGGCCAGACAACAGCCATCATAGGGCCTAGCGGTTTTTTGTTGCCTCTCCTTGCACCTTACTCTCTTCATCCTTTCTCTGCTCCTCCTCACCAGACGGACAACTCTTCCCCTTGTGTCTTTACCTCCCCATCGCCTTCTATGTCCTCACACACATCCTCATGTGTCCCCTTGTGTCCCCTGCCCTCAGCAGCTGCTCCCTTTCTTCAGTGTGTGTGAGTGGAGGCACCACGTGCTCCTCTGAAGTTCTGTCTCACAGTGAGTTGTTTTCATCCATTTTGGAGAAGGCTGGAACGAGGTGTAGCAGCATAGGGTGGCCCATGACCTCCTCCCACGCAGGGGAACCCTGCAGCCCCTGCTATCCAACCCCACCATTCATGCCCAGTACAAGAGTCCGTTCAGACAGAAGAGTTATGGCAGACCTCCATCAAGATACGGTCCAGCGCAAATTCACTGGAGCCCACAGATGTGCTTTTAAATAATGCTGAGAGGTGCCACTTCTGCTGTGGCTTCACAGCTTAATGGATAGAGCAGTGTAAACAAGGCAGCAGAAGAGGATGGCAGAGGATGTCCTGCTGTGCAGTGCAAGCTTCATCCAGGCGCATTCACCCCTATGTAGGGTTCCAAATGACCTGCCTGGGGTTTTCCTTCAAGTCTCATGTCTAGTCATTTTAGCTCAGTGTAACTTCAATAGATCAGTGTGCGCCCTGCGAGGAGGACACTGTGCAGTGCATCCCCAGAACAATTTCAGAGCTTGAAGATCCAATATTCATCTTCCACAGGAAAAAGGAAGCCACAGCAAATAGCTGCAGCTATTTGCAAGAAGTGGTATTTGATATTTACAGTTAGCTCTTCAGCAATCACTTAAAGATGCAGCGATGCCCACAGAAAGTCATATAAAGGTGAGCCATTGCATATCAAGAAACAGAAATGGGTGTGCAGAACCCAAACCAAGGCAATTAAAGGACAAGCTATGCATCATCTGTACAAATAAGAAATTATGAAAAGGTGGGAGCTGTCCAGCTGCAACAGAATGATTCTGTCCCAAGTTACAAACTCTGTCTATAGAATTGACAAGAGATGTTAACTGTGTTATGCCCAAAAATGGAAAATCTACTGTATTTCCTTACCAAGTAAAGATGATTCAAAGGACCATCACAAAGCGACCATCAAGCCTGCATTTTCTTAGAGAGTCCGCTTATTGCCACACATTCAAGAAATGTTTCACGTTATAAACAGTAATCAGCCCATTCTGTCCCTTTAGAAAGAATCCCCAAAAGAATGAAATATGCAACTACTGTCATTAGGAAAAAGGCACATATTACTGTATTATCTCCCCTAAGTCTACAATTATAAACTAATGAATTCAGTAATATTTGAAACAAATAAACAGCCAAGACTCAAAGCTTTGAAATTAGCTAGTTCTTTTCAAACATTTTCTTCAATTCCTTTCTGGCATTAAGGTATCATGAACAGTTTAATTGCATTTTCTCCAATTTTATTAAAATTGGCTTCAATGTGTCAAGCTGGTTCATATTTCACTACTAGTTCTTACTCTTCTGTACTTCACTATTTATAACATTGCCTTTCTATTTCTTTTCCATCAACTGCTTTCATTTCATTACCTCTCGTATTATAGAACCTATGGTGATTACATAGTTATCTCCTAGGATTGATATATGGGGCCAAAATGGCAGGTACAAACAGCCAAGTGACAAAATTATACCAGAGATTTCTTTACAAAAGCAATTTTCTTTTTACTTTCTGCAAGGCATGTTGTAATTCAATTGCTCTTTCACATTCTTAATAATATTTGGAAATAAAGGCTTCAGAAGTTGCTTCCTTTCCTGTACAGTTTAGGAAGGTTGTGAAAATACTGTAACCAGCATTTTAGGTAATATAACCAGACCTCCTCACCCTCAAGATCAGAAGTTCACAAATCATGTAAGCACCTAAACAGTATAACAGTTGAGATTTATTATAGATTATGTGTTTCCAGATCCTATTTTCTGACTGAAAGCTTTCAGGAAAACAGCCCCTGAAAATAAAGTACTTTGGATTGAAGTTAATAAAAACTCTCTTGGTAGGTCACAGAAGAAAATAGGAGAAGGTAAGTGTTTGCTATTCAAGTAAATAGCATCCACAGAAGAATGTTCAGGGGTCTGCTAGGCTATCAGCCAGCTCATAGGACACAATAAAGGCTTTTATCTTACTGACCATCCAAAACAGGCATTCATTCCTAGGGAAAAAAAAGTCATAGCAATGTAAACCGAGTAACCAAAGTAATGTGAGAACTCATCTAGCATACAAAGACTGACAAATTAGCAATTGAGCATGTTTCTTCCATTGTCATTCTATGATTATCTATAGCGCACTCGCCTCCAAGCAAATTAGATGGCAGAAAAGAAAGTATAGAAGCCTTACTTTTAGAAAGGGAAAGGTGCATCTATTCAAACAGACAGTCACTAATTGCACAGTGAACCCAAGAACAAAGATTCAGTTGTGATGAATTACAGGTTGGAAGCAAGTATCAGGAATTAACTTGTATGCATTTTGAATTTGCATGCACAGAGGAACTACAGCAGAGCCAATCAAGAATGCTAAACAAGAAATTAATTTCTGGAGCATGCATAACAAAATTAAAAACTTTTAACAGATCAATTCAAGTTAATGTCAACATAACATCCATACTAAAATAACAGAAATCTCCCCCCTCAATTTAACTACGTTGTGCCATTCTTCTGTAATTACCAGCTTCCTCTGTCAATGGCTTCTACTACATGAACAACAGAAAAAATAGTTTCCAACTTCTAGATTAATCTCAATACAAAGGTGGCATTTAAGAAACAGCCCTTTTCAGGGATGACGTGGGACGGTGTGACAGTACCAAGTTACAGGACACACAAAGAATTACTATGCTTCAACTAGAACATATGATGCTTCTTTCCAAAGCATGCTCAGGTTGCTCCACAGACTTGTGAAGCTGGAGAGACATGACCTTCTCCTTTCCCTTTTTGGAATAACATTGCTCCCTGGCATGTCTCAAGGATTAAAAAAAAAAACCCTGGTTTTTCCTGCTTTGTATATTTTTAACCACAGAACTGAATTAATCTCTGCAATTTGAACATGTCATATGTGCTAACATGCATAGATTCAAGAGAATGGTACTCCCTGAACCATACTGCTTTTCTGATTTCATCAATATCTAAATACTGTAATTTCCTAAAAATTCCATAAAGATGGAAGCCCCACCACTATCTGCAGAAAATCACATCTTTTCTAGTTTGCAAAGCAAGCTCTGAACTGTAGTTTAAAAGGTTCCTCAAAAGTCAATGGGCCAGAGGGCAGTGTTAGTCCCACGGCAAAGTTACAAAAAGGTATTTGCTGCTGCTTCTTCAGATTCTTTACCTGGATGAGGTGCAGCTTTGGGCAAAAGAGTTAAAAATGCCCCTTGGGTATCTCTAACCAAGAGCAGTAAGTACAAGAAGTCACTCAGATGGACAAGTACATTCTTTAGTTCATAGAATTGAGACAACAGAAAGCCAGGAAAGAAGCAACAAATAGCTGAAAAACAAATAAACAGCCAAGCATCAGCGTGTGCCTAAACCTCTCCAAGCCACTGCATGACTGAAAAAAAAATCTGATCTTGAGTGGGAATGTAATATAATATGTACAAACTCCTAGAGTAACTACAGGAAAATATAGAATAATTCACTGTTGTGTCAATTAGTGGCCTTTTAAAATAGTGCGCTAAATATTTCAGTTGTAGTAGAAGGTAGAAGTTGTTGAAATTTTGAAATGAAATTACAAATTGGATCACTGTCTTTGCAGTCTTTTGTCTAAACATGTAGTTAAACTGCTTGACAACTAGGAGTTAAGGAAAAACGATGAGCTATGGTCTAACTTAGTTGGACGTGTGTTAATAAATTTATTTTCATACAGTTATGAAGGATGTAAATAGATGTTCAGATTGTTATACAGACTATGACTGGTGCCATTTTGGGCATACCAGTTTAATTTGTAAACTAAGTGTCCCAAAAAAGAGTTTTTCAGCAGGATTCTGTTAAACCAGATAAAGCTAACACATTTTCAGATGCGTTGAACACTTGCTCCAGGAATGTTTAAAAGTGTGCTAGGGAACATATTTGAAATGACATCCATCTTCCTAATCTAGACACGGTGTAAGAATTATATATGAACGCTGTCATTTGAGCAACCACTTACAGATTTCCACTACTTTCCTTCTTGCAGCAGACATAACTCAAAACACTATTAGCTTACTGATACAAAGCATAGGACTAGCAACTGACAAAAAGGAGCTAACTTTATTATTGCTTCAATATCTGAATAAGGGTTTGTATTTGGATAGTTTATTACTACCCTCACTACCACAGAAACAAGGGGAATGGAAAATAGCAAAATACAATAAATTTGATTAGCTGAGACAGTCAGCATAAGGTCTCACTTCATTATTTTTTTTTCTACCAAAAATTATAATATTAAAATGTTTCAAGTACATTTATCAAGCCAATGAGGTGGAAAAACTTCTTGTTTACAAAAAAAACCAACTAGAACAGTACATTAGATCATAAGATAGGTCTCAGTTTGTAGGGGGCTTTATTAAAGCAGAAGCACTTAAAGTTATAATACTAACTAACCAAGTTAGCGGTACTACTAGAAACTAGTCAGTGATATGAAAACCGATTTGCAAATATGTCAAGAAGCTTTAACCCTGATGAATCCAGCAAAGGCTGAGTTCAGTACAAGCACTGCATTTAGCTTCAGGAGGCAGCACTGACATACAAAGCATGGCTATGAAATACATTTCCAATTATTTGGTGTGTTTTATTTTAATCTTCCCTCCCACAGAAACTCAGCAGCCCTTTCCCCAAGGAAGGCTCCATAATTGTTAATTTTGAAGCTTCATTTTGGGTGGTTTTGCCATTAACAAGAAAATAAAAACCTAATCAAAAGTGTACTTTGAGCTACCAGCATCCTATAAAATGATTTTAAGAAAATACTAATAAACTAAGATAAAACATTGACATTATCAGCTGGTAAAGGGCAAGAGAAGAGAAGTAAAATAAAATTCTGTAAAAAGAAAACAAAAGCCCAACAACCCTATGGTAAGACCTATCCATCTGGTTACGTAAAATAAGGGAATATTCTCAGTAAAGCTTTAATAACAAGACCTACTACATCTAACCTAAACTTGTTTGTTGGCCATCTACTCTTGGAAATACACCTGATGATTCCATACTTCAAAAGCTGATTTGTAGCACAAGGAAAATCTAATCAGTGAATCAAAAAATACATAAAGAATTTTAATGTATACAAACCGGCTGGATTTTTGCCAATATAAATAATTAATAGAGCCTCCATGGGAGCCTTCAAATCAAAACTGGCAAACAGGACTCTTAAGAAAGGTGCAAATTATAAAAAAAATGGGTAATGGTAAGAGGCTGAACAAGACTGATGGAAACATTTCATAGACACTTCTATCAGAGAATTTTTAAATTATATATTGGCATTGTATCAAAAGCTAAAATTTTACCCAACGTGCTGTATTTTTCTTAGGACATACTAATCTCACCGGCAAATAACTTTTTTTCCATCCCCTTGATTCAGAAATGGAAAAAGAAAAGAAAGCATTGACACCAGTGAACCCCTATTTCTTGGATGATATTCATGTCTGGAATTACAGAAAATCAGAGAAGATGACAGGATGGCTGGGAAAAGACATTACTTTCATTTGGTGGCTTTCAATATTCTGACCCTGGTAAATATATGCAGTTTCAGGACAAACAAGCTCAATCCCCCAGTGTTTCACAACCTTCTCAGAGGGAGATCTTCAAGGTCAGTTCTTTGGATGGCACTAACACACACATTTCACGTCTGGATGAAATGCTGCTAAACATTGCCAAGTAACACACGCATTGATGTTGCAACATGAAATATCAGAATACTAATAACACATCTAAACGCTCGATTAAAGTAAATAAATGCTAGCATATTACATAATTATTCAGAAATAGGACCTGCTGCCTTTAAAAACTGAAGCTACGGATTAGAAATAGTTTGTTTATAAAGGATGTTTACCTAACATTAACAACTCTGTGATAAGAACTGGAATAAAACTGTCAAAGTACGAACAAGCTCAGGGTGAAATCTTGGCCTGCGAGGTCATTTACATGAAAACAAAGTTTCAATGCTATTCAGTAGCAATTACATTTGAGTGCTTTCATGACACAGCAACACATTGTAAAATTTTCTTTTTATTACGGCATGTCGGTTGCGGTGCCTGTTGAACTGGAATCATGACAGATTTATAGTGAACTATTTCCATTCAACACCTGGGCTTCACAAAAATAACAAAGCTGAACAGGCACTTTCTTTCAGGCTATTTGCACAGAATAACATAAGCACTGGATATGTAATAATCTACTTCTTTATGTCACCTAGCTTCTGAGTCACACATACACCTGAATTTCAGGTATTGCTACTAAGGTATCACAAGAAATTCTCCTCTTGGATGGCAAATCAATTCGGTATGCACATTATTGTTATTTCACCCAATAGATAAAATTTTACAAAAATCTCTAACTTGTTATTACTGAGACAGACAAAATATTTAGGTATGGAAGGTACACCTGATATAACAATCAAAAAAAAAAAAAACATCTAATACTTCCTCTATTTGACAGAATGGTAACTTAGAGGGCTTGCTAAATTTAACAAACCAATGAAAAAATTAAGGAGATCTTAAATTGTGCTGCTACAGCCCATTATGAAGTGCAATTATGAGAAGGTAAAATTATTTCAGTGCAAGTCCTCAGAGAGGCCATTAAGGTGCCATTAAAAGATCATTATAGTGTTTAACTTCATGAGTAAAGCTACTTCATTACAAGTCATACCATCATTTTAAAGAGAGGAATGTAATTCTCACCCCCCAAAAAAGTATTCTAATTCCAAATAACTACATCATCCTCATTTTGAGTCTTTAATTTCCAATTTTTAAATTTGTTAACCTTCTGCTTGCTTATGTAAGAATTAAGATCCAAGTGGTCCAATTTCCAGATGTGTTGGCACTAACAAGTCATTAATGCCAACGGAAGTTGAGGGCAGAGGGTTAATAAACTTTAAACTTTAGATTGGATTTGAAAATTTGGATTTTAATCTCTCAGTATTATAATATCTACTCTAACTTAACCTCCTAACTGAAGAAATGATAATACCACTATTAGTTTCTGATTAAGCAATTAGCAGCTTCATACATATGCTGTGTAAGTATGCAGTTAAGAACAACTAGACAATATATTTATGACGAGCTGATAAGCATTTGGGCCAGCAAAAACATTGCAAAATGACTTTTACATTCATTGAGTACATAGTGATTCTTCACCCTTAGGCACTAAAGATGGATTCTCTTTTCAGCCTAGAAATCAGAAATCCTCTAACCTTTGCTTCACTTTCCACCAGAAAGATCACTTCCCTCAAAATCAGAGTAAGTCATCCCTGCAAAAAGTTCAGGTTATTTCAGATGCACTTCCAAGGTCAATCTAGCAGTTATTCTGATGTGGCTCTGCCACAGCGAAGTGACTGATGAGCAGTTCCAAAGCCAGGAGACGTGTCAGAGGGCTATCTGGGCTACAGCATGCTGTGACAGCACTGTGCAGCTGGTTCTTACACAGCAGCATCCTCCCTCCACCCTCCATCACACCACCAGTGACCAGAACATGGACCAGACACCTCTCCCTATGGAAAACAGGGAAGAATTGGGCACAGGCACTGCTCGGGAGAGAGGTTTGGGTAAACAATAACCAGACATTTTGTTATTAAATACGGTTATAAAAGGGTACTGTTAGAGAACATGCTATTACTTGGCGATAATCAACAGCATCTCCAAAAAAAGCAATACTGAAGTGGGTTTCAATCTGTTTCAGTTTCCAGAACTGAAGGAAACCCCCAGTGAGGACACAGACTGCACAGCTACCTTAAACTGACTGTCAAGTAATGCACTTTTCTTAATCATTTTTTATAGGTCCCTTAGAAGTAAGATATTCCCAGGGATTCAGTAATCACAGGCTTAAGACATTACTACTACTTATTAAATGATATTTTTAGAGTATAATTACATTATTGAAGTATGATCACTACTGTGCAAGCTCTGCCCTATCATTTGTTATAAAGGTACTTCAGCTTTGAAACTCTCACCCAAAACAAATGAAAACTGATTAACTTCAACAGTAGTTGATTTTTCAACTCTGATAATTACAGGCTGAAGGCGGGAGGGGGGTGAGACTTGGAACCAGTGCATCCTCCGTGAGGAATAAATCATTTCACACCATTTAGAAGTAACAAAACTTTCCCCAGCCAACCCAAAATACATGTTTCAGAGTCAAAGTACTAAACATCTATGCATACACACTGTTTAAGCAGGACCTGGAATAATTAGAACCACTTATGCATTTAAAATCAATTATGGGTTTTAATAGTGACAACGGTATTAAAAGATAGCATAGAGATTTAGATTCTGCAAATGAAAGAGTATCCCATAATCTGTCGTACATGCCTGATGTTAAATACCACATAAAAGGGCAAGCTAAAGCAGCATTCTATTTTTTTAAGTGTCAAAATACTTTACAGATCAACATCCGCTTTAATTCTTAACATCTTTGATCACTGTTTAAACAAAAGGCTTTTAAATTTGAGGTAGTCTTTTTAATGATGTTTTTAAAATGAAACTTCAGAGCATTTTTTAAATGCTGGAGTACTCCCATACTCACTTGACAATAAAATAAATCTAAAATTCCTTGTTTGAGGGGTTTGGCGTGGTTTTTGTTTTGTTTTTTTACATGAGTTTCGTAACATCATCTGACTTCAGTTCATTGTTTTGTAGCATTTCCAGTGAACATCTAGTTAAGATATGGCCCCAAGCTTTGAGTCTTAGGGGCTCATGTTTGCTTTTTAAACACATCTGAGAGCTACAAGTTTCAAATACACATTTATTTTTACTATCACAGTGGCATACAAATAAAAAGTCACAAAATCAGTTTCAAGAAATAAAGTCCAGTAGGAACTATATAACTTACTTGTTTAATGAACAGTACTAGCAGCACAGGTTCCACCCGTACTAAAAGAAAAAAATATTACACCAAGCTCAGTAAGATGATCTTGCTGTTTAAAAATACTTCCAGAGAAATGGGCAACAAAAAGCAGCACTGACACAACTCATTGTTCCTTAGACGTCATCTGAATCTCTCTACAGGAATGACTGCCATCCCGAGGGGGCTATAAACTAAAAACTGAGGAGACATGTTGAAGAACCAGAGAACTATCAAATTTTAATCATCTATTTAAACTATAATCAAGGTGGGCAGATACACAGAGTGGTGTGAAAAAGCAGCTTAGTTTCTGCTAATATGTATTGGAGCTTTAATTCATATGTTGGTTAGAAGCTATAGTATAAATCTGTTCAAAACACGATCATTGTGCAGTTGCTAGCATTTTTTATTGGTTACATTTCTTTACAGCATTAAAGTGAAGAAAAAACTGACATGCTTATTTTCATTACTTTTAAGTATTTTTTTTGTATATTGCCAAGTGAAATCTTCACAGTTCTAGTTTCCTTCCTTGAAACCAAAACATCATTATTAACAAAATTCTCCTGAAACCACTTTATCTTGCCTGCTCATTTAAAAACTTCAGGGAAATTACACCAATAGACTTTCAAAACACATTGATTCCTTCTCCAAAAGCACATATTTGTTTGTTAGAATGTTTTATATTGCTTCTACGATTTTAAAAGACACCAGAAAATTGCAGCCGTTTAAATTCGTCACGTAATGAGATCAAGGATCAGTGTGCTTGGAGATCTACTTTTGACTTTTATTTTAGCAGACAGCTAGAGTTTTCCCAGTTCATCTTTGTTCTTTAAAAGGAGAGATTCCAAAAGAATGGAGATGCAATAGAGGTTTGGGGAAAATACTTGGCTTTTCATAGATATCAGACCACTCTCAATATGGCCCAGTTGGCTAAGAGCCCTTTGAAGGCCAGCAAGAGGCTTGGGGCACAGCAGGGCAGCTCCTCAGCCGGCTTCAGCATCCCCTTCACCACCCAGCACCGCTGCTGGATGCTGCAAAAACTCCGCAGCACCAAGACCTCAAGTGGAGGCAAGGGAATGGGTCACATTACTCACAGCACTTGCTCGTCTCTCTAAAAGGCAGGGAAGCTGCAACGCAACCTCTATACTATACTAACAAAGCATATATCTATATATAAAAAACACTGTAATAATCTAGACACACTGGGAACTGCAAAAAGCTGAACATATATTAAGGTGTATGATCCGTGTTATCTTGGATTTGAAGGTACTTGATTTGATTTTGGCCAGATATTTTAATATCCAGATGAATAATTCAGGACTGCCCACCACAGCTTGTAGTAGCATTTTACTGAAGCTGTATTACACAATTAGCAACAAGCTGGAGTGATTTTTTACCTTCAGAGGAAGAAATATCAGAGCCACCTCTGGCAGCTGAGCAACTTTAACAGCTTGATTCCTTTCCACAGAAATAGCCTTACTCTGCAGGAGTTCAGAAACAGGGGTGAAGAGAAAAGATGGCTGCAAGCCCACTGTTTGATTAAGTTCTTGCAGTAAAGGTCTTGAAGTAAGAGCAGATTTTTTTTTTTTTCATTTCCCAGAGCGGAATACAGTTTGAGAAATACAGTGAGTAGACGGATTATTTAAGTGACACTGAGTATAAGATAACTGTGCTATATAACTGTGCTATAACCACAGTTATAGCAGAGATACCTTAGCTGACTTTTTACTAGAAGCAGTTTAGCCAGGACAGCAAGAGAGCACCAAAGAAGGTAATTTATTTTGATAGCTTATTTTAAATTATATTGCATATTTTTAAACTTCTCTGAAGAATACACCCAGCCTGAAGGCTTTAGGGATAAACTTTGGTTGACGTCTCTTCAGGATTTTTCTCTGGAAGATCACAGAATCATAGAATTATCTAGGTTGGAAGGGACCTTTAAGAACATCTAGTACAACCCCAACCTAACTCTGATAAAAACCATCACTAAACCATGTCTCTAAGCACTATGTCTCCCCATCCAAATACCTCCAGGGATGGTGCCCTAACCACTTCCCTGGGCAGCCCATTCCAATGCTTAATAACCCTTTCAGTGTAAAATTTTTTCCTAATATCCAATCTGAACCTCCCCTGGAGCAACTTGAGGCCATTACCTCTTATATCCTAGCAGGATGGATGCACAATATAGGAGCCTCCACTTGTTCAAGGTATACCAGGCTCACTCAGACTGAGAATCTTTCCTATTTTTCTTATGGAAATCATCCTGGTTTATAACAATTGTTTGTACCATTACTGAGCTATTATAATTTTTACATATCTCTAAGAACTGAGGAAAGTAATGAGGAAAACATACAGGAAGTTTATGGGCCAAGTGACAAAGGTCTCTGGGTACAAGATTTGGTCTCCTGCATCCCCTGAACAAGCTGCTAAGTGTGTTGTGAACATTATGCCTTCTAACACACACATTGAATTGCTGCACGTGAATTGAAGGTGTGTACCTCCTATATGAACTAAAGAGCCTCTAGACAACAACTCTGAGCACAAAGCTGCCTTCCATATTCCTCACTGATGATTCCTCTTAGAGAAATCAGCACAAAGACCAAATCTCTCTACTGCAGGAACTCCTGCTCAGGTGTGTCCCCACTGGATGGCCAAAGGCAAATTTTACCCAGAACGAAGTCTGTGAAAAATACTGTTAAATTCTGGAAGCTGAAGAGCATCACAGAATGAATAAGATGGTGAGATACAAGTGACTACTACATTAGGGATGTGTGTGTCCTGGCCACTCACAAGGATCATCTCTAGTGTTTGGGAGTGAAGGCTGCAGATGCCCCAAAAACCTCAGGATTTCTCAAAGGTTCACATTTGGCTCCCAGGATATTCGGTGCCTCCTAGAAAATCTGCTGACTCAAAGCTAACAGTTGGCACCACAGATGGGGATGGAAACCTTCCACAGAGGCCAGGTTTTCTTTAATGTGTGCAGCAGTGCACACCAAAGGTATTCCCTCAGCACGTTCCTGACATTTCAGTATAGCAGAGAGAATCCTGCTCTGTAGTGTCTATCTAGGAAACAAGTCAGTTGTAAAACAACTTGCCCATTTTTAATTTTTTTTGCAGTCTCCCACCAAACACAGACCACAACTCAGTTTTCTTCACCCAGTGAGGCCATCACCATAACTATTCCTTCATTCCGGGGCCCACTGGTGGGGCCTGCACAGCTGCAGGGCTGGTAAGATGCCCAGAAGCTTACTGTGACCAACAGAAGTCTCACCTTCCCTTCCAGCCTCCCTCATGCCACACACTATTTCACTTTCACATTTGTCTCCAGCCTGCTGAGGCCATTGCACTGATTCCTGCTTTTCACGTCCATGTATCTCTACACTAAAGAAAGGGCTACAGTTTCATTTTGTTTTCCCAGTTGGTAAAGCCCCCACCAGCTTTACACCAACTGTCTCAGGTTAACTGGGACTTGACTAATTCACAGTAAATTTAGTGCAGATGTACAACATCGGCTGTGTCATCCTATTTTCTTTTTAACTATATTCACTTTTCAAGTGAAGTGATTACAGCAGCTCCTCTTCTCCAAGCAATTTACACAATGTCAACATGCATCATTAGAATACTCAGATTATTTTTTTTTTTGAGGGAACTCAAGTATCTACATATTAACAGCTTTACATAAAACAAAACTGATTAGCTTTTGTTATTTCTCCTTTGCATATCTATGCAATCCATTAGACAGAAAGGGGCCTGGTACTCATATGACAAATAACAGAAGATTGCAAATATGTTTAATATTCTTTTTTGTAATATAGTTTGGTTCCTATAACATCATTTAGATTGCCCTACGGAGTTTCTGTACTTCAGACTTTATAACATTTAATCTCTCTCCTGCGAAATCTTGAAGAACAACCTATTACATAAGTCAACCCAACAGTAAGTTATTGACAATGATTTCATGAAGGCCTTTATCCCAAAGGGCATTGGTATGTCATTTGCAAATGTAATGTACATCTAATCAGCAGAGAGGGTTTTCTGTGTTGGCTTGCATTCCTATAATGTAACACAGCAACACAGCCAACCTCACACTTGAACAGCAGATCTTTGACCATATTTTTCAACAACACAAAGCAGAACAGTTTGCGTCAAATAGCCTTTTCTTTATTAATACCTTAGAGGGCTGTTTACTTTAATAATAGACTCAACAATATTAAACACAGCCTCAGTTAATTTTAAAAACACACATGAGGTTTCTTTCCTTAAGCTGATAAGCATCTGAAAATTGTATATTTACCTTACCTGGCTATCATACAGTGAGAAAAATGGCAGCAATTTAAGATACAAGAAGCTGTGCCTTAAAGAGGGATTATTATTACTGTAGTTCAAATGTTTTCAAACCTATTTGCCAGATGCAACTAATTTTTTTAAAATTTAAACTATTAGTACAGCTCAAGTGAGAAGTCCTGCTATAAAAGTGTGAGTGAAAGCATCTACAAATATTCAGAATTGTACAAGTTTAAAAGAATCGACTATATTACTCTATAGTAACAGCTTAGAAATTAATTAAAAGCCTGCATAACTATTGTGGTTTTGTCATAAAGAAAAGAGACAAAGAAACAAAGAGACAGTATGACTAACTTTCATCTTACAGCTGGTATAAGGGCATACCTTTGAAGCTGAAAGTGAAAATCATACTCCATACTAAAAATCTAGAATCAGGTTAAAAACTAGCTTTCTCTTATTTGGACGTTGACATGAAACCACGAAGCAATGGCAACATAGAGTTATCAAGGACCAGATATGATCATAATGATACTTACAAACATTGCCTGGCACCTACATAGGACTCAGTTATTTTTAACTGTATAATCAAATGTAATATTTAGATATTTGTAAGATTACACACTACTGCCCTTCCAACACTTTTTTTTTTTCTAAAGCCTGATGAACACACTTCATTTTAGCAAGCAAGAACACATAACCAAATCAAATGTAATATTTAGATATTTGTAAGATTACACACTACTGCCCTTCCAACACTTTTTTTTTTTCTAAAGCCTGATGAACACACTTCATTTTAGCAAGCATAACCATTTTTATTCTATCATGGGCAGTATGAGCTGCCTCTGACTACGTTCCTGTAGCACCAACCTACACGATCATCACATCAGTGCAGCGGTACCGTGAGACATCCCACGGTTACCCCCACCCCAGAGGAAGGACTACCTTGCCCATGAGGGCATCACCCCAATCCTGCTCTGCAGCTTCTAACCCCCAAGCTGGCAGCACTGAAATATGCTCATAAACCCAAGGTAGCTGCCACCGTATGTCCCAGGGTGCTCAACTCCTTGGCACGACTGTAATACAATCTCTCATCGAGTAGAATTTGGTTGATCATTTCTCACTGCTGTATGACCTAGAGAAATTGTCACGTCACCACTGTAAGTACTTCACTATCAACGCAGAACTACTGAATGAATGATTTAAAAGTGAAAAGCTAATGTAAATATTTTGAGTTTGGGTTACTTGAAAATTCTAGTAGCATTACAGCTTCCGCATCTTGACAAAAATTTAAGGAGATTAGTGACCATTTTTGAACATATTTTTCAGGCATATTTAATTCCTATTTAAGCACATAAAATTGAACAATTTCTAAAATAAACAATCATAATGTCAGCAGCTGCATATCAAGCTTTTTAATAAACAAGGCTCTGTACTGAGATACCCAAAAGCAGATTTCTCCTCAGTCCTTACAAAGAAGAGAGTCCTTCATGTATAATAGTGGGGAAAAAAATAAGCAATAAGTGTCATTTTGCTTCAACCCATTTGACATAGCAGACATATGGGTGAAAGCTTTCGACGTTCAGAACATTACCACCCGGTTGGAATGGCTCTATGATGTTCTCCAAATACTTAAAACCAAACTCTGGTAGCCATGAAAAGCTTTTTCTTTCCCCCCCCCCCCCC
>NW_015091083.1:6839780-6914033 GCF_001431845.1 Calidris pugnax | reverse complement strand
CCCCCCCCCCCCCCCCAAGTCATTCTACAACTGAAAAATTACTACTGGGAAGTCTCCCTAATGAAGTGCTTACCATTTCCAACACTATTTGCACATAACACATTGGAGTCCCTTCCACAATCGCATTCATTTATTATTTTGGCTTCCTATCACTCAGCTGCTTCTCCATCTGTGTTGCCATCACTAAAATACTTTTACCACTCCAAACAATATTCATCACTTCCTTGGTTATGCTTTCATGTACCTGCAGTTATCTCCACTCCCACTGCACAAAGCACAGATAATTAGTTTAATTAATCTTCATGACTGTTTCTAAAATTTAGTAGCTTTTCTTGCTGTTCTCTGAATTAGCTTTAAATTGATGTCTGAGAATTAAAACATCTGTTTAGCATGTTGCAAGTGCTGTCATAAATTAAAAACTTTACAATAAAGCATTTAATGTACTTTACAAAAAAAATATTATTATGAAATATTAGTTACACGTTATTACCAGGATTTCAATGGACACCTCATTCACACAGGTGAATGAAGTGTGCAGGCAGAGAATATCCACTTGGTAAGTACAACTAACTGACAATAGAAGTTCTCTGTTAAAGCTCTTTATATATACAAAAATATATATAAATTTTAATATATACACACAAGCACATTTAGCGTGCTGGTGCAAACAAGGAGACTATCATTGTTGAAGAAAGATTTATTTTTTAATGGAAAAAACTTGAATGGAATCCTTTGATATTTCAATTAAGTTTCTACAGGAAAGACAGAGAAGAGCGATGGAAGAAGGAAACTGGAAACTAGAACATAGGGAGGATTTTCTAGCATCTATGAGGGCTTTTTCCAATTGCAGTATAAGCTATCTTGGGTCGTATAATGCTCTTTGTCAAGAAAAGCCATCCTTGCAGAGAGGAAAACACACTGACCATAGTTGCTGTGACTGAAAAAACCCTTCTGGTATTATCATAAGCCGTATTTCTTTAGCTGAAGATGTCAACACACCTTGGTAACACCTCATGATGGATCTAGACTGCCAGTCTAATTTGCTACTGCTTTTCTCTCCTTATTCTCCTAAAGAAAAAAATAATAAATTGACCCCTCGCTTTTTTTAAAAAGAAAAAAATATAGTATAGGGTATGGTTCAGATGTTCACTGTTCAGGTGTACACTGTATGGAATGGAATAACTGACTCCACGCAGCAACGCTAGAAATAAAAGGAACAGAGGGTCTAAGCAACGGTAACACTTCAAGAATGAGTTAAGTAACATCTGTGTTTTATACTGCTGAACCTTTAGAAGCAAAGCACATTTTTTCACAGTGGGTAAGAAATTCTAGAAACATAAGTACTACCTTGAGTAATTATTGTTAATTAACTAGCAATGAGGCACTATTTCCAAATGTGACATTTAAAGCACATAATGTGATTGTGAATATTCACAAAGATAATTAAGTTCATCTGCTTCAAGTCCTTGATTTCAGCACATCTGAAAACACCTCTTAAACTATCATTAGACCTGTAATCAAGTATTTTGTTGCTCAGGAAAATTGGATACCTTTGCTTACCTCCTAATATAGGGATATGTGTTCAAATGCAAGTACATGGCTTTTGTTAAGAAACTCTCCTTCAGGTAAAAGCTAAGGAAAAAAACCAAAACCAACAAAACACTAATTCTGATTGTTTTCTCAGAAGAGACAGTTAAAAATAAATTCTTCACACCATCAGATGGAAACCAGAACAAAAATGACTGAGCTTCCTTAATTGAACTCAGGATCACAAGACTGACACAAGGGATACTTGTTTTAAACTATTCATCATCAAGCCAGGGTAATCCTATTAAGGTACATGCTAAGGATACTATCCACGTTAGGTTTGTATTTTCTTCCAACTTGTTTACAGCTAAGTCAAATTCATTACAAAAAGAAAAATTCATCCAAACTACAGGCATGAAATACAGTGCATAACGCAAAAACATGAAAAATCAGAAAATGCAGACATGATTCTGTTGGGAAAAAAAGGTATAACCATTCTTGTCTTCAGAGAAGGAAGGAGGCTTTGATCATCAACACTTATCCTAGTCTTGATCAAGGCTTCCTGGAGAAATAAATCCTAAAATAGGGAAAACCTGACCCCAAGAACAGGGTGTCAAAACAGTCATGCCTTGGTATTTTATCCTTTATTCTTCTAAGAGTAAAGAAAGTCTCTTTCCACTAGAATAATGAATAATAAGATAGAGAAGAAACATATAGGCAACATTCTAAGCTACAAAGTATTAAGCTTACTCTATTGCTCTCCATTTATTTGACACAGAGGATTTTTAATCAGTAAAAATAACTGTGAATAACGGTATGTTATAAAGATGTCCTACTAGTCTGTATCTCTCAACCCAGTTTGAATAGCAGTTTTATTCTACACCCAAAGAGTCTCTCTTGAGTTGTCAAGAATTATGTTTGGAGAGAAAATGAGGTGAAATCTTTCTAAAAAAAAGAAAAATCAAATGTTCTGAAAAAGGGTGTAGTGCCAAGAAACTCCTGACCTTGTCTAAAAGACAGTTTCTGCTGCTGCCTTGCTGTGTAAGTGTGCATTTAGTGTTCTGCTTCAAAGGTGCCTCGCAAGCCCTGGCAATGCTGACTGCCCCAAGAACAGAGAAGGGTATGAGACACTCCATGCTGCAGGTCATTAACCCCCCTGCTTAGGACAGGAGCCAGCTGGACTTCGCTCAGGAGGATGTCACCCCCAAGAAACCCTTGGTCCTTTCCTCATCAGCGAAAGGGGAGTACCTGACCCCAAAGAGCACATACATCTCAGACTCCCAATTCCAACTTTGGGAAGAACATCTTCAAGAGATCTACATGCTACCTACCTCCTCCAATATCTGTTACCTTAAGCTGTAAACGGACTGAGAAAGCAAGACAAAAATGTTTATAAAATCTCTGGAGATGAACAACAGTGAGAATTAAGCCCATGTTGCTGCACTCCGACTCAAGATGCAAGTTCAGATAAAAATGAACTTCAACCAAACTAGTCAGTAAAACCACAACTGTAGTTCTCCAACAAGTACTCAAGGCATGTTTCAGAAAAAAAAAACAACCTGGTTAGGCTTATCCAAAAAAAGAAATACAGTGGAGGAGTAAAATTTAGTATAGATCTTTCTTGTTCCTCTCTTTTTTCTGTGCAAGAACACCAAAAATACTGTAGAAACACTTTCTTAAAGTCAAAATTCAGCAATAGTTACTTTTGGAAAGCTACTTCTGTTCCCATATAAATTGGTCAGCAGAATAAAGTGGACAGTGGGAGGTTACATTACACTAACTTTAACCAAATGGAAAAGGTTAGCTCTACCGCAAGTCAGGTCTTCCAAACAGGCATTATTTGAAAGTCCAATGACTATGGTCCATGTTCTCAAAGCTACGGCATATTTTAACTTCCCCAAAGGAGCTGGGCACTCTCCAAGGGGTACTGCTTTGTGGAACAATACAACCACAGAATAGAAGGAATAAATAAGAATCAAAACTATGTTAGCATTGTTCTCCTACTACTGTGGAAGTATGAGAAGATAATGCCTCTTGACATTTCAGGGGAATAAACATGTATGTTTCTGATGTTCATCACTGAATTTGCAGCAAATTAAGAGGGAAGCAACATTTAAAACATCTTTTTCAACTGAATTCATCCACTCTACAGAGACATTCTGATGGCATTAGACCATCATAACTCACCAACATGTAGATTACACGTTATTTTCTCGAAACATTTTAAAATCCAAATTAAATATTCTCTGAATTACTGCAGAGATTTGTACTAAAGGAGCCTAGAATTTAACACCTTATGTATTAGGCAGTCCAAATGAAACATCAGAAATTCTCAGCCAAAATATCAAATTAGAGTTACAAGAACAGTTGAGGCAAATCAAGCCAAACAGTAAGATTCATAGGATCAGAGACTTCATCTGATATTTTAGACATCTATACCAATCGATCTTTTTATAGCTAAATTCCCATTATCTGCAAAAGAGGTGTGCTTACCAAATGCTGAATAATAAGGCAAGCTGACGAAGGAAGGAAAAAAGAAACAAAGAAGAAAAAAAAAAAAAGAGAATCACCTATTAAAAAAAGTATTTTTCAGTCTGAAGACAGGCAACCTTTATAATACAAGCAAATCTCACCAAAAAATGCAATTTGTAAATAAGTGTATGTACACAGTAAAGGATATTTAAAATCATTGTTTATCAGCGATTCTATCCAAAACAACAAAGTGTTTCTGCCATTGATGGCCATCTTTTAATGTAGTGTGTTCTTTATTGTGAAAAAAGATTCTGGTATAAGCATGTCTGAGGCAAATCACAAATTGTCCATAAGCCATTGACTCTAAGGAAGATGTTCAGACAGACCACATCTTTAGCTGGCTAAAAGTTAGGGACATGACTAGTTTTTTTCTACCTACAAAATAGCAATTGTACATTCATGCTGGGCAGGCAGTGCAAGAGAAGTAACTTCCCACCAACATAAAGGGAAGAATTTCCACCTATTTTGCAGTTAAACTTTAAGTGTTTTGTGACTAATCACTGTTCTATGGCTAACCCTGTGGATGTACCTCAAATGGTTAAGTTCCTGTAAAATGTAAAAAAAAAAAATGAAAAGAAGTTACAATACACTTATAAATCAGTTAGTGATTTAAGCTATGGTTTGTTGTATAATATGAAAAATCATAAAATTATTTTAGCAGAAAGCTAAACCAAGTAAAGCAAAGATACTTATATACCCATCCCAGCTGTACACTATATTTCCTAAAATTTTGGCTTGAGAAAAAGATTGCATAAAAATTTACTTCACATAAATTACATATTAGGTATATGTTGGATGACATGCTTAAAGCAGAGCAGTTTGACACACATATTCACGTACGTCAAGAGAAACCAATATATAATGACAGGTAGCTATTAAGAATTACTTTAAAAACACTAAATTTTCTACTGCTGAACCTATATGGGAGAAGAAATTGTAAATTTGGCAGTTTCTTATTGACTTCCCAGTGTAATAGTAGTATGTTAAGAATGATATAAACGTGTTCAGACCACCTAAAAGCACAATCACAGTAGCGGTTACTAATACTTAGTATTCATGTCCAAAAAACACTTAAGTAATCAATATCTTACCAGCAGGCAACGGAGAACTTCAAATGTATTACAACTCCCCAGGAGATAATTAGCTGAATTACTATAGCCATTTATTAAATAATCTGATTTTCCTTTCACCTTTATGTATCATGTTCATTAGCATCAATCACTTCCCCAAGATCACATACATTTATGCTCTATTAAAAAGTGAGGATTCCTCATAAGTCTGAAACATCTCAATTTCAGGCTTACAGCACTTCCGAGGCAAATTGTCTCAATTGTCCTCACCTCCTACAGGTAACTAAGGACTGGAGAGAGAGTTCAGAACAACACAGATTTTGAACGTCCACTACTAGAGTAAGAAACACTGTTCTATCGTGCAGAACATACGTGCAGTCTTAGCAACTATTCTATTTGCTGTTGACCTACAGCTTATTTCTGAAGAGGGAGAAAACCAACACTAACCAACTGTTTTGCAATGTTTGGTTTTTTTTTTTTACTTAAACTTCAGGTAACCAGTGGCTATCAAAATTCAAAACATACCTATTTGTACTGTACTTCAAGATTTTATTTTTTTTTTAATATAAAAGCGGGGGCTAAAAGTAAGCTGGGGAGGTAGTAGGCATGTAGCAACAGGATGAGGGGCAATGGTTAAACTGGAGTAGGGTAGATTTAGATTAGACATTCAGAAAAAGTTGTTTACACTTAGGGTGGTGAGACACTGGAACAGGTTGCCCAGAGAGACTGTGGAGGCACCATCGTTGAGGACATTCAAGGTCAGGCTTGATAAGGCTCTGAACAACCTGATCTAGTTAAACATGTCCCTGCTTATTGGAGGGGGGGTGGACTAGATGACCTTAAAAGGTCCCTTCCAACCCATTTGTGATTCTATGAAAATTGTCAGTCAGCTAAGACCACTAGTGCTTTAGAGCTTTACATTGATATACATACACACATAAAATCAGATAACCATCTCTTCTGTTATTACAGTCAATATAAGCAACCCATTTGTGATTCTATGAAAATTGTCAATCAGCTAAGACCACTCATGCTTTACAGCTTTACATTGATATATGTACATATATAAAATCAGATAACCATCTCTCTTCTGTTATTACAGTCAATATAACAAATAAGCACAAACACAACAAAATAAAAGGAGCCATTTAAGCTGTCTCATTCTTGCACATTATCCACCAGGAGAACTTGACCCAGCAGGGACAACAGGTACGGCCAAGCTCCCCTGACCCAGCCATCAGCACAAGGTGGGCAGGGACACTGTCAGCAGGAGCAGGGCTGGCAGCACTTCTGCACCAGCACAGAGAACATGTTGCTGCCACAGCCCTAAAGATAATGGTCAACTGTTGCACTTCAGGACAGATTTCTACCTGTAAGAAATAACCTCATCCAAGCTTACAGACAAATTCTGTCCCATTCCCACTATTAACCAGGTGGCTTTCTTATATTAAGAAGTAGACTGAAGTATTATCTAACTCTGAGGGGCAACATACAGTTAGTGATTTAGAACAGCTATGTGAAAACTTGAGCTTTAAAGAATCTTGCATTCCTTTATCAGCAAGTAACATTTTCTGGGCAAGTAACATTTTCTTTTCAGCTTTTCATTCTTTCAACTAAAAAATATACTGTTTATTGTTCCCAAGGCTATTGACAACTTTAGTAACTGGGGAGGAAAAACAAGGAAAAAAAAAAAAGAGATGAAAAGTCCTTGGCTATGGAAAATATAGATGCAATCCTAAACCCACTGATTTCAGTGACATAACCCAGTTTTAAACATGAGCAGAACTAGGTATTTAATTATGAAAATAAACTATTAATTATGTCAAGCAGCAATGTGTTTTGCTGGCGATGAGGACATTCATAACTAGTACTATTTCAATACTAGCAAGCAGAGTAAGATTGAACTACCTAATTAATTTTAATTTCTTTTGCATTGTTAACACAGTGCTAGCTTTAACATGTTTATAAAGACTATGTCAACCCTAACCACCTGCATTCACAATAGCCATCCTTTCCATAGAGAACCAGCTGTGTCCCTTCCTCAGTATATAACAATATACAATTCCAGCCACTAGTCACAATGCTCAGAATGAGAAAAATTATTTTAATGAGGAAAGTATAATCTGGAAAAAGACAAGATGAGCAGGGAAAAGGATGAATTCCAAAAGCTGACTTCAGAAAGCGAGGTGTTACACAGTCAGCACAAGCACAACATACAAGCATGTGCAGTCTTTATTATCTGTCTTGCCCAGTATCTTTGATCCATTACCCCACTAAAACATTTGAGAAAGGTAGAATTCTCTATAACTACATTTTTTAGATGTGTCCTAGAAGAACATCAGCAGTTTTATTTAAATTTTAAAATAATTAAATAGATAAAAAGCCCCAACCAGCACACTGACAGTAAAGCTCAGTCACAGTAGCCTAACCAGCGGGTCAGCCAGCACGTACAAACTGGGAGACAAATCAAAGGCAGCTCCAGACCAGCCACAAAACACTTTTTCTTTGAAGAGAGAGGATTACTGCAATGAAACATGATATGTATGATAAAGGACGATAAGCCATTAGTTCCATAGTAGTGAAGCAACTTCTCTGAAGAACGAGGGGTTTATTAATGTTTCTTTCCCCTTTAAATTAAAAGGAATCTATAACTAACAGTTGTCTTTATAGCATAAGTATATAGCAAAATGTCATTAAAGTTCTTTTTAGCAGGCTTCATCTAAAGATCAAATGTCAGCAGTCTTTGGTACATTCGTTGATATTATGACCTTAAAGATGAAGCTATTTCACACATGTTAAAAATAAAACCTGCTTAAAATAAAGTAAGGACATGAACATACTGAAAAGAATAGAAACTTCAGGCAAATTGTTTCTACTCCCAATGCAGGTTAAATCCTACACAAGTAATCTCTCTAAAGAACCTAAAAAAGTAGAGCAAAGCTTCTCAAAAACATGTTTCCTTGACAACATCGACAGACCAAGAGAGGTAAGGAATCTAAGTCATAAGATATCTTGTAGCTTTGTTAGCAGATTTTTTTTTTTAATACATAGCAGCATGTGAGATGCATCTATAAAGCTAGACTTCTAGAAAAGATGCAAAGTGAGACTGGTGTTATTTATATTCCTAAACAGCAAAAATATTCAGAATTTCTCAACTGTTAAATAAATTGAGATACTCCCACAATGCATGACAGGAACTTCAGAACTAAAAACTACTATAGTTCCATTTTCTTTCCAAGCACCAAAATCTTGACTTTTTCACCAGCAATCTTACTGAAGCATCCAGGAGGGGGATAATACCACCAGACATTTCTCCAATCTTAGGTAACGCTTGACTCCACAGCAGCTGCCCACAGAGATCCCATGCATATTTGGAGGGCTTAATTTATGATATGATCACTTAAGCTTCATTAGAGAAACTACTTCCTTGACGTCTCTAGCCCTAACTTTTTCTTCCCAGTAGGCTGGCTATACTGGGAGGGAGGACGAGGTTGCTTATTTCTCTGCTGTTTAAAAGACACTTGGTGAACAGAGTTCTCAGTAAAAAACATGTGCAGAACTCAGCCATTCGGGACAG
Source organism: Calidris pugnax (assembly GCF_001431845.1). NCBI lineage: Eukaryota > Metazoa > Chordata > Aves > Charadriiformes > Scolopacidae > Calidris > Calidris pugnax. Next base: position 6,905,327 of record NW_015091083.1, on the reverse strand, counting down.
ATGGGTTTCTAAGAAAAAAGTCAGATAAACAATATTCCTGATATTTCTCTAAGTAATGACAGAAATAACCACAATTCTTTTTAGGTCACATGAGGAAACAGAATCCTTTCTTAAACGTCATTGTTAAGGATATCCAAAAGTTACCCTCCATCATTCTGGATTTCTGCAGAAAGAAAGGTTTGTGAAATAACACTGTCAGAACAGCCACACACCCTGTGCATCTCACCGGTGGCCACTTTGCACCTATTGGTCAATATAAACCAAATTTCACAGAGGACTCAGTATTTTCCCCTCATGATTTAATCAAGCTAAGCAGCTGAACAAAAGGGAAAGACACTGCAGAAGCCCTGAAAGAGAAATTCAAGAGATTCGACAGCCAGCCAGCCTCAACACACAGCCAGGCTCCATTAACTCTATTGCTATTGGAAGAACTTAATTTTCTGACTTTATTTTCTGTAATTTTCTTTAAATAATTCCCAATTTTGAGGGAACCACAAGCACATTAGTTGCGGCATGAAATCTCCAGCTTCTCTCCCATACCTACATCCTCTAAAATGGCCATAAAGCAGTCAAAATTGCTTTGCAAGACCACTTGCTGTACTACTCTAAAATTCTTTCAGGGGATCCTAATTGAGGAAACATTTCCAAGTGTAAAGAAAAACTAATGCCCTTACAGAACTGAAAATCTAACCCAGAAACTGACAGGTTCACCATGGTTTTGGCCCCTCCCCTGCTTTGTTTTTGTTTTTTTTAAAAAATGTCAGTTTTCACACAAGTGTTAAGATAAATTCTAATCGAAAGTAGCACTGAATTTAGTTCTTGTTAGTGAAGGAGGAAAAAAAAAAAATGGTCTATCAAACAGTGTAGAGATCAGGATGGTGCTATTTATACTCAAAGAAACAAACTCCTTTGAAAAAATCCTTTGAGGCACAAGAGTGTGTCAACTACTAAGAAATAATAAAAACTATACAAGTCATCTCCAGCTGTGGATTTCGAGAAAGTGAACAAAGGCATTACAAGGATTTCTGTTTCCTTGACAACAGCATTGCTGGAAACAAGAAAATAATTAAAAAAATACATCTCTGTGTAACAATGTTCTCTAAACATATCTAGGTGTTCACATTCCGAGTGTGGATCAACCCTTACCCACACCTACCTTTGAGATGAAGGGACCAAAATCCATCACCCTCGTGAACTTTTCTTTACTGGCTTGTGTTAATGGTTTTTGCAGAACAACCGAGCGAGAGCTGGCTATTACATCCTGACCTCTATTATCACCTAGGCATAAGCACAGTCAGGAGCTTTCATTGACAGTCAAGCACATTCCTTCCTGCGTGATGTTCCTTTTCTTACAAAAAAAAAAAAAAAAAAAAAAAAAAAGGCATTACGAAGAATACTTCTCATTGAAATGTATGAAATAATTTTGTTAGAAAAAGATCAAGGTATACAAAGAAGCCCTTCCAGCACTCAGGAAATTGGTATTACTATGCATATAGCTATCAAAGTGTACTTCCATCTTCATAATCAGCAATCTTAAAGTCCTTGGAAAAAATATATACATAGTTCTAAATAGACAAGAGAAGAAGGTCAGAACAAGGCATCGTAAAGAAAAGTCAGCTCCAGTATTTCACAATAGCCTCTTAAGAAGAAAATGACAATGCTTTGTTCACGTGTCTAGGTAAGCAGCACACAATCGCCAGAATATGAGCGTTTTTTTGGATGCTTTGTTCACGTGTCTAGGTAAGCAGCACACAATCTCCAGAATATGAGCATTTTTTTTGCCACTTCCAAGATAATGGGGAGAACTTCTTGTTATTTTTAAAATACAGTATTAAAAGTGTACCGACATCAGAGAGATCTTTTTTAAAACATTTCAGGTAAAGTGGAATACATGTATTAAATATGACGACTCCCCAAATTCTCATCTTATGCATCAGCTAGAGTTAAAGGAGCATTGCCACAACTGGATTTTAAAAATGAATTTAAGAATTGCAACACTTGGGCAGCACGATACCTTATAGTGCTTAGTGAAGAGTTTGAATCTAGCCTAGCAGTAATGGGGCTATAGCCATCTGACAGCTATGCCTGAATTTATAGGAAATATGCCAGCAGCTTAAATTCATTCCTTCATAAGCAGACGTGCGTGTGACAGAACAACAAGAAACACTGCCTATTTCAAGAGAATTGCGTGCAGAATGGTTGAAAACAGAAACGTCAGAGTCTGTTACTCTAAAGCAGGGTAATGGCAGTATCTAGGGAATCTGCATTGCTCCCATCAGGGCTACACCCATGATACGGATGAAGGCCATCATGTTCCATCGCTCTCAGTCTGATACAACAGGATCAAGGCTAACTAATTCCTGGAATATACTATGATGCTATCTATCTCCTGATGAACAATCAACCACCAAAGAATAAAAGGTTTTGAAAATATGAATATAAATGGTATTTCTTGTAGTATTGATGCACCCCAGGAAGCAAAATCCATACATTAAACTTGACCAGTGTGAGTAATTTACCACTCTAGATTCAATGATCATAAGACTGTAGAAGTATCTGGAAGAGATCTCTTGATGTAGCAAGTTACAAAGATGAACTACTTTAGAGCCCAGAAATCCCCTGACCCGAAAACAAGCAGAGACCAGATGAGAACTTAAGACCACTAAAAAACTTTGACTTGTTCTTTTTCTCCAGGCATCTCCTTATGGACCCTGTTAAAGACCAACCACTGGGCTAGACAGAGCCTTAGTCTGAACCACTATGGATGTTCTTGAGTTCTTAATCAGGAGAAGTCGACAACACCTCTGTTCCAACAGGCTAACATTATTAAACTAATTTTAAAAACTTTTACTTTCCTTGTATGGGTTCAGCTGTGACTAAATGAAGATACAATTCAACAAGGTAAGTAGGGAACAAAACGCATAAGAAAAGCTTCCAAGAATGAGTTACAACACAAGTTATCCCATCAAAGTGCTATTAATATATATTTTGCATACCAAAGGATCACAGTACATACTTTTCTTGATCTTGTTTATCAGTGGAGGGCGAAAGTGCTGAAAATTAAGAAATACTTTGAAACAAACAGAATACCTGCTGTGATGCTCTAAATAGAAAACCAGGAACAGGGAATTAAAAGTTTACAGATGATTATATAAAGATGTTACCTTGAGTTAATTTAAGACAAAATAGGAAATACAGAATAACAGTATGGGAGCCTTGAAGCTATCAACAGTTATTAAAAAGCTAAGTCCAGCAGAATTAAGTAGTGAAAATGTTTACATCTCTGTGACTCTATGCAATTACAAGGTGTTCCAAATAAAAGACACAAACAATGTGAATGCAGTCCTGTGGTTTCTGCAATTGGTAAACATGTCTTTCAAGAGACAACTTTTTATCTACCCTGCTGCCTGAGGTAAACAGCTGTGTTCAATGGTAACTTGTGATTTTTCGCTTCTATATTTGAGGTTCTAAACCAGAAATACCTAAACAAGGTCTGATGTTCAGAAAGTGTTAAATATCCACACTACAGAAACTAGGCACTTTTAATAATAGTGCTGAGTCTCCAAATTTATGCAAAAAATACTAGATGAGATTTAAAATCACAAACACTATTTCAGTGTTTAAATAGGCAAAACCAAAAGTGGCAGTAGTAGCCTAAATTTCATTTACAGGAGCTATTGAAGGAGAAGGTAAAGAAACATTATCCAAAGAAATTTGGAAATTTAATCAGTTCAGACAATTATGTTTCACAATCCTTAAAATATATACTTAAACTAGCAATATAAGCCACTGATAATACAGTTAGAATGTAATAGTGAAGAAGAGCACTGCCACAGTAAGAGCTCCCCACCGTACTTTCCCTAATGTGAACCAGGTTTCCTGCCCCTTTCTCCAGCTACTTTCCAAAGTAGGCTTTCCAAAGGGGAAGCTCAAAATCCTAAGAAAGTAGAGAGTAAAAGACTTACCAAAGCCTAATCTAAACTTTTTTTTTTTCCCATTCCTTACAAATATTCTTTTATTAACGATCCTGATTTGAAGAACTGTGGCTAATTAGTCTGCAATACATATCATTTCCCATATGAGGTTCTGTCTTACCTTCAGGTCTCTACGAAGTTTTCTTATAAGGTTTGCAACATAAGCATAAACTTTTAATTTTGGTTTTTTGACACACAACATGGAGGCAAACATTAAAATCTTCCAGTCTTTAAAGGAACAGTTTAGTTACCATCCCTTTCTCAGATACTGAGGAGTCTTTAAAGGAACAGTTTAGTTACCATCCCTCTCTTGGATACTGAGGACCCATCTGCTGGTAGAAATGTTATTCTAGAAAATTACACCCCTGAGCTGATAACTAATTTTTTTTTCCAACTGTACCACTTGATAACTGTTTGGTTTTTTTTATAAATGCACTCGTAGACAAAAAACTAAGAACAAATACTTTTATTCCTTCCTAAATTTGCAAGATACACAAACTGCTTCAGATGATCTTTCCTGACACTGGGCTACTCTTCAATCAACAGAAACTGAAAACATCAACTCATTATTTGTAAATATTTTAATGTGACTTACACTGATTCATAAAGAGGATGGTATCATGTACATTGGTTAATCTGGGAGAACACAAATGGAGGACTGTTCCTTTCCCCTGTTTTAAACAGGATACATACACTTTAAAAGTACAAAACCACATAATCAGTTCTATATATACATTTTAGAAATACCCCTGTGAGATCTAGACAATTTAGTCATAGTACTTTAGATAGGAGTTTCCAACTGTACCACTTGATAACTGTTTGGTTTTTTTTATAAATGCACTCGTAGACAAAAAACTAAGAACAAATACTTTTATTCCTTCCTAAATTTGCAAGATACACAAACTGCTTCAGATGATCTTTCCTGACACTGGGCTACTCTTCAATCAACAGAAACTGAAAACATCAACTCATTATTTGTAAATATTTTAATGTGACTTACACTGATTCATAAAGAGGATGGTATCATGTACATTGGTTAATCTGGGAGAACACAAATGGAGGACTGTTCCTTTCCCCTGTTTTAAACAGGATACATACACTTTAAAAGTACAAAACCACATAATCAGTTCTATATATACATTTTAGAAATACCCCTGTGAGATCTAGACAATTTAGTCTTTAGATAGGAATAAAGAAATTAGATTAAGATAGCTAAACCAAGTATTTCTTCCATCTCCACACCAAAATAAAAAGAGAAAATCCTTTCCCATAGAGGGAAATTCGTAGTTTGTGATTAAAAATTTACTTTGACTTGTTCTTTTTCTCCAGGCATCTCCTTATGGACCCTGTTAAAGACCAACCACTGGGCTAGACAGAGCCTTAGTCTGAACCACTATGGATGTTCTTGAGTTCTTAATCAGGAGAAGTCGACAACACCTCTGTTCCAACAGGCTAACATTATTAAACTAATTTTAAAAACTTTTACTTTCCTTGTATGGGTTCAGCTGTGACTAAATGAAGATACAATTCAACAAGGTAAGTAGGGAACAAAACGCATAAGAAAAGCTTCCAAGAATGAGTTACAACACAAGTTATCCCATCAAAGTGCTATTAATATATATTTTGCATACCAAAGGATCACAGTACATACTTTTCTTGATCTTGTTTATCAGTGGAGGGCGAAAGTGCTGAAAATTAAGAAATACTTTGAAACAAACAGAATACCTGCTGTGATGCTCTAAATAGAAAACCAGGAACAGGGAATTAAAAGTTTACAGATGATTATATAAAGATGTTACCTTGAGTTAATTTAAGACAAAATAGGAAATACAGAATAACAGTATGGGAGCCTTGAAGCTATCAACAGTTATTAAAAAGCTAAGTCCAGCAGAATTAAGTAGTGAAAATGTTTACATCTCTGTGACTCTATGCAATTACAAGGTGTTCCAAATAAAAGACACAAACAATGTGAATGCAGTCCTGTGGTTTCTGCAATTGGTAAACATGTCTTTCAAGAGACAACTTTTTATCTACCCTGCTGCCTGAGGTAAACAGCTGTGTTCAATGGTAACTTGTGATTTTTCGCTTCTATATTTGAGGTTCTAAACCAGAAATACCTAAACAAGGTCTGATGTTCAGAAAGTGTTAAATATCCACACTACAGAAACTAGGCACTTTTAATAATAGTGCTGAGTCTCCAAATTTATGCAAAAAATACTAGATGAGATTTAAAATCACAAACACTATTTCGGTGTTTAAATAGGCAAAACCAAAAGTGGCAGTAGTAGCCTAAATTTCATTTACAGGAGCTATTGAAGGAGAAGGTAAAGAAACATTATCCAAAGAAATTTGGAAATTTAATCAGTTCAGACAATTATGTTTCACAATCCTTAAAATATATACTTAAACTAGCAATATAAGCCACTGATAATACAGTTAGAATGTAATAGTGAAGAAGAGCACTGCCACAGTAAGAGCTCCCCACCGTACTTTCCCTAATGTGAACCAGGTTTCCTGCCCCTTTCTCCAGCTACTTTCCAAAGTAGGCTTTCCAAAGGGGAAGCTCAAAATCCTAAGAAAGTAGAGAGTAAAAGACTTACCAAAGCCTAATCTAAACTTTTTTTTTTTTCCCATTCCTTACAAATATTCTTCTATTAACGATCCTGATTTGAAGAACTGTGGCTAATTAGTCTGCAATACATATCATTTCCCATATGAGGTTCTGTCTTACCTTCAGGTCTCTACGAAGTTTTCTTATAAGGTTTGCAACATAAGCGCAAACTTTTAATTTTGTTTTTTTGACACACAACATGGAGGCAAACATTAAAATCTTCCAGTCTTTAAAGGAACAGTTTAGTTACCATCCCTCTCTTGGATACTGAGGACCCATCTGCTGGTAGAAATGTTATTCTAGAAAATTACACCCCTGAGCTGATAACTAATTTTTTTTTCCAACTGTACCACTTGATAACTGTTTGGTTTTTTTTATAAATGCACTCGTAGACAAAAAACTAAGAACAAATACTTTTATTCCTTCCTAAATTTGCAAGATACACAAACTGCTTCAGATGATCTTTCCTGACACTGGGCTACTCTTCAATCAACAGAAACTGAAAACATCAACTCATTATTTGTAAATATTTTAATGTGACTTACACTGATTCATAAAGAGGATGGTATCATGTACATTGGTTAATCTGGGAGAACACAAATGGAGGACTGTTCCTTTCCCCTGTTTTAAACAGGATACATACACTTTAAAAGTACAAAACCACATAATCAGTTCTATATATACATTTTAGAAATACCCCTGTGAGATCTAGACAATTTAGTCATAGTACTTTAGATAGGAGTAAAGAAATTAGATTAAGATAGCTAAACCAAGTATTTCTTCCTTCTCCACACCAAAATAAAAAAAGAAAATCCTTTCCCATAAAGGGAAATTCATCGTTTGTGATGAAAAATTTAAGAAGAAAATACTTAAGCACATAAGAACAGATAAAAGATGCAAAACTCTTCGGCTAAATACTATAAAAAAATGCATACAACTATAGATAGTTTATTTAAGTATAAATTAAACCACCACTGTCAGTCAGATCTGCTTAGCCAGAAATCTCAATTCTGAGAAATCTCCACTAATATTTGACTCCTCAAAATATAAATGTCTTAATGCAGAGGCTGAAGGTAGGGGATTGAATCCAAGATATTTACACACAAAAATATTCAGCCAGTTATTGACATGACTAACTGAAAGCACAGAGTTTTAAAGCTCTGGATTGCCTACTGTCTCTGATCACACAGGGATTTCAGGCTTCTAACTGCGCTTTGAGTTTTATCCGAATCAGATGTTCAAAGTAAATAGTGGAAACATCCTCAGTGTCTGCATATTCCCATTAAAGGGAAAGAGAACACACTTCCACTGCCTGGATTTTAAACTAGCAAATCCAAGCAGGTGTTTTTGGAAGAAAACAACAACAAAGGTAAGCTGTGGGAAGGTACAAGATCGAAAAAAAAATAGTATCTACATCCTACATCTGCATTTTGAATCAGTTGTTTTGTGCTCACATCAGAAAGTGGAGAACTTCAGGGAATAGTAGACAGCCACAAAATCCCCAGAAGATAAACTACTGCTGTCATAGTCATTAGAGATTTATGGGCTCATGACCCTAGAAAGTTAGAAGAAATTAGTTTCATGCCATCAAGTCAATACTTGATCTAACCGTGCCCTCTACTGGCCCGAGAGGTGCTTGTGTGAAGGTGCAGACCTGAGCTGCTGCTGCTCGTACCGCTACGGGTTTCCATTTCATTATGAAATAAAAGCATTCATAAGTATTTCTCTACAGGCTACCTTCCAAAAATATGGAAGTGTGTTTTAATATGCTTTGTAACACTGGCATTATTACTTTATTAATGTTTTGGAGTCGCATGCTCTGAAGTGTTGCCAACATTAACATATTCTATTTACATCGCTTGGGTCACCTAAGCAATTTGATTTCTTCAAAAAACAGCTTTAATTTTAAAGACTGCTTCCAATCAGAGGTAGTAACACTGCTGCAGAAAAAAAAAAAAAAAACCACTAATATTTCTTTCTGCTTCAAAAACAAAACAGACAGGCTATTCTTTCCAATTCTTAATTATTTTACATTGCAACAACAGCTTAAAAAAAAAAAAAAAAAAAACAACCCACTAATATTTCTTTCTGCTTCGAAAACAAAACAGACAGGCTATTATTTCCAATTTTTAATTATTTTACATTGCAACAACAGCTCTGATTTTGGATTGTTTTACCAAATTTAACATGTCCATAATTTCATTCATCAGCAAAATGAGGCTCTGGGATAGTAAACAAACATTAAGTGTGTGGTGTGACAGTTTTAAGGCAAAAAGTCACATTCAGACACATTGAAGTCAGAGGTGCATATAATTTTATACAATCCAAATTTAAATTGCTGCTTACTAAAAACATCCATCAGCACTTTTTGCTTATCTTGGTCTTTTCCTTCGAAGCCTGTCCTTCAAGCTGCAGCCAAGATTTAACTTATTCAATATATTAAAGAACACTTGCAAAGAAAACAAAGGGATTTTTTTCTTCCACTTAATCTTTAAGACAAAGATGTTAAAAGAGCTTTGAAAAGATGAAGGAGGAATTACCCACAGTTCAAAGTATTCAGACTTTGATGGTCTGATAGGTTATGCTGGCTACAGAACCAGTGAAGTTATTGTGACTTAAGAGAACAGAAGACAAGCAACTGAGAAGAGTAAATTTTATTTGTACTATAAATCTGGGGTTTTCTCTTCTGTGAGCACCAGTGCTTTAAGAGACATTAAGGAGAAAAAAACAAAAACTCTGTCCAAGATTCAAGAACACCACTGCTTCAAAGATGCAAAGTCAGCACATATTTCACAGGGCCCCTGGCAAATTTGGATAAAGAGGAAAGAAAAAAAAAAAAGACCCAAGATAAGAAAAATCACAGAAAAGCCAAGCTAAATGAAACTGAATGCTCCACTACAAATTAAGCAGCAAAAGACTTAAAAATAAATAAATCAATCTTAATTTTAATAAGATAATTTAAGAATTTTTTTCCTACATGAAATCAGAACTCAAGTTTCCCTCCTCTCCTTTGGTTTTAGAAGTATGCCATTACAAACAGTGTTCTTCTTGCCTCTTTTCTTAGTAAGATTTACTTAAAGCCCTAAATTAAATACAATAAAGCATGCCTTCCACAAAAAAGGACACTTTCTCTGTGCTCTGATCAAAACTCTGTTCCTGTGCAAACCCACTTTGGAAGACTATTACTTTAACCCAGAGGTGGCATTAGCTCTACATCTGGGAAAGCATACACATGCAATATTTTTATTATGCATTGGTAATATAAAAGTAAGATTCATTGGTCTGACTAAATTTACAAGCAAAGAACTGAAGCCGAATTGAATAAAGCTAGAAGGAAAACACACTTTATGTACTGAGCAAATAACCCTTGAAACAAACGTAAAGTGGGAAGGCTCCTGAGACCATGACAGGACACCTTCCTGGGATGCAGGACCTGCCACACTGGTTCAGATGAAAAATCCATCTGACCTGACATCTCTCCTCCAGCAGTAATCACTTTAGCCTCTCAGAAAGGTAAAGTTCCTTAAAATACTATTCCAGTGGTGGTAGTCAGTTGTTTGATGACTTAAGGCAGAATCTGTATCCAGACCAGAGTGGCCACTGTGACATTAAGAAGTAGGAAATAATGAAAACTTAACATTAATACAGATTATGAGAGATGACCTAGTAGAAATCTAACTTCTTCAGTTAAGATCTAAAACACTGATATGTCTAACATGAAAAAAACCCCACCACCCACATTCCAAAATAACAGAACTGACTGTAGGTACAGTGAAGGATTAGGCTGCAAGTTCATAATAGAGTCTTGTACTGCAAAGCATCTCCTCCATGAATACTTTGGAACTGTCAAATACACACAAGCAGGGATGTTATTCCCAGAAGATCATTATTCAATACAGTATTTTTTTAAGTTGGATGACTGGTCCACAAAGCATCTTGCTTTACATTACCTTGACTGTTTTATCCATAGAAGCCGAGAGAAGCAAGTGGCTTTGTTCTCGTACAGGACACCACTGGATTTCATTAACCGGGCCGCTGTGTTTAGACATGTGAAATACTAAACTTTTGGGGACTTCAGTTAATTTATATTTGGATCCCAAATACGGCTTAATTAATTCAGAGGTCTTTCTCAAAGTCTGCTCTCCTGATACGCCCAGCTTAACATCACAAACTGAGCTATCTCTCTGATCGGATTCTTTATTTTCAGGCACACTGGAATTTTCTTGACGCAGTCTTTTAGGGATATAGGGTCTGATTCCTTTTATGGCAGTGGTACTGTCTTTATGTATTCTCTTCTGGGAAACACCATTTCCAGAGTTTGTTGAAGAGCTCGATGTCTGTTCATAGTTTTTGTAGGACATAGATAAAGCAGTACAGCCTGAGTATACTCTCCTACAATAAGATGTCAAATCAGGGCTATTATTCTGTGCGTAATGCTTGGGGGCATCTTCACAAACCCTGCTTGTGCCAGAACTGTCAGTGTTCTCAGTAGGATGCATTTCATATGTAGATTTCGTACCCAAACTACCAGGTGCAAAGTACTGAACAGGATTCACAGAAGAACTTGGAAAGCTTGTTCCGCTGCTAGAAGTATTGGGGACTTCAGTTTTTTCAGTTTCTGTCTCAGAGTCTGAATCATCATAAGCAACCAGTGACGAACTCATTATGGCCAGACACAGCAGACTCCCAAAACCTTAGTGCTGGAATCCTCAAAAGTGATGATCTACAATAGAGAATTGATTATTCAGAGCACAATGTATTACAGAGTCTACAATTTGAGTAACTTCAGGAAATAAATACACTTTTCTTAACAAAAAAAAAAAACGTAACTTTTACTCCTGTTTATTAATGGAATTTACTCCTTTATTATAAAACATCCTCACATTCAATTATGCAACACCATTTGCCTCCAAGCACTTGGCATACATTTTTAATGCATTGCAGAGACGCATTTGCATACCACAAAACAATGAAAATGAGTATGAAAAGGAAAACAAACTTGCAACATAAGTACTGCAAATGACTTTAACCTTACTTGCAGTAGCACTTACCCCACACACACACAAGAGGGCAATTAATTATGAAGTGGTTTGGTATGCACATTTATAAGAATACAAATACTACAGCTATTTTGGAGTCAGTCTAATATCTATTTCTTAATGGTACAGATGACTTGAAAGAAGTTTGAAGGGGTTCAACTAGCAACTAAAAAAAGTGCATTTTTGACTCATTCAGCAGTCTTGTAGCATGGGGAAATTTTCCAACTATATCCACAGAGCAAGTTCCAAACAGCCTTTAGCTTTACAGAACTGCCTTATGCTAGAAGCTACACTGAATTCACTGTTTGCATTTACAGACAGAAAAATAAGAGCATAGATGCCTTGTTTACTGTGGAATAAACTTTTTCAAAGTGTCTGTGAGAAAGAAATCTCATGCTGAGATTGTAACTGAGTATGTAACATGCCGAATAACTCACCACCACAATGATCCCACCAACCTTCTTCCAAACATTTGGAGAGCATGTGGAATATAGGGTTAACTACACTCAAACAATTGATGTGCCTGCAAAAATAATCTTTCAGCCACTGCTGTTTGCAGTCAAAAAGTACTGCTATCCTTCAATTGCTAAGACTAATTAAATGGGACATTTTATTTCTGCTTTGTGTCCTTGCCCAGCTGCTAGCACTCATCATGCTGAAGTGATTTAACCCATAGCACTTTCAGAGCAGCTGCTGAAATTCTTGGTTTCTGTCAGTGAAGAAGCTGCCCCCAAACACATCATGATTAAAATGGGAATGCTGTATGAAGGTCAGTATCTACATAAGCATTTGCAGAATTAATGCCACAAATGTAGGTCCTACAAATACTACTACACTGGAACCTGTAAAGATTACTCGTTTAACTTCAGAATTAGAGCTTTTTGAATCAAAACAAGCATGTTTCATTTAACCTATGCTACAGGCCATGGTCTGTATTCTATAATGAAATTTCCAAGTACAGCTCCAGAATTCCTATTAAGATGTACACATTCATCATCACAGATCCTTTCCAAGACAAGTGATCGAGACATTTAACTGGAACAAGGTAACTAACATTTTAGCACATAAAAGCATCAAGATCTCCCTCTAGAGGACATTTTATCTTTATCTGAAATTTAGGACAGCTATAAGCCACAGCAACTAAGAACAAGGAAAAATTCTTTTTTTAATCATACAGTTTCATTTATCAAAACAGCATTTCACTTAAACAGTGTCAAGCAAAAATTAATGAGATAGTGTTTCATAAAAACTTAGCAATTCAATTAAAAAAACAGTAAATTGAAATTTATAGCCACAAACTGAAACCTCTTATCAAATATACAGTAACTTTAAAGGACTGCACTTCAGTAATTGCAACAAGTGGTTACTATTTGTATTGCAGTGCTGGAAACACGCCTCAACCAAAACACATAGTGTTCAAAGGACACATGCAGTAAGAAATTGACCGCTGGTGGAAAGCTATAAAGAAAGATACGCAAGTGGATGGGGTTAGACTTTCAAAGTTACTTTATTTCTTGTAACAAGAAAAAAAAAAAAAAGAAATAAGCCGAGATTCAGAGGTAAGTGCAAAACAGTGTTTTATACACACCAGATTAAAAAAAAAAAAAAAAAGATATTGGAAAGAAATGTGGCTAACAAACACAAATCCGTCCCATCACACACATCACCCCTAAGCCTCAGTATTTTTGTAAAACCAAAGCAACTCTGCCATCTTAAGACTTCCCATTCAACTTCTGTTTCAAAGCAACACCACCCCCGAGTTTCTCATGCTAACTATAGAAAAATATGGGGGGGGGAAACCCCCAAAACGCACTTCATCGGGAACGTGCCGTAACCAGACTGTGAACCGATGGACGGTACCGTTCACAAGGCACCGAGCCAACAGGGAAACCCACAGAACTTCCAGTTTTCTTTCCTCTCCACGCGAGTGATTTCCCCGTGCCCGTTAAAGCAGAGACATCACCCCTGAAGACAGACCACCACAGGCCCGCCAAGGGCCCGCCGGTGCCCACGCGGGGGCCGGGAGCGCTCCCGGGGGCGGAGCGGGCACCGAGCACCGCTTCTTCCCCCCTCACCCCGGCACCGCAGCCGTTGCCGCTTCCCACACGCGAATTCGGCCCTCACCCCCGACTACCAAGGCCACTGGCGGGGCCAATCGGGAACGTGCCGTAACCAGACTGTGAACTGATGGACGGTACCGTTCACAAGGCGCCGAGCCAACAGGGAAACCCACACAACTTCTAGTTTTTCCTTTCCAGGCGAGCGATTTCCCCGTGAACTTCCAGTTTTCTTTCCTCTCCACGCGAGTGATTTCCCCGTGCCCGTTAAAGCAGAGACATCACCCCTGAAGACAGACCACCACAGGCCCGCCAAGGGCCCGCCGGTGCCCACGCGGGGGCCGGGAGCGCTCCCGGGGGCGGAGCGGGCACCGAGCACCGCTTCTTCCCCCCTCACCCCGGCACCGCAGCCGTTGCCGCTTCCCACACGCGAATTCGGCCCTCACCCCCGACTACCAAGGCCACTGGCGGGGCCACCACCATCCTCACCCCCCTCACCCTCACCGCTGCCCCCTCCACGCCCCGCCGGTACCTGCTCCGCGCCGCCGGCCCAGCCCGGAAGTCACCCGCCGGCCCAGCGGCCTCAAAAGGGCTCCGGATGCAAACAAGGTGTCTCACTCAAAGGGTTCCCTCTGTCACCGCCCTCCCGCAGGCACCCCGAGCCTGGTCAGACCGTAGTTTGGCGCACTGAAGCTTTTATCCCGCCTCTGAGGGCCGTGGAGAGGGCGTTTCGTTGGACTAGTGGCTGTAAGTGGAGGGAGGGCAGGGGAAATAATGGTTCCGGAGATGTGCGTTTCTCAGCCGGGAGGTGTTGAGTGACGTGCCGGTTTCGTGGGGTGATGCAATGGCAGTGACAGAGGAACGCTGAGGTGAGCTGGATCTGACCGGGCAGGGATTCTGAGCGCGGGTGAGAGCCGGGTTGGGGGATGAGGCCTCGGTGAGAGATCCTGGCGGGCGGGAGAGGGGCTGGGCGGGCCGTTATTGCCGCCCCTGTGGCGGGTGGCGAGCGTGGGGGTCCTTTTGGGGGACATTCCTCCCTTCTCCCTCCCTCCCTCAGCCAGACGTCGATGCTTATGAAGGATTTTTTCCTCCACTGCATCGCCAGGGCGTCGGGAGAGAAAGCCCTGTTCCCTGCGGAACGGTGGAGGGGGGAGTCCTGGTCGCTGGGGAAGTCCTAGGGAGAGCAGAGCTGGCGAGTGCCTGTGCCCTGCCCGGGCAGGCCGGTGGGAGGGCAGCATCTCAGGGCTCCAGCGCTGGAAACGGTCACTTGACGGCTAATTTTATGCATAACTGTTCCTGCAGAAGAGCTCATTTCCTAACAGCTGTTGTATAGTAAAGATTCACATTGGACTTTCGTCAGATGAGGGTGGTTGACGGGCCATATTATAATCTCAGGGAATTGTCTTGTATACTCGTAATGTATTTTCATAGATAAATAGAGTAACATGCTCTAGCTCTAGGCAATCCTGCTTCAGCAGGGGAGTTGGACTAGATGATCTCTATGGTCCCTTCCAACTCTAAAATTCAGTGAAATTCAGTGAAATTGATGATTACCGTGACTGGGAAGGTAGGTCTACCATGAAACACAGCTTATGTTGGAGCACTTCTCAAGGCGTGCTTCACACAACATCTGTGTGCATAGTACCTGCTTTAATCCCAGGTTTCATTTTTTGTTTTATTTCCAGGAGTTAAAACAGTTTTCAGGAACAAAAGTGCTGTCAGACTTAACATCACGTTCTTTCATTAGTTCATGAAAATTCTTTGGGGACTCTTATTACTGTTGCCTTTGGAAGTCTTGATATACCTTCATGCAATGATTGTCCTGAAAGAGCTCTTCTTAACGTAATGTGAAACCCTGCCCTTTAATTCTCAGGTCTCTAATTTACCAAATCAGATAGCAAACAGTGAAAATTATCTTAGATCTGCAATTGTCATCCAACTGGAAAGAGAGGACAACGCAGTTGTTTTCTGATATTTATGCCAAGGATTATTTTTGAGCTTTGTCTCATGATGATTTAATATTCTGAAACAGTCACAAGAGCAGTACCCGTTGCAAGTTACCATGTATTGCATAGATAGAAAAGGCACACAATTCTTGGCTTTCAAGTTCACACTGTAAAACCGGGTCTTTTAAGTTCATTTTAGATTCTGGGCCTAGATGTCCTTGTCGTACATTCTCAGGTTCCCATGTATCGCTTTTGTCCTCCAAATCTGTTCACATATGGCATCTAATGTGTCTGAGAGTGTTAGTTTTCATAACAGCAGTAAGAAAGCAAGAAAAAACATCCTGATAAAATGCAGAATATCCAGGGCTTTCTTTTAAATGATTTACGATTGCATTTATGAATTTCAAAAGATAAAGACCTATGTTCCATATTATTGAATTCCTGGTTTGAATTCCACCAGCAAATAAGGACAGGTACTGAGGTAAACAGAGATAAGTTTTAGGTAGCAGTCAGTATCTTCTGCATTCTATAATCGTGATAACCTCATCTCTTGTTGCAGTGACAAGATTACTTTTGCTACTTCTTAATGAGAATGCACCTACATTTGAGATTCTTTGCTCAGCTAAAATCCATAACATTCCAAGCTTTTTAAAGAGTCTTTCTGTGTTACCACTCTGCACTATGTATCCTTAGTCTCAACTGTGACATTTCAACCTTTCTGAATGGAGGCAATCTATCAGTAAGAATGTACATTCGGGAATTAAGTTAAAAAAAACAAGTCACAATTTGTTCTACACTAAAGAATAATTCTTGTTTACCTTTTTCTACTTTGTAAAGTTTTAACCCACTAAATATAACTGGCATATTCCTACAGAAAGGGGGTGTGTTAATATTCATACAAATTTTCTAACATGAATTTACTCTATAGACTTTATTTTCCAGTTATATATCTTGTGCCTATGAAAAAGAGGAAAACACTAGTATCAAAATCAAAGATCATAAGTAAATTGTAGGAATACATTAGAGAATTATTTGATGTTCTTCAAATGACTGCTCTAAAATAACACTGTCACACCGCAAATAATCAAGCTTGAAGGGATCACAATTAGGTTAAAAGCTTAAGTATTAGTGATGATATGTTAGTCAGTTTGGGGTGGGTTTTTTTTAGTCAGTTATGCAATCTAAGTATGGTGTCTGTTAATAGACTAAGCGAATTAAATTAGCAAGTGGCTGTACACACTTCTCAGCTTTCTCAGGGTTTTCAACTGAAGCTGAAATCTGGGAATATTGCACCTGTCTGACAAACAAAGCCTTAATGATAGCTACGCTTTGGTAACCAGCAAGTTACCAAAGCAACCTTTTTAAGTTTTCTAGGCAGGTGAAGGCTTTTTACAGTGGCAGTTTAAATATATACTATGTAAATATAACCAAGGTTGTGATTAGGCTCATTATTTTGTAGAAGGCTTGGAAATACTGCTGAATAGCTAATACAACTATTATCTGCTTTTGTTTCTTCTTTTTTTTTAATTCTGGGAAGAAGGAGCCAAATGAACGTATTTTTTATTAACAGCTTTTGTGATTCGCTTTAGTTACATATGTGTCTTGTAAACTCAATCTATTCATGCTCTGTGCTTAGCAATGGATCAATAATATGCTTTATCCTTTGCAAGTCAGTAGACTTTACACGGGCACAGAGTTCATCCTTCATGGACGTGAGTACGGCATGACAGAGAACGCTTAGGGTGAATGCTGTCCTTCTATAACACCGCTGTTTGCAACTCTGTATGAAGTTAATTTACTCTGTCAACATGCATTGCATTTGTCACTATCGCATCTGAATGCAGTGCATGTCAAATAAGCACCAGTGTATGAATTAAGGTGGCATCACTTTCCTCAAGTGAAAAAGCTGTACAGTAGCTTGGGTGATTGCAGAGATTAACCACATCAGATTGTGAGGCAGCACTTCACAACCCTGGCCAAGTTGCAATTGCAGTTTTTACGGAAAATTTGCTTTTCTCTCACTTCACTTTTGTCGTTAGTACCTGCACTGTTATCTCATTTTAACAGCCTTATGGTTTATGAAATTCCTTATCATTCTCTCTATGCTTCTCTGTGTACCTTGTTATTGTGGTGTGTTCATCCCAAATGGATTGATTTGACATAGTTGCAGTTTCATTTACAATGTTGTTTTTCCAACAGATGGTGTCCTCCTTTCCCCTTTTTAACACTTACTTTCTTCTGTGTAAATATGGCAAGCTGACTATAACCAGGACCATAATGGTTTTAAAATTCTTTTCTCACATTAAGTTAATGCTTGATTATCCTCAGTTCTGAATATTTAAGCAGCACGATCCTTGAATTTTTACAAAAAACTGATTCAGAGCATGTATACTTCTAAAGACCTCGTCATTTTCTACAGAGGGCTGCTGAGCATGAATAATTTTTGAAAATAAGGATTTCTTAAAATAAGCAATTCTGCCTTTGCAGTTGAAATGAGTTTTCACTCCTGTCAGGCTGATAACAGATTCACCAGGTTTCTCAGACATCAATAAAAGTCTATTTTTAGATGACAGGTGATTTTAGAAAAATTAGACAAAGCAATTACTGGGGTAGCCTGAATTGCTATGTCACCTTTATGGGAGGCACATGTAGTAAAATACAAGTTAATCCAGTGCAGTCAGTGTTACAGGAGTTTCCTGTCTTGGAAATTACCAAGTGGTACACAATGTATCCATTAAAAATAAGTACAGTAGAGCTTATTTATAACACATTTTAGATTATAAGTGGTGGAACAAACATTAAGATATTTCTGATGTAGAGTGAAAAGAACCTTACTGATTTTAATGCATTTAATAACAAAACCTGTATGCTTACTTAGCATTTTAACAGTGTTATTTAATTTTCTATATTGTCTGTGTTAGTGTACTGCACACTATGCAATTGTAGTTTTCTGCAGTCTCAATTGCTATTAATTAAAAGAAAAATGGACTGCTAAGAAGCTTTCAGATAATATTATTGTTAATCTATACATTAGAGATGTTAGCCTGGGAGAGAAGCCCATTTGTGGAAGCACAGGCACACTCTGTTCTAGGAAGCTCCGGTGATCAAGATATATGCTGGACATAGGAAGGCTGTTGTGTTATTATTCTCGGCCATCTCATCATCACAAGCCATCTCTGAGGGTTATTTTTCCTACAAACTGCTGAGACACAAATAGTGCCTTAAATTTCCAGCCTAAATTTTTCACTTACCCAAGTGTGTTTTGTAACTTATGGAGCAAAGCAGTAAAGAAGATGACTAAGCTTTTCTCTTGTACTTCTTTCTTTGAGCTGAAGTAATATATTACATACGTTAAGACAAAATTTCATGACATAGTTATAAAAATTTCATTGTCATTC
Source organism: Calidris pugnax (assembly GCF_001431845.1). Lineage (NCBI taxonomy): Eukaryota > Metazoa > Chordata > Aves > Charadriiformes > Scolopacidae > Calidris > Calidris pugnax. Next base: position 6,886,302 of record NW_015091083.1, on the reverse strand, counting down.
AGAATTTGACAAGGCATCAAAGAGTAAAAAAACCATTAACTAATTAGGAATTGGATAACCTCTATCAACTCATTGTCATTCAGAATTTGACAAGGCATCAAGGAGTACAAAACCATTAACTAATCAGGAATCAGATATCTTCTATCAACAGTTCTGAGATGCTCTGAATAATATGTAAATTTAATTACTTTTGTCAAGAGTTTGACTTTGAAAAGGTATCCTAGTGTCAAATGAGATACATAGACAAACAACATTAAGAGTGATCTTTAAATTTATTTGGTACTCTTGTCATTCTCAGTCCATTTCTGTATGAAACTGTGTTAATGCTGTGTTAATGTCTCCACCTTTATCAATGTTCTGAGATGCTCTGAATAATATGTAAATTTAATTACTTTTGTCAAGAGTTTGACTTTGAAAAGGTATCCTAGTGTTAAATGAGATACATAGACAAACAACTTTAAGAGTGATCTTTAAATTTATTTGGTACTCTTGTCATTCTTAGTCCATTTCTGTATGAAATTGAAGCTTGCTGTGTTAATGTCTCCACCTTTATCAGTCTGATATGAATAGGATTAGGTATGAGGTCGGTATAGTTTTTATATTCTTATTCTCTTAATCTAATCTTCAAGATATACATGAAAGAATAAAACACTCTATTTTTTGCCCTACAGTTCTCCTTGCTGCTGCTGTTTGAATCTACAAGCCGAAGAATTGGAAGACGTTAAATTTAGTTGAATTGTAAATAAACAGATCTGTTGCAGTCTGGCAAAATGGCTGATAGTCCAAACTGTGATTTGACTCTGAGTCCCCTTCAGCTGTTTGAAAGAGTCACTGAACAAGGAGAGAAAGTCAGAGCACTGAAAGCAGGAAAAGCACCAAAGGTATTTCCATTTCATGTTTTGAACTCATCCTTTTTCAAGTTAGGTCTGTCTGTAAGAGCACTGAAGGACAGGATTGTTCTGAGATTTATTTTGTATTGTAGTAAAAAAAAAAAAAAATTGAAATTGTCAAAATGTATTTATGTCCATTTTGTGAACTGTGGACATACCTGGAGCAAGGTAGTTGTTAGCAAGAGCAAAGCTGTTACTTCTGAAATAGGAACAGAGAGTCATAGGCTTAGAAGTCTGCTTCAGCCAGATGCTGTGCTACACGATGGGATCCAAGGCATTGGATTTTCAAGTGAAAGTTTTATCACTTGTTTTCTGCCCTGGGTTTAGATTCTTTATTTAAATCTCTTAAATATGTCTTCCTGTAACTGTACTGACACCCTCTCCTTAATATCTCTTCAGTGATTTTGTAATTTGCCGTTAATTTCAAGTTTAGTGTTCTGTCATCGCTATGTTGGCAAACACAGTTCAGGTTTAACATGGGGTCTCTTAATGTATTGTCTGTGGGACTAAGCCTTGAAAACCAGGAGTCAAATAAAGTGTTGATCTTTCTATTGCTTGCGTGAGATGTTACAACAGCTTTGTATTAAAAAGGTCATAACAATGAAAGTTGTCAATAACTTTTTGTTTTCTAGTTTTTCTTCGAGTCTGTCGATGAATTGTAATGAATAAATTATTTTAAGGTGACCCACTAAAAGCATTGTGAAGTAAATTAGATCATAATTTATATAATATTTATATATCTTAGAAATTTGTGCTTGAAATTTTAAGCTTGTTATACCTCTGAAAAGTAGGCAAGCATTTTTTTTCCCTCAGGCAGAAATTGAAGAGTGAGACAGAGGTGCTTTAAATATCTTGGCAATGGTGATGCTCTAAATTCTGCTCGTTAGGAAACGGTCACCTGCTATTTATTTTACCTTTGGCAGTGATGCCACAAACATGTTAATAAAGGATTAGAGTTTATGAATAATGCAATTCAAGTCAAAGTGTGGATGTAGGATTTTGAAGGGTTGGGACATTAATGTAATTGTCTATCTTAAGTTGAGTCAAACAGCTTTTTTTTTTTTTTCTTTAATTCAGGATGAAATTGATGCAGCAGTGAGGATGCTATTATCATTGAAACAGTCATACAAAACAACAACAGGGCAAGATTATCAGGCAGGCTTGCCTCCAAGAGATCTTGTATTAATAAACAACGGTACAACTAAAGAAGAGGATGAGGATTTTGTGGACCCCTGGACCGTGCAGACATCAAATGCTAAAGGCGTGGATTATGACAAACTCATAGGTATAACTCTTTCTTGACTGTTACTAAGACATTTATGTCAGGTGATCCTAATAACCACTAAAACAGCAAGGGATCATAGACCATCATAGGTATCATTTAATTTATGTCAATCTTAGCATTCACATGTCTAAAGAATTTGCTGTAGGAATTGAAAATGTCCCAGGCAGGGATCTCCTGTGGAAGACTTAAATATTTTTCAAAGAACTTTCCAGTTTAAAATAAAAGTTTTACTGTTTGTCTTTTGACATAAGAGCTGTTATTAGAAGTTATGTTAAGTTACAGTATGTTACTATTTTTGCTTTTATTAAATTATTGTCAATATTCAATCCATATTTAGTACCTCAGTGAAAATTCTTTAGCAGTTGTTAAGTTGCTGGTGTCACTTAGCAGCTTGTTTCTCACAATAGAGCATATACCCTTAAGTCAGTAGCCATATATTTGCTTTTGGGGGCTCAGCTGCTAGAGTCAGCTTTCTTTTAATTCAGTGTGGTGTTATTGCAAGGTCACATCAAATGTATGTGCATACTGGCTTCGTCTGCAGAAGGTAATAGAGAAAGAAAATGTTGGAAAGGGAGAAGTGTGCAAAGAAAGAAATATATTGGTGGATGATAAGGAAGAAAGATAATTATTAGAATCTAGAAATGCACAAAATCTGTCATCTTGTTACTTGTATAGGTGGTATGAAGAAGGCTTTTTGTTTTCTTCAGTGGTGGTTCTAAGTCTTGTAGAAAAGTGGGAAGAGTACAATACTTGTGTTGGCGCAAACCTCAAGATCTTTCTGAGAATGACTAGCATGACTTCACTGTAAATCTGCTTTCTAAAGCAATGCTAATGCCTAACAGCAATGTCCATTTTTCCAGTAACTGTTTGTGTATATGTGTTTGTGTATGACCTTTTGACCTATCCAGAGGAGTGGGTTAGCCTGAAGGGATTTTACTTACTTAACACTGCTACTAGATTGGGGAACTTGGTGGATGAGTCAATCTGCTTCTTCTAAGTGATGCTGAAATTTTTCAGAGAAGAGCACTAGCCTAGCCACTTTAGGAAGTGGAAAAGTTACTGCTTGTTATTAATAAACTTCATCCTCTTCCTCCCTCTTACAAATTAAAAAGAAAAACTATTGTCTAAGAACTTAACAACTGATAGCTTTTACCGTAAAGGGCATTTTTGTGCCATCTATAATCTGTTTATTTACTAGTAGTACCTGAGAAAGTTGCCAGCGTGTTTGTGTTTACTCAAATATAGAAGGAATGAAAGTGTGAAAAACAGCATATAATTGGAAAGGATATTCTTCTCAAATGGTTGTCCTAGGCGTGCAGAAGGTGTTTAGGAAAGCAGTTCCTTTGTGGATAGAGAGCCTAAAATGTTTTGAATGTCTTCATAAGAGGAAGCAGGTAGAGAAAAATTATCTAAACTTTTAACAGGAAAGATGAAGATGGACAAAGAAAAGGGAGTTTAACAGGAAAGATGAAGATGGACAAAGAAAGATGAAGATGTGCAGTCTGTGAACTTTTAATCAAGGTATTTAGACATTTCTAGGGAAGTGCTCTATATCAGAGGGCTTTTAATCACTCTGTATGACAGTATACAAATATTTCTAGGGTGTCTAGCCCCAATTAGTCTGGAGCATTCTTATGTTTTCTGTTTCTGTAAGATTACTGTCTTAGCATTATCAGAGGGCTTTTAATCACTCTGTATGACGGTATACAAATATTTCTAGGGTGGCTAGCCCCAATTAGTCTGGGGCATTCTCATGTTTTCTGTTTCTTAGCACTTCCTATTATTCTGCTGAATCATACATTTCTTGTTCATTTGATCTTTTTAGCGTTCATTCAGATTATAATTACTTCACCATTTTTAATGCATTTTGTTTGCTAGGAAGACATTGCTTAGGACAAACAGATGCGATAACACTCAGAAAACATATGGATTAAAGCAATGGTTGCTGAATTATTTTAATGGGTCAGTGGATGGGCCCAGTTCTTCCCCTGTATGATATCCTGTTTGACTCACCTGGAGTGAATGAACAATTGTAAGCAGGAATTTATTTCCCATTGGATAGTGGTGCAGACAGGAAGCTGTGTGGTCCAGTTGACATGGCTGATGGACGGGATGCCATCCAGAATATCCTGGACAAGCTCCAGAAGTGGGACCATGTGAACCTCATGATGTTCAACAAGGTCAAGTGCAGGGTCCTGCACCTGGGTTAGGTCAACCTCCAGTATCAATATGGGCTGAGGGATGAAGGGATTGAGAGCAGCCCTGCCGAGAAAGACTTGGGGGAACTGGTGGATGAAAAGCTGGACATGAGCTGACAATGTGCGCTCTCAGCCCAGAAAAGGTGAAGGAAGGTGAAAAACCATGTGATCTGAGGGCAGAAAACTGAGCCATCAACAGAGGGATGTTCAGAGCCTCATGGCCGCTTTTATCCTACGGCTTACAGAGGCCAAGTTATTGACCTAAATATGTTTCTTTGGCATATGTTTTGTTCTGAATATCTATGCTTCTGCTATAAGGAAACTGCAGTTATAATCAGTCATGGATGGAGCAATGCTACGGGGTGCATAGACGGGGTCTCCTTGCATAGAGTTAGTATCAGAGGTGATTGCTGGAATTCTGGACAAGAAGCAGGAAACTGCAGTTATAATCAGTCATGGATGGAGCAATGCTACGGGGTGCATAGACGGGGTCTCCTTGCATAGAGTTAGTATCAGAGGTGATTGCTGGAATTCTGGACAAGAAGCAGGAAAATCTAGTCATTTTACTCGAGACTTGAAGAAGGAGATATTATTTTTAATCTAGGCTACATTGGTATTCTCTTGGTAATCCCAGATCTGGTTGTAGCTATGTTGTGCTTATTAATTTGTTATTTGTTTTTTACATTTTTTGATTATAGTTCGGTTTGGCAGCAGTAAAATTGACACTGATTTGATCAACCGAATAGAAAGAGCCATTGGGCAAAAACCTCATCGCTTTCTACGTAGAGGAATCTTTTTTTCTCACAGGTGAGTTTTTCCTATTTTAAACTTCAGAAAGGTCCTATCAGGTAGATTTTCTGTGAGCATTATTGGGAGAAAGGTACGACTAGCAAAAGACCATGTTCTTTTATACCAAGGTTAACCAGCTGTGTCATTTGAATTAGCAACTGCTGCAAATTTCTCTGGCAACACTGAAAGCCTTGGTTGCATCCGTTTCCGATGCATCATCACTAATTTCAAATTGGAGAAATGTCCAGAGAATCTTGGCTTTGAACTGATTCTGTTTTGACTCTACATTTGCAGCCAGACAAAGAATTGGCCTAGGAAAGAGCTCCAGGGCTCACATGGTGTCACTGCTGATCTCAACAAGACTCTACGTGGCCTGTGGACCTATGCATCTGTAGTGATATGTAAAAAAGGCCCAGGCAATAATTTTAAGCATCAGCCTGCCAGTCATCTACACTGTTTAATTGTTAACATGCATGGGCTTTTGGACTGTGGCAGTTAGCACATTTCAAATAAATGCCCGAGCATGATTTAGAGCATAACCTCCAGCAGAGACCATTCCAAGCTGGTTCTTTGAACTTACGTGGGAAATAATTCCCAGCTCTGTTTTACTGGGCTTTAGAAATTATTATCCAATTAAGTAATTTCATGTTGCACACTTTTTTTTTTTAAATATATTTTTAAAATTTATTTCTTTGAGGTTTTTTTCATTGAGATTGAAGAAGACACTTTTCTTAAATTAAAGAAATGAACAAACAAACCCCTTTTATTCCTAGGAAACTTAACATACTGTATTTTATTTATAAATATGTTTGGCTTTAAAAGCAATCAAATTTTGAATAGAAGCTTTTTCCTGTAGATGTTTCTTCCTAAAGAGTTGCACCATGTTTTCTCTGTTTTATCTTTAGAGATATGGACCAAATCCTTGATGCTTATGAAAATAAGAAGTCCTTTTACCTTTATACAGGCAGAGGGCCATCCTCTCAGGCAATGCATGTTGGTCATCTTATCCCATTCATATTCACAAAGTAAGTTGTTTCTACCATTTGTATTAAACTTCTTTTTTTTCCTAAGGAAATATTGAACCTGGTTTATGGAGCTGCCGAAATGATACATTACAGGGAGTTCTGTTTGTGAGGTGAATATTAATGAACTTAAACAATGCACTCTTACCTTTTCATTAAAATGATTGTAATCCTTGCATCACCATAAAGCCCTCTTCTTTGCACCCTTAGCCCTGGGGCATTCCTTAGAATTTTTGTTCTTCTTAAAAACGCATTTGTGATGAGACCCAGTAACCTTACTCTATAGTGCAATGCCTGCAGCAGCAGAACACACAGACATTGCAATCAAAGAGCTAAAAGTCTCTCTGAATTCTATTCCTGTTGTGAATGGTGACCCCTATCATATGTACAGGAAGCAATAAGTGTGAGCCTTTTTTTTCCAGGTAAGTTGTCGTTATAATCTATATAAAAAGTTTATTCTGTTCACATAAACATAACTGCGTGTGCATAAAACGAGAAGAGAAGCAGACTGCTTTTTATACATGTAAACAAAAGTGTATAAATATTTTAGCTGCACGACTAACAGCTTCATTTTAACCTAGTTTGAGATAAAATCTTTCTGCTTTTACTAGGTGGCTACAAGAAGTATTTGACGTTCCCTTAGTTATACAGTTAACTGATGATGAGAAATACCTTTGGAAGGACCTGACAACTGAGAAGGCATATGAGTATGCTAGAGAAAATGCAAAAGACATCATTGCGTGTGGTTTTGACGTCAATAAAACCTTTATATTTTCTGATTTAGAATATTTGGGGTAAGTATAAATTTCTTTAGGGCCTTGTAATGAAAAAATGTGTCCATATTTTCTCTCCAGCTTTGACAGCCAGCAGTGTTTTAGTAAATGTATTTAAATTTGATAGCTTCAAGGGAGGTTTTACATCACTTAAAATAGAAACTTACTAATTTTTCTGATTTCTCTATATATACTACTGCCATTCTTCTGTATAACATATGAATGAATACTTCTGTATGCAATGCTTAAATTTAAATTATGAAAAATGTATTAAACAGCTAAATTGTAAACCACCAAGAAACCTTCAGATTGACTTGTTGAAGACGGTATCAAAACCTTTGAGATGTGTTTACACTTTATGTGCATCAACATAACACATTTCAGCAACTTGTTTTGGTCAATGAACTTAATACAGCATGAAAGATTATTATTTGAGCTTTGTGTAAAGTCTATAGAAGATTTAAGAAAAACTGCCATTGGAACTGCCTTCTCAGAAGGAAGTTTTATGGCAGAGTTCGGAACTGAAGTTGTAAGCTTTGCTCTTCCATGTGGGGTGATGAGCTTTCTTAAAGCTTAGGATGAGAGAATATATGTTGTAGAGACAAACTGTGTGTTGTACAAACCCAAGAATGTGGAGCCTACAAAGGAGTTTTTCCTCCTTTCATTCCCCTGACTTTCCTGCCTTAAATTGCATGAACACAGATCTGCCCTGTGGCTGAACAAGGGCAGGTCAGAACTGCTGTTGCTTGTGCTTCAGCTGAGCTATTTTTGATTTGAAAATGCTGCTGCTGTATTTGGTGACAAAGTCCAAGCAGGAAACCTAGCCTCCAGAAAATGAGAATTTGGAGGATTTGAGCTACTATCCTTTTGGTGAACCACAGTGTCCTGTGTGGGGTACACACTGGGGATACCAAGCAACATAGAAGACATGATCCACTCACATTGCCTGAGTTCACAGGGAAGCATAAGGATAAATAAACTTCAGGCTCTGTGAGGCATTTTGTCACCATTTCCAAACCAAAATATTTCTAGGTTTAGATGGTTAATTGTGACAAAAAATGTTTGCAGTAAATGTTGGGTGGGGGGAAGAATAAATTAAGCTTTAAAAACATAAAATTCTTGTTTGTAAATAATTCTCTGATTATAATCTCAGTGGACTGCAAAAAGACCACAATAGCACCTGCAGGTGATAAATTAAGCTTTAAAAACATAAAATTCTTGTTCGTAAATAATTCTCTGATTATAATCTCAGTGGACTGCAAAAAGACCACAATGGCAAGATTTAATCCTGCAGGTTCTTTTACATTCTCAGCTTTTGGAGTGAAAGTTTATACCTACACCTTTCTGTTCTTGGCTTCTCTTTTTATTTTTCCACTTTCTTTCTCACAGGTCGAGTACTGGATTCTACAGAAACATCGTCAAAGTTCAGAAGCATGTAACATTTAACCAAGTGAAAGGAATTTTTGGCTTTACAGACAGTGATTGCATCGGTAGGAAATAATATGAGTTACTAGAAGTGATGTTTGCTTTTATTTTCTGTAGCACTATAGAAGTAACTATTTAAACAGATTAATATCTGCCACTCGTGAAGTGGATATAACAAGCATGTTTCTAGGCTGATTGTGAAAGGGTGTTACTGTGTTTCCTTGGGTATAGAAAACACTTTACAATTGAATTTCTTGATCGTCAAAGTTCAGAAGCATGTAACATTTAACCAAGTGAAAGGAATTTTTGGCTTTACAGACAGTGATTGCATCGGTAGGAAATAATATGAGTTACTAGAAGTGATGTTTGCTTTTATTTTCTGTAGCACTATAGAAGTAACTATTTAAACAGATTAATATCTGCCACTCGTGAAGTGGATATAACAAGCATGTTTCTAGGCTGATTGTGAAAGGGTGTTACTGTGTTTCCTTGGGTATAGAAAACACTTTACAATTTAATTTCTTGCATGATATCTCTGGTTTTGGCCTTAGTAACAGCAAAGTACAAAACATCAACGTTGAAGTGCCCAGGATATGGAATTTTATTTATTTTTTTTTAATGTAGTCATTGCAGCTATAGTTCATAGTATCATATAGTATTCATATAGTATCATGCCTCCTAGAAATTTAAATGCCAAAACTATATAGAAGCTTTTCTCTTCAGAAAAAGTTATATTAATTCACACACACATATACATATATGAAAAAGTTAAGGAGCACTCAAAAGCCTAATTATCAAGGTGCTGGGTAACTCTGTCTTCTGTTTACTTCACTGTGATTGCAGGTTTCTATCATATTAGCCAAAAAAAGATTCTGTGTCAAAGATTGCATTAAAACCTTGGGGTTCCTGAGCACTAACATCATTCTTTGACCAGTAGTTGAGCTAGTGACAGCTTTTCAGCCTTCACTGTAACCAAGGAACAGATTCCTGCCTCTGTCTTAACAGTGTTCTAATAAAACTTAGTATTGTGATAATGACTCTGTTCCACGTTTGGAAAAATCTGCTGTTTGCTTTCAGTTCTGAGAGCATTTCGATCAGGGAAGCAGGTTGGTCACTATGTGATTAAAAAAGAAAATAAGGCACATCTAAGATGCTTCACAAGAACAGATGCATATAGCAATGATTCTAAGATCTTAGAAGGGAACTTGCCTGACAAGTAGCTCTATAGTTGTTATCTCACAAAGAGGAAAAAAAGAGCAGCTCAGAGTGATGATATAGTTAATTGTGTTTCTGGGAAGGGTGGATAGTTCAATGATGAAGAGAGTATTCACTGATGAACCTTTTCCAGAACCTTTGTGATCCCAGCCTGCCTTTTTTCATTACTTTCTATGTTAGTTGAAGGTTTTTTGACATCGTAGAAGGTAAAGATGAAAAAGTTTCCTCAGATAAGGCAACACTGCTTGATAAAGGTATATGTTGGTCTTCAACTGAGCATCTGAATGATTCACTTGTGCATTTTTTTTATAATTCAAAAGGTTCTTTCTATTTATCATTGCTTATATTGGCTTCTCAGCTTTTCCAAATGTGGTGTTTTCTAGGAAAGATCAGCTTTCCTGCTATTCAAGCTGCTCCATCCTTCAGTTCATCATTTCCACAGATCTTCAATGGCAAGGAGAACATTCAGTGTCTTATCCCATGTGCTATAGATCAGGTAAGAAAAACATATTACTTAATTTAGTTTTCATGGATTTGTTTTTATAATGTACAATTCAAGCTTCATGGTGGTTGATCAAAACATCTGTAAAACATTCCCACCAGCACCTTTCTTGGGAGAAGCTGAAAGAGATAAAAATGTGTTGTGTTGTGAGGTGTCATTCTGACAAAGATGAAGGCTTAACCCAACAATCATGGATTCGTGCATTACTCGTTCTTGCCAGTCTTGGATTTGTCTTGATCTCAACCCGGTTCTCAGTGAGCTGCCATCTATGCAAGCAAAGAGTAAAATCAATGCAGCATTGTCATGACATGGGGATAGGAAGAAACTTTTGGCCATCTCCATGGTAACTAGGACAAGATGTAACGAGTTTAACTTGCAGCACAAGAGACTTACATTGAACCATAGGGAAAAACCTTCTATCAGTAAGAATTAAGAAGCATTGAAATAGTTTGCCAGAAAGGCTGCAGAATGTTAACAATTCAGATCTATATAGAGAGGATGGAAGAACATTGTCTACAAATGACAGTGGTAGCGTCATTACTTTAAATAAGTATTGTTTCTAGGAATCAAATTCTGCACTGTCTGTATCTTTAGCTATTTTAGTCACAGGACGGTCACTGGAAGACGATGTAATTGCATTCATCAGCCACAATATTATGTAGTAATATTATTCCAGTTGATCAGATCAGCAGCACAGCACTGCCAGCTTGATGACTGGTTTAATTAAGATTGTGCTGGCTGTTAAATGCTTTGGGAGGGAGCTGACATCTTAATCTGCGTCCACCTCCAAGCTTACTCAGCATAGTTTTCACAACTATTTGAAATCTTTGTAAATATACCTATTAATTCAGAGAATCGGGGTGTACAACTAAACTATGGAAATAAAAAAGGGGATTTTGTTTGTTTGTTCCTCTTGGTGAACTGGATTGGAAGTAAACTCTGGAACATTTTGTGGTTTGCTTGGGTTTTTTTGTTGTGTTTTTTTTTCCTTTTCTTGAAACCTGTTGAGGTTTGAATGAGTCAGCACTAATCAGCTTTTAAATCACACTTTTCAACTTAATTCTGTGCTTTTATTGATGGTTGTTCTAGGATCCTTATTTTAGAATGACCCGAGATGTAGCACCTAGAATTGGACAGCCTAAACCAGCCTTAATGCACTCAGTCTTCTTCCCAGCCCTGCAAGGAGCACAGACGAAAATGAGTGCTAGTGACCCAAATTCCTCCATCTTCCTCACTGATACACCCAAACAAATCAAGACAAAGGTAAGGACCTACAAAACTTGAGAGCACAAAGCTTGGTAACGAAGAATGGTGGTCCTGACTATTAGAAGGGCAATTTTTTAATGTTTTCTTTGAACATGTTTTCTTTTTCTGCATTCTTTATTCCACAGGTTTCATTGCAAAGCATCCTTGGGAATTGACCAAGTTATGCAAATTTAGCTAGACTAACAAATATAATCTTTTGCCTTGCCAACTGGTCTAAAAGTACAAACATTAGCTAGAATAATATACAAAACACTGGGTGTGTTTGTTTGTCTGATAGCTGCAGAGCAGTGGTGTAGGAATAAGAGCTGTGGAGGCTCATGCTCTAAAAATAAATATTATGATACCATAGTTTTGAAATCTGACAGTCCATGATGTAAATCAAATAAACAGCTCTTTCTCTTGACTTCCTCTCCATGCTGGGAGCACCACACATTGCACTGTTGGTTACAACACAGGTCAGACTTTTCCTGCTGCTTGGGGATCTGCTGCTGCTCTGCACTCCTCCCGTTCACAAACAAATATTATGTTGGATTTTACCTAAAGTTTTAGAAGGGTTAGTTTCTCCTGAGTATATTCTTAGTGCTCCTTATAGCTCAAAGGAAAATCCCTCTTACTCAGTGTCAGATGATTTACTTTGGCAAAAGTTCCCCTGTGTTGTGGTATTTCAAAAAGAAAGAAAAATCCGGACAAACTGAGATGTATTTCAGCTTCTGAAGCCCATTGGAGAGTAGCCTTTATGGAAATAGAGCTTGAGTGAAAGACCAAATATTGTTATGGCCAACAAATAAAAAATTAGAGTAGGAAAGGTGACCTCTGGTCATGGATGAAGGTTAAAAAGAGAGTGCCACTGCTTCACAAAAAAAAAAATAACTGCTTACAGCATTTTTCAGACAACTAGTACATTGCTAAATAAGGAGGTTCAAAATGTACAGGTGATAGGAAATGAAAAATTCCTAGACATTGGGAAAGGCTGAGAAGCTTCTGGGAAATCCAAGGAGATGAATGGCAACATTATAATAAACTATTCTTATTTCACCAAATTAAAGCTCAATTATTTACTTGTTTCCCTATAAATTATTTGGATTCTAAGTCTGCACTAATTCAGGGGAAGTATCAGTGCGTCAGTATAGATAAGTCATTGAAATCCCCAGTCAACAAGTAGGTGCCAGAATATGTGAAACATGAACTTGAGATTGCTATAGGAAGTATTTTGTATAAAACAGTCATGTGCCTTCACCTGGCATATTGTATTTAATTCCTCTCACCTTAGTAAGAAAACAAACTGACGGGATAAAAGGCATAGAAAAAATTTCATACGAAGTCTTTCAAACTCTAGTAAGGAGACAGGTGAGGGGAAGTGTAAAAAATATATATACGTTTTGCAGATACTGAGACAAGTATTCAGGCTGTCCTACAGCATCAGAATAGATGGAATGTGACAGATGGCAGTTTATTTTCTTAAGATATTCAGCAGTGCATTCTTTTTGTATGTAATTCATTGCCACAAGACATCATCTGTAGCGTGGTGGTTAGAAAGATTCAAAAAATAACTAGACAGTCATATAGCTAATTAGAATGTTCAGAAATTGTAAATATAGAGCAGTTCCTAGATACCAGAACTAAAATAATTTAAAAAATCTACTTCATATGCATGTGTGTCTCTTGGCTGGCTGATGATGGTATCTGAAAAGATAGAAGAGCCAAATGAAAGCTTAGCTTATGGTTGAGAAATACTGTGTTTTTTCTCTTCCTGGCAATTGATTTACTTTAAATTTGTAGGAAGGTTAACATCCTCTGAGAATTCTATACGCATAGATAAGTTCTTAAAATAAGCCAGTAGCTTCTGAATTTACTGGAAATGGGATTAGCAGATAGATCTATTCACCACTGCAGTTCATCTCCCCACAGGAACCTGTGCTTAAAAAGAGGGGGGGACACTCAGTAAGTATCCCATTTTCAGACTGAACAATAGGGCATTTGTCTAATTTTAGCCATTCTAGCCAGAGTTTTGTAATCTTTGACTCTAGTTTCTCTTCATTTTCCCTGAAAAGAGGAAGAGACTAGGTTCTTCTTTAGAATTTCTTCAAGTGCCGCCTTCGTATCTTTCAAAATTAATTTCTTGATGGAATGAATGTCTTATTTCTTCTTACCTGAAGTACATTTCCTGTAAGCAAAAATTCTGTCCAACAGACAAAAGCTTCAGCAAAAGGGACTTAAAACTTTTCTGACTGAATCTTGGGTGAATTATTTTTAAATTTTGCTTCACTTTTCATCTGTTTATGCAGTCTGGGGAGTGTGTGTACAGCCATTTTTCCCTGCTGGCTTCTGATGACCACCTTTTTGACTGCCTGCTCCGGTCCGGAGGCTCTGCATTAATTTGCCCCACTCACCATTCAGCTAGTCCTTAATATAGAATTTGGAGGATCATGATACGCTTCTGTTTACAATATAATAGTCCAGATTTTATTAGAAATCATACCATCACATCATTCTGTTGTTTCAGATAAACAAGCATGCCTTCTCAGGAGGCAGAGATACTATTGAAGAGCACAGGAAGTACGGAGGTAACTGTGATGTTGACGTGTCTTTTATGTACCTGACTTTCTTCCTGGAAGATGATGACAGGCTTGAACAACTGAAGCAGGTAAGTAGCCAAGCTGAAGGTAGTGTTATTCATTCCTCACTGCGAGGACAAAGCTGTAACTATGTTCTCCCATGAACCTTCTCCAGGAAGGTAATTGTGGTGTTATTCTTGGACTCTCCATCCCTTACAAGTTTCAATATTAAGAGTTCTGTATTTTTTGCAATGTTCTCCTTTCTTAATGGTCATTCTGTCTCTTCTTTTTAAATAATAATAAATTTCCCTAGTATTTTCATATGGATCTCCAACACTGTGGGACAGTATCTTTTGAAAAAAGGCCACCTTAGGATTAGTGTTGGTTTTAATTGTATAATACACTCCAACTGTTCCTTATGTGCAAGGTACCTAGATGCTCTGCAAAACTGCAAAAGCTAATGCCAAAAGCGTGCTGGTTTTTTGGTTTTTCTTATCATTACAAGAAATGTAATAGCTATGAGGAATTGATTCATTTATCCCAAGAAAAAACTGCTTCATAGAAGTTGCGTTTTGCCTAAACCTATCTGGCAGACTTCTGTCCCTGGGGGTGGGGGCAAGACATTTCAGTCCCTTCAGCTGTGTGACCATCATCAATACTAGGCAGCGCGTGCTGTTTGGAAGGCAGTGCCTGTCTTTGATAGTACCTGTGTCACATGGGTTTATCCACTTTATCCTGCTGGGAACAGCTGCAACCTCTTCTCCAATCTTCTCCTCTTTCCCACCAGAAGCAGGGTTGGAGAGCTGCTAATCCCCATGCACACTGTGAGTTACCAACTGTGAATACGACTGCTAGTGTGAGCATCGATTCTGAGTGTCTTTCCTATGGAATGGGCACTTTAATCACATCAAATCTCTTGCCCAAACAAATGCAATGACAGAAAAATATGAGAACTTGTAACTCTTACTGCAAAAAAAAACAGTCTAAGGTGATTGTTTACTTGAACTGGGGTTCTGGGGAGAGAAATTTGCGGTTTCTTGCAAATAATTGCAGGGTTTCCCAGTTAAATTCTTGTGACTGTAGCTTAATCAGTAACACACAGCTTGTCACACATAAAAGTGCCCAGCTTAATCTTTTAAGAGGCAACAAGCAGTGGTGGTTAGAAAGATTCAAAAAATAACTAGACAGTCATATAGCTAATTAGAATGTTCAGAAATTGTAAATATAGAGCAGTTCCTAGATACCAGAACTAAAATAATTTAAAAAATCTACTTCATATGCATGTGTGTCTCTTGGCTGGCTGATGATGGTATCTGAAAAGATAGAAGAGCCAAATGAAAGCTTAGCTTATGGTTGAGAAATACTGTGTTTTTTCTCTTCCTGGCAATTGATTTACTTTAAATTTGTAGGAAGGTTAACATCCTCTGAGAATTCTATACGCATAGATAAGTTCTTAAAATAAGCCAGTAGCTTCTGAATTTACTGGAAATGGGATTAGCAGATAGATCTATTCACCACTGCAGTTCATCTCCCCACAGGAACCTGTGCTTAAAAAGAGGGGGGGACACTCAGTAAGTATCCCATTTTCAGACTGAACAATAGGGCATTTGTCTAATTTTAGCCATTCTAGCCAGAGTTTTGTAATCTTTGACTCTAGTTTCTCTTCATTTTCCCTGAAAAGAGGAAGAGACTAGGTTCTTCTTTAGAATTTCTTCAAGTGCCGCCTTCGTATCTTTCAAAATTAATTTCTTGATGGAATGAATGTCTTATTTCTTCTTACCTGAAGTACATTTCCTGTAAGCAAAAATTCTGTCCAACAGACAAAAGCTTCAGCAAAAGGGACTTAAAACTTTTCTGACTGAATCTTGGGTGAATTATTTTTAAATTTTGCTTCACTTTTCATCTGTTTATGCAGTCTGGGGAGTGTGTGTACAGCCATTTTTCCCTGCTGGCTTCTGATGACCACCTTTTTGACTGCCTGCTCCGGTCCGGAGGCTCTGCATTAATTTGCCCCACTCACCATTCAGCTAGTCCTTAATATAGAATTTGGAGGATCATGATACGCTTCTGTTTACAATATAATAGTCCAGATTTTATTAGAAATCATACCATCACATCATTCTGTTGTTTCAGATAAACAAGCATGCCTTCTCAGGAGGCAGAGATACTATTGAAGAGCACAGGAAGTACGGAGGTAACTGTGATGTTGATGTGTCTTTTATGTACCTGACTTTCTTCCTGGAAGATGATGACAGGCTTGAACAACTGAAGCAGGTAAGTAGCCAAGTTGAAGGTAGTGTTATTCATTCCTCACTGCGAGGACAAAGCTGTAACTATGTTCTCCCATGAACCTTCTCCAGGAAAGTAATTGTGGTGTTATTCTTGGACTCTCCATCCCTTACAAGTTTCAATATTAAGAGTTCTGTATTTTTTGCAATGTTCTCCTTTCTTAATGGTCATTCTGTCTCTTCTTTTTAAATAATAATAAATTTCCCTAGTATTTTCATATGGATCTCCAACACTGTGGGACAGTATCTTTTGAAATAAGGCCACCTTAGGATTAGTGTTGGTTTTAATTGTAAAATACACTCCAGCTGTTCCTTATGTGCAAGGTACCGTTATGCTCTGCAAAACTGCAAAAGCTAATGCCAAAAGCGTGCTGGTTTTTTGGTTTTTCTTATCATTACAAGAAATGTAATAGCTATGAGGAATTGATTCATTTATCCCAAGAAAAAACTGCTTCATAGAAGTTGCATTTTGCTTAAACCTATCTGGCAGACTTCTGTCCCTGGGGGTGGGGGCAAGACATTTCAGTCCCTTCAGCTGTGTGACCATCATCAATACTAGGCAGCGCGTGCTGTTTGGAAGGCAGTGCCTGTCTTTGATAGTACCTGTGTCACATGGGTTTATCCACTTTATCCTGCTGGGAACAGCTGCAACCTCTTCTCCAATCTTCTCCTCTTTCCCACCAGAAGCAGGGTTGGAGAGCTGCTAATCCCCATGTACACTGTGAGTTACCAACTGTGAATACGACTGCTAGTGTGAGCATCGATTCTGAGTGTCTTTCCTATGGAATGGGCACTTTAATCACATCAAATCTCTTGCCCAAACAAATGCAATGACAGAAAAATATGAGAACTTGTAACTCTTACTGCAAAAAAAAACAGTCTAAGGTGATTGTTTACTTGAACTGGGGTTCTGGGGAGAGAAATTTGCGGTTTCTTGCAAATAATTGCAGGGTTTCCCAGTTAAATTCTTGTGACTGTAGCTTAATCAGTAACACACAGCTTGTCACACATAAAATTGCCCAGCTTAATCTTTTAAGAGGCAACAAGCAATTTCGGAAGTGATACTGCATGATCCTCTTAAGACATGTGCTCATTTTGAAGACATCCAAATCTACATTGCTAGGGCCAGGCTTTTAAGGAAATAGTTGTCACTGAGTCATTTTCCATGTAGCGCCGTGTTTAGGAATCGACCCTTTCTCGGCAGGCGTACACCAGCGGGGAGTTGCTCACGGGGGAGCTGAAGAAGGTTCTTATTGAAACGTTGCAGCCCTTGATAGCAGCTCATCAAGAGAGAAGGAAGCAGGTTACGGACGAGATGGTGAAGCAATTCATGACCCCGCGGAAGCTGGCTTTTGAATTTTGAAGAAGTGCGTATGTAAGTTACCACTTGATAAACCAAAACTGAGTAATTGTTGTCTTCTGTTGCGTGTCATCACTCCCCTATTATGTACAGCCTGCAATCGGTGCTTTATAAATACTGCTTTTAATGACTTAATTACAATTAACGTCAAAGTACAGGAAAAGTTTAAAATAGGACTCGTGTCTATTTAAAATCAGGATATACAAGACAAGATTGGCCAGTCTTGCAGAAAAGCATGTCTGTCAGCACAACACTGTGTTTTATTGTATTTCATGTTGAAAATATAAATAAAGCTTCCATTTTGATGATAAAGCCTAACTCGTAAATTGTTTTAGATATGTTGCTAAGAGGTCATATCTCAAATGAATAACTAGCAGCTGCATTTCCTTTTGTCCTGTGTACCTTGGTTTGCTAGACTGAGTGTCCTTGTGGGCTTCTGGGAGCAGGCTTCACACAAAAAGACAGTGATGGGTATAAAGTAGATTGCACAGTGACTCAGGCCCGGGATCAATGCAGAAAGAATGGAGATCTGCGAGTTGAACAGGAGAGGAAGAACATCAGGCAGGTTTTGCTGTTGTCTTCCTCTTTGACCCGGGGCAGTCTCAGAAATCTCACTGTACTTTTGTTTCTGCAGCTGTTTAACTGGTCTGACTGCCTCTGGACAGAGAAGGTTATCACATGGGTTTATAACCTTGTTCCTTCATATTCTCAAGCAGAAGATAGTATAGAAATGCAAATTTTGGTTTCTAGTTATAAAAAATACTAAGTGTTACATCATGCTGTGAAAATGAAGTCACTGCTGGAAACAGGGATACGTATAGTATTGTCTGTTCTGTTTTACCTCATCAAGTCATTTAAACTAGGGCTACTTATTTTAAGGTATATTCCAGTGAGAAAATATACTTTATTAAAATACCTCATGTAATATTTAATTACCTCCTTTCTTAGAAAGAACTTCAGTGTCTTTGCTATGATTTATGGAAGAAAAATTCAAATTATTAGTTAATTTGTGTCAATGTGTATGCTGCTGAATGCAAACTGTTAGATCTGTCTTGTATTTATATAGAATAGAAAGCTGCTAGCCCAGATGTGGTCTTATCGACATCAAATAAAAATGCCTTTGCTGACACAGGTGGGTATTGATGTGTGGTATTTGCAAATCGTTTTAAAATATAAGGAAGGCACTTGAATGAGGTGTGAAATATTTAAACTTTAAGGTTTTATACTGTGGGGCCTAGTGGACGTATACTGACTGCTGCATTGTTTAAAAAAAATAAAATTCAAAAAATCACACTTTTGACTGTAGCAGATTACAATTGGGTTGAGGGAAAAGTTTCTATGGATCAGGGGACGTCAGGACATAAGGAGGTGCCGGGCTGTTTGTGCTGCCTGGAGCTGGTGCTGCTGCCCTCCCACCAGCGGCGGTTCCGTACCACAGCGTACATGTCCTCTCCAGCCATGGCCCTGCCTTTCCCAGGTGGAAATACCCTGTGCCAGCTTGTATGTGAAGTGCCCCTCTTAGTTTATGCTTGACCAAGGAACCAAAGAAAAACTGAAATGCAAGACAAGTCCTATTGCATGCGTTTCAAAATTGTGCTGAGAATAGCAATGCTTAGCTTTTGTCTTTTTCTTTGCTGCTTACGTGAGCTGGCAGCGCTAATATAATGCCATTGACTTCAACAAATTGAAGTAAACGTTTACCAGCAACTATCTCTATAACCCACAGACGTGGCATCTCAGTGCTAACAAATGTCTAGGAATCAGTAGGAAAGGGTGTGGTTTGGGTTTTTTTGTTAGTTTGTGCTTTTTTTTTAAAGTGGTGAAGCAATTCTTAGGAAAGAAAAATAGCTTCTTAAATCCAGTAGGAAATAAACTTATTCTGTGCAATTCTTAGGAAAGAAAAATAGCTTCTTACATCCAGTAGGAAATAAACTTATTCTTGGTTACTGTAGACTTTAATGATGACCTTCCTGTTCTTGCAGTCCACTCTTTGTCATCTTTAAGTTATGCATAAAAGATAAGATTTGAAATTACTTTTGCATGGCTTTTACAAACTCATAGTGCAAATTTCTTCTTTAAAATACCAGATGCAGATCTGTCCTGCAAGATTTATTTCATTTATTCAGGAAAGGGAAATATGCTGTAGGAGAAACAGGAGTGTGATCTATTTTAACTAAGCATATGGATTAATTTTGTCATGCAGCCATTAAAATCTGTTTTGAAATCTCTAGAAAGGAAAGTGATAGCAAAATTAGTATTTGTTTACTGAGCAAGCACCTTACGCGATCTGTAGACTTTAATGATGACCTTCCTGTTCTTGCAGTCCACTCTTTGTCATCTTTAAGTTATGCATAAAAGATAAGATTTGAAATTACTTTTGCATGGCTTTTACAAACTCATAGTGCAAATTTCTTCTTTAAAATACCAGATGCAGATCTGTCCTGCAAGATTTATTTCATTTATTCAGGAAAGGGAAATATGCTGTAGGAGAAACAGGAGTGTGATCTATTTTAACTAAGCATATGGATTAATTTTGTCATGCAGCCATTAAAATCTGTTTTGAAATCTCTAGAAAGGAAAGTGATAGCAAAATTACTTAGTATTTGTTTACTGAGCAAACACCTTACGCAAGTGCTCTGTTGGATTCTTACAAACATGCTTCTGAAATGATACCATTTCTCAGAGGAGTCATGGCAAATTCCTAAATCTGTTGTAATTGCAATTCAAGTCCCAGAGGTATATAAAAGTCAAGACAAGGTAGTCTTCAAAAGCATGTGTGAAATGGCTAAGTGTGTTATCAGGCCATGTTCATTACATTTTCCTCAACTTGTTCGTATTTTGTTTATCTTGCTGTAATGCCATGTTCATTACATTTTCCTCAACTTGTTTGTATCTTGTTTATCTTGCTGTAATAAAAAAAAAATGTAGATAAAAGTATATATCAAACTTCTTTGATTTTACTCTTTTCTTTTCCTTTTTTTTTGAATTTTTAAAAGGCTTAATTTACACTTACTCTATTTTTGATCTCTCTTCCTACTCTTAGGTGTTGATTTAGTCATCTGATGGAACTGGTCCTTGTTTGGATGTCCAGTGCCTTTCAAGTAGCAAAGCAGGGAGCCTTATAACCCCCTCTATCCAGTCTGGCCAGGTAGACTTCAGATTGCTCCTGGAGCAAGCCAATAAGGGTCAGTTTGCCAAAGATTCACTAGTCACAGTAAAACGGATGTTGCATTTCCCTGTGTACAGCAGCCAGCTCAGAAATAAGGGAAGGTCAATGCGACCCGTTTACACTGACTCTTCAGTAGGTTTGGCATAAAGAATCACAGAATGGTTTGGGTTGGAAGGGACCTTAAAGATCATCAAGTTCCAACCCCCCTGCCGTGGGCAGGGACACCTCCCACTAGACCAGGTTGCTCAAAGCCCCATCCACCCACGTCTTGAACACTTCCAGGGATGGTGCATCCACAACTTCTCTGGGCAACCTGTTCCAGTGTCTCGCCACCCTCACAGGAAAGAATTTCTTCCTAATATTTAATCTAAATCTTTCATCTTTCTGCTTAAAACCATTACCCCTCATCCTATTGCTGCACTCCCTGATAAAGAGTCCCTCCCCATCTCTCCTGTAGGCCCCCTTTAGGTGCTGGAAGGGGCCATAAGGTCTCCCCGGAGCCTTCTCTTCTCCAGGCTGGTACTTAAGTGGAAACGTGATATTCCACAATTGCTGTGGTCTGAAGACCACAGATTCTGAATAGCTTCACGTGACTTTTCCACAGTCACCAAGAGGCACGCTGAGAGGGCATGCTAAAACCTACTTGGATTTTCATAAACACTGTCAGACAAAACAGGGATTATCAGCAGCATGAAAAGATGCAGCAAAATGTGCCTTCCAGAGACAATTTAGATTTTTTTTTCAAGGCCACGAAGTTTGTTACTGAAAGAAAGCATCTATATCAGCACAGCAAATGTGTCTTCGTTCTGTTAGCTGGCCTTCAGCTAGCTCATTTATCAGAATAAGTAGTTCTGCGATTATCAGAGTAACTGAAGGTCAAGGTAATACGAAGAAATCAGAAAATAAAGCAGTCAGGTTCTGAAATCCAGAAGCCAGACACCAGAAGTTTGGTGTTCATGTGGTGAAGTACATAATGTGTGCACGGTGTCATGTCATTAAACAAAAATTGGTTCATAATTATGTGCTTGTGTTGACAGTATGTACCCAGTCAACTCCTCTGCTTGTTGGTAGCTTGTATGGATGTGAAGTAGCTGTGAGTTCTTGCTCCAAGGCAGGTTATCACCCATATACTCTGTATGTGGTTTTTTTCCAGTAAAGGCTTGGGAACAGGATGGATTGCAAAGCAATTGTCTTCCTGAAATAAACTGCCTGAAGACACAACTTACCTCTCGTGTAGCATTTGTTCAGGCCCATGAGAACCTGCTTTGATGTGGTGCTGAGTACCCTGGGGCTTGCAGTTCTCAGGCCCTCGCACTGGCTTCCACAGCTGGTCCTGCTCATTTTTACAATTCATCTGTAATTTCTGTTTCTTAAAACCAGCTGTATTTCAGTTACACCCACAGGAGGAGGCATTTTTAGTCATCTGAATGCACGAGTCTATTAGGAAAGCTGAGCAACTTCATTTCCAAACCTTGGGCTGGCCATGAATGGTATCAACGCTGCCTAAAAAAAAGTAAATGGATGTTTGGTCTGATTTACAGGCATTGTTTTACTGTCTCTGTTGAGAGGCTGTAATGCCTGAGACCAAAGTTGGCTGAGAATAATACAGCATTAAGGAGTTTCATTCCAGGCAGAGCTGGGATAAATCACTCCTCAAGTCAAAGGCATCCCTTGTAGAACAAGGTGAGGGTGGTAGACCCTTAAGAGCCATTTCAAGAGGAATTTCAAATCTTAAAATGGACTTACTTAAATCATCTATTGTAAGGACTTTCTGACTAAAGGACGTTTGGTGCTGATGTCCCAAGACGGACATATCAACAGGGTGACAGGTTGCTGAGGCCATAAGTGCTTTGGGAGAGAATCCAGTTCTGTGGCGGGTCTTTGATCTCACTCCTCTTTGAGGTGACGTACTCTGCACCTGCCTGCGCTTTTAACCCTGCCCTTGGATCAGCTGCAGGAGCTGGGTAGAGAAGAAGTACGAGTCTTTGACTGTGAATGTGTTTAAAAAGCCAGTTGAAGGTTTCGGTTTTAGGAGGACAGTTCTGGAGCTTTTTACTGGTCTGGAGTGGAAGAGGTCCCCTGTTCTGTCTTCTAGTAGCACCTGAAATATTTCAACTTGTCATTCTAGTTCAAGAGTCCTTTTTATATCTCCAGAGTAGCTGACAAGTCCTGTCTGCTGCAAAATTACTGTCAGCATAGTCAAGGCCGTGCTATCAACTGGTAAAAGTGGCTGTGGACCATCAACCCTCAATATGAGAATTCCTTTAAAAATTTAGTTTTTCCTCTTTCCCTCCAAAAAATGCACTTTCAGCAGAATCCAACAGGGCCTGGATCCAGGGATTAAACGGCAAACAGAAAACATTTATGCTGGTCATGAGGCAGGATGAGCAAATTGAAGTATTTCTGCTTTTAGGGGTTTTACTTCCGAAGCAATAGTGAGGGGGATGCTGTGGGTTATTTTTTTCAAATGATACGTTGATGGAACTTTATATCTTTGTGAAAAATAAATAATTGCTAAGAAATTCAGAAATGTACCTTTGACAAAAAAAAAACACCAAGCATTTGGCTGCTCCTAACCGTAGTTTAAAGGGAGAAGAGTATGCAATTTTTAAAGGCTGTAAATCTTAATGACACTCTACAACTTCGCAAGCCTCCTTTAACTTGCCTAACCCCGCTAGTATGCAGATTTTATGGCAGCCTTTCCTTTGAGAAGCAAAGAGGTTTTGCATCTATTCCAGCCCTCCTTCCAGGACGGGAACAGATTGCCTCCAAAGCTGTGCCAAGCCCCGGAAAGCCGCGGCGCCGTGGGACGCTGTAGGGTTGGAGGATGCAGAGGGAGAAAAATCACATGGTTTATGGGAACCTGAGCCTGGTTTCACTTTCAATGAGGCCATTAGCACAATTATGTAAACAGTCCGCGTCTGCCGCTCATTAAACAACGACAGGAAAAAGCAAGGAGGCTCGTAGTTCAGCTGTTACCAAAGGGGTATAATTGTAGAGCACTTGGGCAAAATTAAAGCTGGGAACAGAAAGCTGCAGCCTGAAGCACAAGTGTGTGAGTTACTAATCAAGGCAATACAGCTCACGCTGGAGAGCCTTAAACCTCACACCAACTTCCCCCAGCTCTTGCCTTAGTTGTGACGATCGTTTTCTATGCCAGTAGGAACCGAAACGAAGCCTTTACCAAAAAATCTCTGATCAGACTAGAAGCTTTTTAGAACGTAAATGTTTGCAAGTGTTTCCAGAGCCTGAGCGGTGGCTACAGTGTAAATACACTAATGAGATAAAGGGGAGGTTGGACATGAGTCCAGGTCTCCCTGATGGGTTCGTAATCCTGTAAGAATCAAACAAAGCCGTCAGTCATCCAGCTTTGTGCTGAAATGTCTGTGTTTCCTAGCTGTCCATCAAAGGACAGGGCATTCAGCTGTTGTTTGTTGGTGTTGTGTTAGGAAAAAAAAAAAAAAACAAACCACACAAAAGACACCTCGGAACTGAGTGGTTTGTTGGTGTTGTGTTAGGAAAAAAAAAAACCACAAACCACACAAAAGACACCTCTGGAACTGAGTGTCACAAGCTATTTTTTGGTTGTATAATGCTCTGTGAATCTCAGTACAGCTTCATACGTTACAAACACCACCATGTTCACAGGAAAGGCACGAATGCAGTTTAAACCCAGTCCTTTGAAAAGCACTTTTGCCCCCTCCCTCCTCACGCTCTCCCTGGCACAGTGCAGGAGGCCTTTGTACTTGTGCTGCTCCGACTCCTCCGTTTGCATCCGCGATTTGAGGACATCCATGGGAGTAGCTAATCCCCAGGCCAGGACCCCAGCAAAGCCACCAGACAGCAGCACAACCAGGAACCCTGCAGGAGCGAAGGGAGGAGCAGTTAATTTGGGCCTTGCACTGATCATTTGTTAACGAACTTGATTAATTCCCACGTTTTTCAGCAGTTGTTTCCTCCCAGCTCGTGCAGTTGTGAGTTTTCAGTGATCTCACACGAACCGATTTCGCAGCATGCTCATTTTTGCCTCCAGCAGACTGGCTCATGCAGTGGCAGCAGCTATTTCAACACCACACAAGCTCCGTGCAGTTGTGAGTTTTCAGTGATCTCACACAAACCGATTTCGCAGCGTACTCATTTTTGCCTCCATCAGACCTGCTCATGCAGAGGCAGCAATTTCAACACCACACAAGCTCTGTGTGATGCAGCCTGAGAGCACCCACACCCTCTTCAGCTGCGTCTGTTCATCTTTATAATTCTCTGGAAGATGCTCTTGGCCGAATGTCACCCATTTGTTCTTTTCTCAAGGCGCGTGGCTGGTTTTTTGGAGCCAGAACACAACCAGGAAACTTAAGTGTCTTTCCGTTCTGCCCCTGGAGTTTATTTTCAAGCTCTGGACTGGCCCTGTTGGCCCCTGGGAGGTTTGTCCGTGTTCCTATTTCTCGTTACACATCCTATTTCTGCGCCAAGAGGATTTCACACCCCTGTGCGAGGCACCATAAACCCCAGGGAGAGGGTGGTGCGGGCGAAGCCTTTGCTCCCAGGCTGCTGGGAGCAAACACACAGCAACCCCTGCGTGAGGACCGGATCTGGGAGAGGTTTTATAGGTACTGGGTGATGTTTGCTGAGAGCCTGATTTCCCTCTTAGCATGGTATTAAATAAGCCGCTTCTGCACGTAATGCCAGATGCTTTCCCATACCTACCCGGTTTATTTTTCCCAGCTGGTGTGAGCCAGTCGCACAGAGCAGAATAGGTGAGGAAATATATTGCAGAAGAAGAGCAGTCCCTGCAGAGCAGTGCAGAGCAGCCCTTGTAGAGACCCCCAAGCCCTTCCTCCTTGGCGATCACCTTCAGACAGTGCAGAGACCCTCGGTACTTTGGCTTGGGAACAGGCTGGGGAGATGTGAGGGAAGGGTGTGGGTTCCTCTGAGTCTGCATGCGAACTTTAGCCACCTCACTGGGGGCCATCAGCACAACCTGTAACACCAGAGAATGGTATTTTAACCCTTCACACTTAGTGTTTTCATCCCCCTCCTGCAAATGCCTTCTCTCCCACCTTTCCAGGCAATAGTATTGCCTGAAGCCAGCAAGTTCCAGCCTCGTCCTCTCTGTCTGTGCTAAATCCCACCCAGCAGCAGCAGGACACGCGTGTGCAGAGTGGAAGGTGAGGCAGAAACCAACAAGGGATATTAAATACCTGTAACAACTTACTAAACCAGATGGGCACCGAAAGGGGATGTCCTCAGCTATAGGGTAGCATATATCAGAGCTTTTATATGTGTCTGTGTTTGGAACCAAGGCCATAAAAGCTTTGGAAAAATTGACCTGTGTTAAGTAGAGTAGTTGCCTGCTAGGAAACACCTAGAAACCCGACCATCTGGCCTGCTCTGTAAGAGGATTGCCTGCGACCGAGCACGTATTTCTGCCCAGCACGTCATCGGGGCGCCGGGGTGAGCTCTGCTTGCGAACGCTCGCAGAAATCCATCTGCTTCTGGGAAACTGCCCCTGGAATCAGCCTCGCTCACCTCCCTGCCCTGGGATGGTGCCCGTTTGCCAGGCAGCACCACTTCTCAGAAGAGGAGGCTCCGGGGAGGCCTAATAGCAGCCTTCCAGTACCTGAAGGGAGCCTACAGGAAGGCTGGGGAGAACCTGTTTACAAAGGCCTGCAGTGACAGGACGAGGGGAAATGGCTTCAAGCTGGAGGGGAACAGATTTAGACTGGAGATTAGGAGAGGGTTCTTCACTGTGAGGGTGGTGGAGCACGGGAACAGGTTGCCCAGGGAGGTGGTTGAGGCCCCTTCCCTGGAGATATTCAAGGAGAGGCTCGACGAGGCCCCGGGCAACCTGGTCTAGTTGGGGGTGTCCCTGCTGACTGCGGGGGGGTCGGACTAGATGACCTTTGGAGGTCCCTTCCAGCCTGGACAATTCTATGATTCTGTGATGCTCCGCCGAGTTTTGAGTCCTGACAGTTTTCAGTCACGTCTCTCTCACATACCTGGACAATTCTATGATTCTATGATGCCCCGCCGAGTTTTGAGTCCTGATAGTTTTCAGTTACATCTCTCTCACATGAACACAGCACCAGAGCCACTGGGAAAGTTTGCCGCCCAGGTTGTTTTTCTTCCTTTCTCTGCCTTTTATTGCCAAGATGCGTGTCATTCTTAATAGCGTGTTCGTAAAGTGTTTTGGCACTCTAAAGACCATCTGGCAGGACTCAGCCATTCCACGGAGCCCGTCAGCGAGGGGACGGCACGGTCAGAGTGTGACCCCCTGCCCCTGGAAAAACAAACCCGACGGGCTTGTTGCGGGCTCCCCCGAGAGAAAACATTCCCTGCATTTCCAGCCTCCTCCTGTGCTTGTGAACGAGCTCTCTCCTTTGTGCTTTCCCTCTCGGCTCTTTACCTACCCGGGCAGCTCCGGCACCGCCTCCAGCGAGAGAAATGTCCAGCTTGGACGGCGTCGCATCTGCAGCCCCGTATCGCAGCTTGCAGATGGTACAGAGGAAGTTTCTGTACGTGCCAAACGAAACAGAAGAAATCACCGATACCGAGAGGACCGAGGCAGACATGCCTTTGTAAAATCCCCAAACCTAGTCGGGAAGAGAGAAAAAAAAATAATAAAGAATGCTTTTAAGAGGGGACGGCATGGGAGAGCGTCCGCCCGACAACGCTGAGCCAAAACTTGGTGCCATCTTACAGCTCATCAACAGAGCTCTAGGTGCTGCCTGCCCTCCCCAAACTGACAGAGGCAGCTCTGCTTCTCTGAAACAAGTCACCTCTAGTTGATATCAGCAGTTCCGAAGAGAGGTACCTACTTTTTCTGTCCTGTATGTTTCCTGAATGCAGTGCCAAATCCCATTGTAGTGCCTCTCCGTCTGAATTCTCACCTAGGAATGCAGGGACAACTTTGAAATGCGAGCACCAGATTAAAAGAAAGAAATAAAAATCAACAAATGTCACAGCAGCAAACCAGATAATTAGCCATAAGATAGCATTGCCAAACAATTTACTTTTTTTTAATAAAAGAAAAACAACACGATCAAATAAAATGAAATATGTCGATGTAAAAAAGACGAAAGCATTGCCATGGGACTAGTTTCCTAAGAAGGAGGAAGAAAGCAAAGGGGCGTGTTTGTTTTCAGTCTGTAGACAAGAAATAAAGCTCCGACAGGTACCTTCACTGTGTCCAGCGGATAGCCCACTGCTGTGCTCAGACCACCTGAAACACAGAGAGTATTGGAGATGGTTAACAGCACACGTCACGACAGACCGTTTTCCCCCGTTGCAGTAAGGCATCAGGGGAACAGCAGAAAAATGCAGCTTCAGAGCCCTGCCGTGCTTGGCACCAGCCCTCTCTCGAGCTCCAGAGATGACATTTGAGCCAAGAATGACAGAGCAAAATGCGCAGATTTCTCTGCCTGACCACGCCACGCTCAGAGAAGGAATTTGAGCGTCATGGGAAACTTATCAGGAGGAACACCACCACGGTGCAGACCAGAACTGGGAAAACGCAGAAAGCACTGCTGCAGGAAGCTTAAGGGATGACTTTTACAGTATTGGACTGTTTCTCTTTCCCCTCTCAGGTTAAGCAGTAAAGCATCTTTGGACCATGACCAAGCACTCTCACATGAGGTGCAAAGCATCTCCACTCACAGGAGAGGTCTCTGGAGCAATTTTGGTTCTCCAGACTTGACTTGGAAATACTGAAGCATAATAGCAGTGGTTTTATAGAGGACATCTATAAAAGAGGGGTAGTCCTCAGGCATTACAGGTTCTCGGCAATCTGTCTTCCTTCTTGAAGGCAGGAGAGGTGCTGCTGCTGCCTCCTGCACACCAGGGACCAGAGAAAAGGAGGCTGATCACCCACCTCACTGCATTTCTCAGCTCTGACTAAACACATCTCTTGGCAGATACAACAGATGATAAAGGGGCTGACCAGCTAACTTCCTCCTAGTACATCAACTCTCAAGTCATCGGAGAGGAAATTAGGCTGGCAACACAAGGGAGCTGTGTCTATGTGAGCTATTTAGACAGAGATCAAGTACATACAAGAGCTGGATGAGCCCTTCAGGAGCCAGACAGTCATAGGTAACAGCGTCTGTCTGGTGACTCATGAGTTGGAAACGCCCTCTCATTTAAACCTTCTTTAAAAAACAAAAAAGATACTTAAAGATGTTGTGGTCCCTGTGGGAATTTCACTAGGCATGTTCACCTGTGGTTGGGTGGCTGGTTGGGAGCTCTGGAAAGCTCTACTACGTTTTGGAAAAAAGCAGCAGCTGCTGGTGTGAGTCACCAGGAGACAACCCTGAGGTGCATTACTCAGAAGAAAACAACCAACAGCATCTTACTTACAGAAAAGTAAGGTTTGTTCTGCAAAAGTCTCTATCAAATCCGCCACCAGGTAAATAGCAATGAAGATGAAAAAATGGGCCAAGAAGCCACCTTCTGTATTTCAAAACCAAAATGGGACCAGGCTGGAAGAGAGATAGCGATGGGGGAGCACACCAGCAGGGTAATACACCCCAAATGCCTGTGGTCTGAGCAGAGTGACAACGCAAAAAGTCACCCGGGGGCACCTGTACTGTCCCAGATTCCTGGCCACTGGCCAGAGGCAGACTGCAAACCCTGGCCCCGCCAGCCAGGGAAGAGTAGCTCATAAGTCAATGTCAGCGTGACTGTGCTGACCTCAGAGGTGTGGTCCCCTGGCCCAAGAACCTGTCCCAGGCTGGAAGATT
Organism: Calidris pugnax; assembly: GCF_001431845.1. Classification (NCBI taxonomy): domain Eukaryota; kingdom Metazoa; phylum Chordata; class Aves; order Charadriiformes; family Scolopacidae; genus Calidris; species Calidris pugnax. The sequence continues at coordinate 6,856,830 of NW_015091083.1, read as the reverse complement.
TGGCATCGCATCAGTTTCAGACTTCCTGAACCTCAGAGGTGGTGGATATGGGCTGAGCAGACACTGGTGACTTGGGGACACCATGTGCCGACAGCTCAGGAAGGCAGGAGCCTTGTCTCACACTGAACCTCAGAGGTGGTGGATATGGGCTGACCAGACACTGGTGACTCATGGACACCGTGTGCCTTGCTCCTCCGACAGCTCAGGAAGGTAGGAGCCTTGTCTCACGCCCGTCAGGTACCAAGGCTGATTTTGGTCACTGTTCGACACTAAGTGTCCTTCCTTCCAGAGGAATTGTCCTGTTCACCTGTTCACACATTAAGACACAGAGACAGCAGCAACATAGAAAAATTAGGCAGGTTCATTAAGACACAGAGACAGCAGCAACATAGAGAAAATAAAGCAGGTTTGCCCCAAACCAGCCTATTTTCTGTTGCTTCTCAGTCCTCAGGGCTCCTGCTTACCTTGAGTCCAGCAAGGACCAAATTTCTCCACTTGGAAGGAGAGCATAAGCGTAAATTTTTCACTGCTTGCACTCCAAACCTCCAGAGAACTACAGCCTGACATGAACTGTGCTCTTTAAGAGCCAAAGCACTCAAGGCAGTTAAGTTGTCAGAGCTGAGGAGCTCAGCCAAGTCTACCAAAGGCTGAGGAAGAAGTGCTCTACGCAGTCATGCAATATAAATAGCCTGGGACAAAGATAGCATGACCCACACATACCCTGTTTGCACAGCAGAATCGAACAAAGCTAGCGATGTATAGCATACATATGGGAGAGGGATCCTGTGGGGCTCCCCCTGAGTAACACTGCACCAACTGTGATGAAAATAACTGGCAAAACCAGGTGAACGATCTCCATTGGGTTGTAGTTACCCAGCTTTCATGCCTGCTTTATCTGAGATGTTCTCAGGTATTGTGCAGGGACACAATACCTGAGATCCCCTACACACACACACACAAACAGGGTGCAGGGACAAAACTGGGTTACTCATAGTCTCTTCATGAGTCAGGCCACTTCCAGCAGGCAATTCAAATAAGGAGGGGTCTTGGCGAGGTGGCCATTGCAATGGTAATTAGCACAGAGCAAGCAGCGGCCATACAGAGCCCACCAGGCTGCAACAGCTCTGAGCTGTCGGTAAACCCTTGGCTGAGAGACCCCAGGAGAAGCAGGGATCATGGTCATCATGGTCCATGCACTGGATGGGTAGACAGCAACTTCCGAAGGCCTTTACTTTGTGCAGAGCTGGGAACACAAGAAGTGCCCCGTGTCCTAAACAAGCCGAACTCCGTCCAGTAACGTGACCCTGGCAGTGGCCAGCAGGAGCTGCTTTAGCCGTAAGGACAAGGAGACAGCGTGTTCCCTCCGTAACTGGACTGCTTTATCTAACCTTGGACTGCATGTGACTGGTGTGTGACCTTGCAGTAAGATGTGGAGAAGCCCAGGCATGCTGCAGACCCTGCTGTTCTACCACTGTTGGGTGAACCTCAGCTTCCCCTTCCCAAATCTTTGCGCCTGGCATAAGGGTCAAGTCATTCCCCAGTCATCAATGGTCAATACCCATCCCCTGCCGTGGCCCAGGCTGCTGCCGTAGCAGGGCTAAAAAACACACATAGGATCACAGGAAAATTCAAGTTGGAAAGACCCTCAGGAGGTCTCTAGTCCAACCTCCTACCCAGCTTTATTGGCCAGGAAGGACATGCTTATAGGTGATGAGCTGCTTTCAAGGACATCCAGCCCCCATTTGGTGGTTACTGAGAGTTGCCATGGTCGTTAAGCATGTTTCTCTCCCATTCTTTCCACCTGGAGTCACAGCAGGTCACTGTTTCCTGCGTTGAAGATGCTGAGCTTGTCCCATGGCCACAGGAGCAATAGCTCAGAGGAGATGCACAATATTTGTGCTGGTGCCTGAGCCAGGCTGGATGATTACATGGGATTCAAAAGGGAAGCATCTTTGCCATTTCTCAGAGATGCTTAAGCCAGGCTTTCTCCCAAACATTCTGAAAACAGATCAAGGTCACAGGAATGTAATTTACTAAACAGAAACTCTGTCATTATCTATGTTGCCTCTTGAGTTGTTTGATGAACGTCAGGTGAGTTTGTAGCCTCCTTGAGAACTTGAAAACTGCTTCAGCTCTAACAAATACAAGCCGTGACACAAACTTGGCACCAAAACCATCCCGGTTCCACAGGAAAGCTGTCCCACCCCAGAAGCTGTCCCATGTCGGGGTCCACAGGGACCATGGGCCTGAAGCCCTGCCCAGGTTCCTTGCACATGTCTATGTCCAAGCTCCTAACAGGGAACAGCAAACCAGAAAATAGCCCTGTCTGCCAGTGAAAAGTGCATTGCCCCTCTTAGAAAAGACCCAGGCTGGACACAGATGGCAGTCTGTGGGGTCAGTGAAGTGCATTTAAACAAGCAAAGATATTTCTGATCCCACCTGGAGCTCCCCAGCCTGTATTCTCCCAGGCTGAGCCCATTTCCAGGGCACCCATGGGAGATGTTTGCTGCATGGTCAGGCGGCACATGATGCTGGCACCTGGACAGGGAGACTTCACACAAACCATGGCCTCACACAGGAGCTGGGGCAGAATGCTGAGGTGAACGGCTGCTCTGAAATTGTGCTTTCAACTGTCCACCTCCCCTAGTAAAAGAAGCTTATCCTTAAGTGGCTCAACTACAGCTGTGCCAATAAAAACAGGCATCCGAGCAGCAAACACAACTGTCACTGACCTGCCCACCTGAGCCCAGTTATTAATGGAATGTCTCAGAGGAGGTTTAGTGAATCCTTCCAGGATAGACATCCCATTGCCAGCCTCAGCACAGGGCTACCATCTCCACCCAGTACTTTAAAGTCAGCAAGGACAGAGGAGGAGAAAGCTGGCATGGAGGGGTTGGTGATATTCCTCTCTCCCATGAAAGGCCCTTCCTGAGCATGGTCCCCTAGCTTGGGGAAGGCCAACACCCCAAGCAACAGGCACCTCCAGGGCTGGATGCTGCTGAGATGCCACACCTTGCCCCACTTGCACATTTTGGGTGATGAGCAATAAGGGGCTGCAGGATAGAACTCATTGTGGTCCTTCCCAGGAAATGCACAGGTGGACCGGGACCACAGGCTGCTCCTGGTGAGGGAAACTGCCAAACCTCAGCAGATCTTAAAGTGAGATCTGGCATGCAGGCTTGGGCTGGGCATCTCAGCCATCTGGCAGGTTTACCTGGCCTTTCAGGTAAGGCTGAAGGCCTGACTTCGAGGCTCTTGTCTTGGTATTTGATACTCCGCTAAATCTGATGAGATTTCAGAAAAGAAATGAGACCAGTGGCTGCATTTCGTTGTTTAAAACAAAGCTGGGTGTGAGCAGCACACGCTCTAAAAACGTCTAGCGCGAAATCATGCATTTCTCCTTTTCCTTTTTTTTATATACAGCTAACCTACTTTCTCCCAGATTAAAGCCCGCTGCGCAGCACGCCTGCGCTGGAATTGCCACCACAAATCCATCCTAACCAAAGACAATGCAGAGGTCATTCATTCATTCCTTCTCCACTGTGAAAAGCCATGTCTCCATCCCTCCCATCCCGCAAATCGTGCCCCCAAATCCCCCAGAGCCATGACCCCCAGAGCCTGCCAGGACCCCCAGGCACCAGACACGTGAGGTTTTGCTGCCCAGCTGTCGCTCGCCAGTTTGTATCTGCAGCCAACATCTTCCACCCCGTCTCTTCCTATCAGGGTTTTGCCCTGTCCCGCTGCAATTAGACTGGAGGAAATCACGGGGCGATGACCTCAGCTGACCAAGCTGCAGTGCTGCCTCTCCAGAAGCTCCCTGAGCCGGCTCTGATGACGTTTTCCACTTTAATAAAGATGAATCCACTTTTAATGAGCAGCCCCCATCTCAGCTTTACCACCGAGACCTGCCCGTTAGCTGAACAAGAAGGAAACACAGCGATTTGCTTTCATCTACGAGCACTACTTCATATATTTACCTCCAATGGCCCCAGCAATGAAATCCATCCAGACTGAGCCTGCTGCCTTAATTACCCTGATTAACCGTTAGGGAGGTAGAAGAAAGGAGGATTCCGGTTCGGTCTTTCCACAGCCCCGCAGGTCCTTCGGAGACAGTGTGGTTTGCAATATGAATCACCTCCCTACTGGCTTCTCTTGCCCCTGGGGACTGTGAGCCTTGTGGATTCTTGGTGAATTCGCAGACTGGAGGCAGAGACGAGGAGGCTGGAGCTGTTCCAGGAACACAGTGAATAAGTAATCCCGCGAAGCCCTGCCACGCTGCGCCAGAGCCGCTGCTCCCCAGTGCCCTTCTGCTTGGAAAATCACAAGGGGAGGTGCTTTGCAGGGTAACGCTGGCCCTGAAGTGGCCATCCCCTGTTGTACTCATTAACCCCAGAAGACAGCCCTGCACACTTGTTTGCTGGAGGACACTCTTGCCCTGCACCGTGGAGAAGTGGCACGGGTAGGAGATGTAGGAGATGCCTCCTCCCCCTCATCCCAGCCCATCCTTCCTCCTTCTGATGGAGCAGACCCCCTTCCCATCAAGGAAAATTCCTTCTGCCCTTCCTAAGGAATTTTCCTTGGCTTTCCTGACCCATGCAGCTGACCCTAAACTTCTACCCAGGTCCCCATGGATGATTACCTGCTCATTGTGTATACACATGGTGAAGCCCAGAAATAAATCCAACCACATACCAAGCGTTTGCTTCCCTTTCAGACCTCAGGGTAGTTTTCCCAGCCCCTGGAGGAGCTTCTTCACTTCTTGCTCAGCCTCCCAACCCTCTTCCCAACGTCAGCTCCTTGCTGAGTTCAGTGGCAGAGCAGGATTCATGATTTCTGCTGCCCGTACTGCAGTAGTTTGCCCCACAGAGGAGATGGGAGATGCATTTTGCCGGGAAACTGGTCCAGCACCTAATTTTTCCTTCCTCATTGACACCCAGCACAGGGTGGTGATCTCAATAAGGGAAAGAGAAAAGCGTAGAGAGAGACCTGCTAGTCAAGGAGAACCAAGATCTCAGGAAAATGCCATAGTGCCTCTTTTTGTCTAACAGCCTGGTACCGGAGGGCTGCCACATCGACACAGGAGAGGTTAAGTTTTGCCTGGAGTGAACCTTGAAACCAAAGTCCTGGTGCAGCGAAGGGCTTGCCAAGTCGTGACCTGAATTGTACTCCTCTTGAAGAGGTTTCCCCGGGTCAGAGCCAGGGCACATTGGCAGCAAAGGGAAAAGAAAATTTCACGGCTGCTGCCCCCCCGGGGTCGGCTTCACAGAGGAGCTGAGGACTTTAGCCCCCAGGGCTGTCTTTCTCACATTTCACAAGGACCTCTTTCTCACTGAAGCACGTATTTTGGATGGGCTGATGTGTCAGTGACATATAGCACAGTTCAGTGACATATAGCACAGTTCAGTGCGAGGGCTCAGAGCTTCTGGGAAATGAAAATGAAAGGATTTCTCGTCACTTACTTCCTGTAACTTCTTGCACATCCTTCCCTGAACGCTTTCTGCGCTGGAGAGAACAGTTTATTCCGCTGTAACATGATGACAGCAAAAACTTAAAACCAAAAGTAAAACATTATCCAGAGAGATAGCAGCGCAGCCGCTAAAACACCCCGGGTTATTCAGTAGCCCTTCCTGGTTACAGCTGGTGACCATACAGGAGTTATTAATGGTTCATCAACAGCCTGTACGTGCCAAGTGCGGGGAAAGGTGCTGCTTCCACTTCTCCCACCAGCCATTCCCGGCGGCTGTCCTTGCCGACCCCCTCCAGCAGCGGGTCCAGTGACACTCGGGGACAAGGACACAGTCCCCTGCAGAGGGGCAGCCCAGGAGCCCACAGCCTCCTGGTTGCTGCAGGGATGGGGCAACCTGCCGACCCACACTGCAGCAGTCACCGCCGCCTTGGGGACCACCGTTTAGACACCACTCTTTAATACTGTTTTTTTTTGGGAGATGCTTCCAGGCAAAGTGAAGAAACTCGGTATATTCCCAATATGAAAGTGTCGCTGTGCATTTCCTCCCATCAGGCGGCCGTGGGTGTCATGGTGGCTGTCATGGTGGGTGGCAGGGATTTCTCTGTGTATTGCAATATCTGGTGCAACACCAGCAAGAAAATAGAGGCTGGCTGGCATGTCTAACACTGGCTGAGTGAAGTGTCAGAGCTAATAAGTATTTCCCGTGAAATGTCACCAGACTGAATAAAATTTCTACCTTCTTTTGCTTAGCTGAACAGATCAAAGGGAATCTTCCTCATAAAACCTTCTGAGATTGTAAAAAAAAAAAAAATTAAATATATTAGCAACCCAAAAAACTTCCCTTTGCAACAGAAAATCAAATCCTTCTTTAATTATTTTACCCTTCATTCGCACCAATGCTTCTATCAAAATATTAGTTGCTTTACATAGCACAAAGCTGACCCCAGAGTCAAGCATTTTGATAACTTTTTGATAGGGGTTTTTGTTGCTTCAATGAGATATACCAGGATAAGTCATGTTTTCCACTTGACTGGAGATGCTCTGCGAACAGAGGCCTTTCAGAAGGTGGCCATCTGTAAGAAGAGTATTTTGGGGCTTGAGAAGTTTCGCTTTGTGACATGAAGGTGTCGCTGGGGGCAGTGGGCTCTGGAGGAATGCATGCACACTGCTACTCCAGGGACATTTGCCTCCATGGGGGCTTAGCAGGGTAACACAAACCCCAGGCAAATGCAGCCACAAGACATCCTCAAGGCAGTGATTCAGGCTCCCTTACCGGGAGCCATCCCAGAGATGTATAGTCCTTGAAGTCTCAGTGTCCTTCATGCCTTGAAGCAGCTTTCTCCTTCAAGCCATCCCAGAGATGTATAGTCCTTGAAGTATCAATGTCCTTCATGCCTTGAAGCAGCTTCCTCCTTCATCCCCTCTTCCCCTCTTCCTCATGTTTCAGAGATGCCCCAGCTCACAGACACCAGCCACTTTAGAAACACTTACTGGAATCCAGCCCCCAGTGACACAGGTCAACAGAGACAGCTCAAAAAACCTAGCCCAAAGAATCTTGAATCATCAGGAAGAATTTCAGGGTCAAATACGAGTCACTCGTTTGACACAATGTCCAAGGACTGACAGAGACCACCGCTATTCCAGCTCGCAAAGGAATGACGTGGTCCACATCTACGCAGGGATGAACAGAAGTGCCTGGTCTCAACCCAGGTGGTCATCTCAAAGCATGCCCTAGGAAATGACAGATGAAACACGTGCTTTGAGCCTCCACAACGGATAGTACTCCCCCAGAAATAACTCACAAGTCCTTTCCTCCAGCAGCAAATTGCCTCAAAGTGCGATTTGCTCAAAATGGGTGAATTTCACAGGGGATTCTGAGAAAGCAGAGCATGGAAGGTGCTGTCAGATGAAAAGACAGATCTGAAGATCTGAAGAAATCTGCAGGAAATTCTGACACTAAGTGATGGAAAAGCGAGGAAGGCCTTAATTTTTCACAGTGTCTGATGGATGAACCACTCCATTTGCTTCACGGGAGAAGGCAGCTGCCTGCCCACCCAGGCAGAGAGAACTGCTGCACGGCTAAGGTGCAAGTGGGGTTAGAGGACTGGTACAAGCATATGGAGCAAAGGGAAAGGTGGAGAGGGAGACTTCAGGTTGTTAATCAATGTTAAGTAACATCTATAAGATGAGACAAAAAGGCAGGGGCATCCCTTTACCCTTCTTCTTCCATAGATCACTCCCAGGAGGGTACCAACTCCATCCATCCTGCAAAGCCTGTCCTCTTTTGCCTCTGCAACCACCTGCCAGCTCATCGAGCCAGATCTGCTCAGAGAAGGTTCCTGCCTCGTTTCCTGCCATAACGCGCTGCATTTTCTTATTCTCCTCACACTGTGCATATCCATCATTTCCCTTACAGTTTATTTTAGCAAAATCCTTGACTGAAGGGGCTGTTCAAAGAGCGTTACCCCGCTACGTCACCGGGCTGTTTGCACATTGCAGAACAGGAAAGTGACACCAGCAACCCCGAGCTGGCAGAGCCTGGCCCTTGGCTTGCGGGGCGGTGGGTGGGAAGGGGGGTGGAACCTCCTGGCTCCAGCTGTGTTACGGATTTTCGAATCAAAGTGTCTCATTGTCCTTTATCTCAGGTACTAATGAAAAAAAAAAACAAAAAAAAAATATCAAAAAAACCCCCAAACCAAACAAACCACCCAATAATTCCAAGGACTCAAACATTCGCAGCAGGAATTTCACAGCAAAACAAACAAAACCAGTAAGGAAACCACTCTGAGCGTTGGCAACTGCATTGCCTTTAGCCAGGTATAAGTGATCAGTGATTTCACCTCTGAAAAGCTGATATAAGGTTGTAATGTTTCTACACACATTTCCAAGGGAAAGCAAAATAATACGTTGCCAAGAGGACTGAAGATGATTGCAGAAATTTAAGAAGTGACACAGATTTTCTGGCTTTGGGCAAGCGACTCAGTCTCCCTGTAGCTAATCTTCTCATCAGCACAATGAGTGCTCTGTATGTCCACAGCCATGAAGTCACTCCAAGCATTCAGGCACTTCTCAGAGAGCCACCAGTCTCTGCTCAGGAGTAAATCCTGGGAAAAGGTGGAAGTGACAATATTAGCTCCCACCCTACACAAACACCCGTGTGAAAAAAAAATATTATATACTAAAGATCGCATCGCTCTCACGGTTCTTTCCACTCTTCCCCCTCCTCTTCCTCTCACTCTTCCCCCCAAAACCCTAATCTTCACAATACAAAAGAGGAAACATGACAGCACACCACCTCAGTGAATTTCTGTAAAGGGTTTTATACCAGCTGATGTTGCTGGCACTTTGGGAGGACTCCTGGCTGTGACAGAGGGAGGGGATGTCAGGACTCTGATCGACTTTCCAATTGCACAGATCCATTGATGATGGTGTTGCAATATCAGAGCTCGCTCCAGAGTCTACAGCCCTGTGTCTTCTTCTCCAGTATTCTCAAACTGTGTCTCCCCCAGGTCTCTATTGTACACCTGTGAAAAATGCATGAGATGCTTGCCAACAGTCTTCCTTCCCTTTGGAATGATATGATTTGATGTGATTTAACAACCTCTGAGCTACTTGGAAATTTGGAAGGAAACTCGGCTCTAGAACTATAAAGCATTGTTTTTTAGGACTTTGATATGAGCTGCTACAATCACGTGGGAAAGATTGTTGTAAAGATACTTAACGGGCAAAGCTGGCACCAATGAGTTCAGAAAAAAGAACTTTTTCAAAATACCAGCATTATTATGAGCTTACGTTAAGAGGGGATACATACAAAAGAATTTAAGATTTTTCTATCTTCTAGGAATGGAAAACAAGTGAAATTAAACTGAATTAATTGATGCATTCAAGAAAAAAACTAAAGCATTTCCCTTAAAAATTCTGGTACGAAGCAAGTTTAATTCCAGTGAAGATCCCCATATTGTTGGGGCCAAAGAGCTACCGATACCCAGGCTAGCTTGATCAATACTGATTCAGGGATCTCTGCTGTAAATAAGCAGTGCACACAGTCCTAGTAGAAACATAGAGCCATTTCATCAGCAAACATCCAATCCTGTGCTTCCAATATTAACCTGGCCTTTTCCATGGTCTCCAGCTGGAGAAAAAATTGAGGTCAAAGCCAGAAGTTTCCATAGCTTTTTCAGCAGCACCTCCAGCATTAGAAAGAATACTCAGACACCATTACTATCTTTACCAGTCTCTGAGTTTTATATGAAGTTCACAGCCTCGCTTATCACTCTTGTCTTTTCCCTGGCACTAGTTCAGGAGCCGTATGGGTGCCCATCTCACAGAGTAGTTGTGAAGTTTCTGCAAAGGCACATGAGTCCTGCTGCCAAGTCTGTTCTTTCTGTTTCCAAGAAATGGGTGTCTTTTCTGTAATACAAAGGCAACAACAAACACACCCCACATGACATCTGGAAGCCCACATATGACCCAGCAGGAAACTTCCTTGAAGACAGGCCAAGATATTAAAAATGTATCTGTACATAAACCTTAGTGGCATTGCTTTGCAACATGTTCCCGCTTTTTTTGGCTATCTCTTCTCGTTCGTTACTGACTGGCACACCATACTGTGTGGATACACCGTTGAATAACTTAGCATTTAGATTCATCTGGAGACCTGGTCTCCCAGTCGTTGACTTTGCATGTGGATACAAACTGTGCCAGAGGATTTCAAGTACACGGTGTTGAAAGTATATTTGTATAGCTGTTGGCAGTGAAAAATCATTTGCCTCACAGAAATGTTCCTGCAAGTACAGGGTAGCTTAGAAACAAAAACAGGAGGCAGGCAGAGAAGGTTCTTCTCCTACCTCTGCTTCCTGCTTCTCTAGGACAAATCAGTTTTACCAGTTTCTTTACCTATGAAATGGGCATAACTGTATGGTTTTACTTCACAGAAACAGCCTGAGGCTTAGGTTATATTGTCTCTAAACCCAGACTGGAAAATGCTACTAAGATGCCAACTACTGAGTTTTTATCTTCCTTTTCTGAATGATTTCCCAACAGTTTTTTTTCTCACTGTCACCAGTCACAAGTGTATTTGTTGAGTGACTGAGTAATATGCAGAGGGAGAGATGGGTAAAGCATTTTGGCTGATAGATAGTTACTAATTCAGGTAACTGGACTCAGTGCCCACCATCTTATCCCAGTGTGCCTCTTTAAGTTGCCTCTGGCACCTTAAAACCGTGCTGCCAAACAGCTTAGCAATTGGGTTCTGCTGGAGACCTGCTCTGCACATAGCCAACTACAGGCACACACAGAGTCTTCTGGTCTTCTCCAAGGGAAGCCAGTAGCAAAGAAACACGCTCCACCTGCAGAAAACGTAAAAGGACATAGTCCTCATAATATTTCAGGTACATTGGACTCAGCTTCTTCCCCCAAAATATACATTAAAAAATAATTATCATGTCTTAGCCATCACAATACCACCACAGGCTAGAGAATAAAGATAGGACCTAGAGAGAAGACAAGAACCAGCACGGGGGTGTGTTTGTGTAGGTCGTCCCTCTCCAGACTGCTTGCTGACTGCTTAAAACAAACATGACAGAAGAGGAAAAGACTCAGCAGTTCATTTAACAGAACTTGAGATATATATGGTCTTTGAAATTAAAGGTGATGCCAAGGAAAGGACTAATGCCTGTAGGCACCTTTTATCCCATTCTTCACTCTGTTCATTTCTCACCTGTTGCCAGGGAAGCACCCAGGGCAGGTTACTGTGGATTTATATTTCAAACAAAGCTCAAGGCAACTGACTATGAACAAGGATGGATTCTTCCTCAGGGCGATCATAAATGTTCCTGTTTTAAGTGCAGGTTATGCTTCCTCCTCTTGCCTTTTCCAACAAGCCAGTGTATTTAAAACCAATAACCCAACTAAAATGCTCCTCTGCATACACAATACACATGGAGCAGAGGCTGAGACAAAGAACAGAAGGTGTTTGTCAGAACTTGGCCACTTCTGCTTAAAATGACAAGGGTCAGGATTTCCAGAAGGCGTGTGTGCCCAGTAATCAAAATGTTTCCACTTTACTGGGATAAAGCGTGGAAAGTTGGAGCTATACCAAACTTTTCTGGACAGTTTGCAATTTTACAGCATACTAAGCCATTCCCTTTCTGCAGCACCTCTCATTCTTTATCTCTCTCCAGATCAACACCTCAGATATTAGCTTAGACAGTTGTCCATCAGCTGGGTCCATGACTTCCAAGAGAAAAGAGGGGTTCTCACATCCTGGGATCCTCACCAGAACATTTTGAGAGATCACAAATCTCCTACCCATCACCAGATGTATGAGCAAAGCAGCTCTGTTCCAACAGCACTTCACTGTTGTACAAATGCATCAGTTACATCTCATGCTTTGAAATGCCAGTCTTATCAAGGGATTTTATCAGGCTGGGAAGTTTCAACATTTGATATACAGTACCTTTGAAGCCAGTGGGATAATAACATCAGAGAATACCCTAAAGCCACCCAAGGTCATAAAGTTAATGGATAATAAAGGCATCTAGTCCCCTATGAATAGTGCCTTAGCTGCTCTGTTTTCAAAGACAACTGCATCCTGAGGATCTGGAGTATCCTCATGACCTGACTCAGTAACATAACGTTGACTGGGGCAACCAATACAACCCTGTTTAGGAAAACAAAGAAAATGGACTTGAATCCACTCAAAAGTACTCAATGAATCCACCTGGAGAAGAATCTTATTCAGATGCTGGGTGTTTCCACAGAGCAGTTCAGCTTCTAAGTTTTTTTTACGTACTTAACATTGTGTCCCAATACTTCCTTCATTTCACCATTTGGATTTATTTTTTGCTGCTTTCTATGGTCAGCCATTTGGTAAAGAATTAGCTGAATTCCAAGCCTGTTTGTGCTGGACTTTAGTCTGGAAAATGCAAGGTTTTCCTTGCAAGCATTTTGCTAGTATAAATGTAACATCCACACGGCTGCATGCACGTGCCACCTAAAAGCCACCTAGATTCACAGCCTAAACAGGACACAGAGAGAGAGCTGCTGCCCCAAAGAGTCTTTGAAGAGTGACTCAGGGATCCCAAGTAGGTGCTTTGAGAAGCTCAAAATCCAGTTCCAGCACAAAATACAAAGAGAACTGCTGTGTTTTTTCTGGGCGATGTGGTGAGTACCGAAGTTGTGATGATGCAGCAGTGCATCACCTTAGAAGATAAAGAAAGGGCTGAGGGCAGAAAGCAGCCCCAGAGCTGGCCAACACCCAGTGGAGCTCTGGGGAGCAAAAGGGAGATCCCCCCCATCCTCCATCCTCCACGTTCTAGTGGGACATGTCTACTGGGACACGGCCAATTATTGATGCCAAATTCACAAGCAAACAGAAAGATTTTGAAACACCTGAGTCAATAATGTGTATTTTATCACATGCCTTTGCCACCAGAATTTCTACAGGTTTGTCACAACTCCACACTTCTGTTCCTTTCCTACTTCACTCTGCTTTTGCCCGTTCCCTTTGTGTTTCATTTACCTGCAGTGTTAATTCTGCCCTGCTGCTTCTTGACTCTCCTTATTCCCTTTCCCTCCCTGCTCTCCCAATTCCCTTTTCTGGGATTCTGTTCAGGCTCACCTTCTCCCAGATCATCCCTGGGTGCCATCAAGGGCAGCAGGAGGCTGACAGAGTGAGTCACTTCTTGCCACAAGAGCAAAGAGGGACCTTCTCTCCTACCCACCCCTCCAGCTTCACCTGCAAAACCTCTTCTACCTGAACTGCCGCCATTCAGACCTAAAAGACAATGGGACAAAGGGAAAAGGGGTCTTTGAATTAAATTAGAACTTTAGCTGTTTTGTGCTGCTGCTCTACATGCTGGTAGGTCTTAAATGTTTCCCAAGCCGCCGTCAGCTCTTTCTTTTCTGCATTCTCTATGTGATGAGCCCACATTTCACCATCCAGCAGGGAAGCTAAGTGCTCCCGAAGAAGAAGAAAGCAGGGAGAACGCAGCCCCTCACTCCAGCTCTCTAGGGGACGCATCCCAGCCAGTTGTAATTTGGGATTGGATCTGCCTCAGCAGAATAAAAGGAAAGGCGGTCACAGCTGAGATGAATCTATGGAGCCTGAAGGGCAAAACTGCTCCTAACAGACGCCTGAGTCATGCTCTGAGCTGCAGGCATCACACGTCAACAGAGCGGACGCAAGATCAGATATAGTTTTTGAACTATATAGAAAAACAGCCCGAGTGAAGAGGAGAACCATTAAATCGGGATTTCCTTGAGTGTCAGGTCAGCTCTCCTCTCCAAAACTATCTGTACTGCACACATAAGGCGCCGGATCGACAGGCAAAACGTCTGGCCTGTGTAATACTACCGAATTGTGAGCTACACCACTTCCTTCCTGTTATCACAAAGCTCCGCTGGAAGCCACACACAAATACAAGCACCTATATCGACTCGCTGTCTCTCCTACATACAAGCTCAATAAACTCCTCTACATTCATAAAATGTAGCCTCACGGGTGTAACTTGAACCGAAAACAAACCAAAAACCCCAAGGAAGAACAGACGAACAAAAGGGAAACACCCCAGTGGGACTAAAGCCACGCTCGTTCCTTGGTGAACCAACCCTTGGCATCTCAGACTTTATACCAAAGAGCACTTGATATTCTCTGTGCTAATTTATAAAGCGTCCCCCAGCCCTCTTTGAAGTACATGCCTGCTGCACGCGGGGGTTCGGTAGCGTCGAATAAAACATTCAGCAGCATTGAATACAGCTCATTAGGAAGAGCTCAAGCATGCAGGAACAAGACAGGCCTTTGGAGATTGCAGCAGGCTGGGAGGGGCTGCCCAAACATCGACAGCAAGATTAGAATTCAAATGATCTTGAAAAACTGGAAAAACAATCTGGAAAAAGCCATTTAGCATGGACAGTTAGGAATAACTATGCAGGAAGAAATGGCAAGTACAAGATAGGGAACGTCATGGCACGCAGCTGATCTACTGAAAAGGGTCCTGGGGCACATCACGCGTCACAGGATGCCCGTAAATCAACACTGTCATGTTAAGTTATGTTGCCTTACATTATGTTATGTTATGAAAGGACTCTGGCCTATATCTGACCTCATACTCGGAAATATGAACAAGAGTGTTGTCTGCAAACACCCACAGTCATCCCCCATTACTCACTCAACACGGCCTTAGAGGTCAGTTGAAGAACTACAGATCTACCCAAGAAAGCAGCGTAAGAAGAATCAGGGATCACAAGAAAAGAAACAATATAATTCAGAGAAGAAAAGACTACGATTTGAAACTGTCTTCAGGTAACCTAGAAGGTGCCTGCAAAGAGAGAGGTGATAAATTGTTTTCCGTGCCCATTGTGGGCAAACATTAAAATTACAAAACACTTCCAGTGGAGAAGGTAATTTCTCTGAGGCAGATCACCTGTGAGATCAGAGGTTTTAAATAGCAAACCACTTTGGTCAGGAATGTTTTAGGCCAAGCTGATCCTTCCAAGGTTTGTGCTACAAGACAGATGCATATAACATCTGGACTTTCACCTGCAGAGCTGTGCTCATCATTGTGGTTCCTCTTGTGCATGCCAGAGAGCACAAGATTCCCAGAAAGCCACTTTCACCTCTACTTGGAGAAGATGTTTAAGGAAAAAGGACTGGTTGGGGGCTTCCTGTCTGATTTCAAGGACTGGCTGCAGGTGTATGTTTTTGGCAAGGTCTAAGGTCCCCGTTAGGAGGTGGGATGGTGTGTGACACAACAGGACTGGGCAGCTCCCAAAGCCATCAGTGCTACACCAAAGGACAGGGCCAGCCCACCCACCTGCTCTCAAATCCCAGCTGGATCTCCCCAGGTGGAACAGGTATGTGCATTAGGGAATACAAAGCATCCTGGAGACACCAGGGGGGCTTGATTTGATTTGATTTGACAGTGTCTAGAGATGAGAAGGAACCCAAGCATTGGAAGAAGAAATGGGAAAGGTCAGGGATTCATTGAACGCTTTGCATTTCCATCTCATCTGCTTATTAATTGTAATGATGGTCCAAGAGCTGATAAATCTGGGACAGGTTCTTAGGATTTGTTCTGTAAGTGGTAGTTTCAGACTTCCTTGGAAGCACCCTTTGTTTTTCTTCATTTGTGTTTTCTTTACATAGAAGGTAAAAGCTGGTTTGATTTTTAACGTGCTGTTCCACTGCAAGATTTTATCAGTGAGCTGCTACGCCTAGAAAAGCACCTCCATACCATGGAAAGCAATGAAAAAAGAGAAAGGGAAAAGAAAAAAGGAAAAAAAAAGGAAAAAAAAGAAAAAAAAAGAAAAAAAGAAAAAAAAAAAAGAAAAAAGAAAAAAAGAAAAAAATCCAGCTTCTTTTCCATTCTGCTTCTGGAATTTACTCTCTTAGAAGCTGACTTTGCAGGCCCTGAGGAGATCATGTTACTCTAAACAAAGCTGGAATAGGCGACTTATTGTTCTAGGCCACTGGCATTCCCCTTCCTCAGCCGTTGCCCCAAGAAATATAAAGCTGCTTAAACAGGGCTCCCTTGTGGAACTGGCAACAGCTTGGGTTTCCCTTTTGAAGTCCCTGGCACCAGGGCACCTCAGAGCCAGGTAATGTTAGTAGGAAAGCAGAGTTAATGCAAAACAAGGCAAGCCTGTGGGGAGGGGAGAAGGCTCTTCTGCAGGGTGAAGGACAGCAGCAATGTAGAAGGCTGAGATCCAAGGCTCGGCCAAGCCCCACGGGCAGCAGACTACTCATCTAGGGACTCGACCATCAGAGGTAGGGTCTCAAACCCACACTTGCAGCTGAGCCATGGGGGCAGCAGTCAGCACGGAGCTCACATCTGCTGGTGCAACCCTTCTTCACCTCTCTGGGACAACACTGGGTGGAGAAGCCTGGTTATAGAATGGTTTGGGTTGGAAGAGACCTTGAAAGATCACCTAGTCCAAGCCCCCTGCTGTGGGCAGAGACATCTTTCCCTGGATCAGGTTGCCCAAAGCCCCATCCAACCTGGCCTTGAACACCTCCAGGGATGGGGCATCCACAGCTTCTCTGGACAACCTGTTCCAGTGCCTCACCACCCTCATCATAAAGAATTTCTTCCTTATACATAACCTAAATATACCCTCTTCTAGTTTAAATGGTTACCCCTTGTTCTATCACTACAGGCCCTGGTAAATGTCTCTCTCCATCTTTACAAGACCCCTTTAGGTACTGAAAGGCAACAATAAGGTGTCCCCGGAGTCTTCTCCAGGCTGGACAACCCCAACTCTCTCATCCTGTTTCCAGAGGAGAGCTGTTTCGGGCGTTTCATCCCTATTGAAAGGAGGCACCCCCCCCTCTAAAGTCCTCACCACATCAGCTCCACCAGCTTTCCAACCACCAGAGCCTCATCCAGAGACCTAGATGTCCCCCGGGGCAGCCTCCCTGGACCACCCAAAACCACTCGTGGGCTACTGATGCAGCAGGGATGCTTTGCCCCCCATCCAAACCCCCTCCATCCCACCGCAACCACCACCTCCCCATCCTCCAAAACTTCTTTCTGCTTAATTATCCGGATGTAAATAAACGGGAAGGTTTTTTGGGGGGGGAGA